>NC_051286.1:10508270-10850770 GCF_015220745.1 Sebastes umbrosus
GAAATCCTGGGGAAATGCAATAAAAGGGGAAAAGCAGTAACTGGCTGAGCTGGGCCGGCATTGTTGGTTGAAAAGTGGTGATTTGGTACGCATTAGGATCTTGCCCAGCAGTGGCATGTGTCTGCCCAGAAATATCACCGGTGGGCGTATTAGAAAAACCATTGGCCCCACACGAAGAAATCGAATAGTCACTTACAATAGTAAGTGTATTATCTGTGTGTGTGTGTGAGCGTGTGTGTGTTTGTATGCAGTCTCCACCATTTGCCACCTGTATGTGGGTTTCTGCAGTCACACACCAGTGCCCAGGGGACAAATCCCGTTTCGACTGCAAATGAATATCAATTTAAAGAAGTGATCTTTTGTGTCATATAGCAATTTGTTTGGATGTGCTTTTCTATCTGAATGTTTTTTTTTCCCAGTGGCAGATGTGTTGTGGTGGGTGGCAGCTGCAAAATGGAGGAGCACAGCTTGCTAAGTGATTCACCCTGCTCCTGGCGTCTCCGTTACCCCATGAGTCTTTTTCACCGGCAACGTTTTCATTTCTATTTGCTTTATGTGTAACTAGGATGGTGAGCTTCAATGCTTTGACAGCTCTGTCAGAAAAATGACAGTGCTGGTTGTCTCTCAGAGAGAGGTGAGAGAAACTAATGGGACGTTTGCGGGCTATTTAATTTTCATGACCTGTTCTGCACTTGTCCTGTAAAAAAACAAGGTTGTCACTGAATATGACACCAAATCACATTTTGCGATAGACATCTTGATGGTGCTCAGTCTGATAAAAAATCTCCAGACTGATGCAGCAAATGAGCTCACTATCTGATGACATCTGCTGCATTTTTTTTTTATATACACGTACCGGAAATAACAGTGTTGAACCAGTCACATCTCCACACAGAGGGAATCACTGTGTTGTTCACTGCTGTCAAATAGCACTCTCTTTCCTCACCAAAATCCCCCATTAGGTTCTCTCAAACAAATGTTCTCTCTCTCCGCTCTCTGTGCCTTTGAGTCATTCATACTGTTGATTCCACCTCTGGAGGAATACATCAGGCATAACGCCCTTTTCTTTCATCAAGGCAGCAGCTTTAAAGTAATTTTCCTCCTCTCATAGGGAGCCAAATGGAGACGAGAAGATGTCGATTCTCTCATCTCTTTGTCTGTCCCCTTTGATCTCTTTCAACATGAATCCCCAATGCACAGAAAGTAAATGGGATTTTTTTCCTCTGGAGCATGGTTGATCATACAAAATTGACCACAAATGACTTCTAATGCCCCCTGTGTTTTGCTCCCAAAAAAAAAATATATCTCAAAACACACTCCTGGCTATCATTACTCATAGTGCGTTTTAATGAAGGATGAATATTTCAGGGTGCACTTGTGGATATAATAGCCCAGTGATGCCGATGCTATGAACATCTTTATGGAGGTATGGCCATCTGCGTGTGTGTGTTTTTTGGAGGACGAGGAGGGTTTTGTGAGTAAGGACAAAGGTTTTAACGGTGCCTGCATGCCAGTGTGTGTTTTTGTCTGTCGCATTAACAGACAGCAGTTGTGATTTATCATGTATTCCCAGTGCAGGGGCCCCCTCTATCTCACTGGAAAGGTTAAAGCATATAGCCTGGAGGCGGTACTACAAAGGTCAACATGCAGTTTAGGAATGAGGAATAGGACGATGGAGCGAAAAGACGAAGAGGAACTGTACTCTTCTCCTCGGCCTGCTTACTGCCGCCGACATCCTGAAAACACACACTGCATTGTTTGCAGACACGGCCCAGCAATATTCATCCTTTAGCCTTCACTGTCCTTTCTCCCCTGTCTTCTTCTTATCACAACCTCCCCGTGATACCTCCAATATCTCATGTCATAAAAATAGCTGACCTTGACGAAATCATCTCCAGAGATTGTGTATGGGAAAAAAAAGGGAGCTGTATAGGAAAATGCTGGTGGGTAACAAAGGGAAACTGTAAACAAAGAGCGTTCATTTAATGGACCCCCTCAAGATGTGCTTAGCAGAGAGACTGAGAGAGAGACAGCTGGTTATAAAAAGCAAGGCGCTGGGCCATTAAAGAGGAGCAGGCGAATAGAGAGAGGGCTGTGAAGAAACACCAGCTTCTTTTGGTGAGTCAGATGTGTTGAGGTGATTAATCTGCTCTGGCTGTGTCCTTCACGGGCCTGAGGGGGAGCGATGATACAGCGGCACTAGGCTGCCCCCGAGTGGAGCTGAAGGGGAACTGATGGGGTGAAGAAATCAATTTTCCTTCACTTTGAACTCTGTCATCACTTTTACTTTGAGTTTCAGTGACAGGTAGGTGCTGTGATTGATGTATCTTACGTTTTCTGTTTTTGAACCGGCTTCAAAAAGCTCTTACAAGAAAAAACAAGCAGTACAGCAGCTCTCTTCAGTGAAAAGGGGCAAATTGCATTTTTTTAGGGACTGAATCGAACAATAATCTTCATTATAAACTAATTATTGATTATTCTGTTAATTAATCAACTCGCCAAATTTCCAGTCAGTTCATCTACGGCACACTGTCCGAAATAAAATCAATGTTTTCTAATTTTAACATTTGATGCAAGAACTCATTTGTGGATTTTCCTGCCCAGAGCGTGCTGATGAAAATTAACTATCTAGCTAACTCAGGGACAGTCAATAACTGTCCATTGTCCCTGCTAAATAAATAAATAAATAAATAAAATAAAGGCAAAAATTGCAAAATGACTATGTTTTTTTTTTTTTAAATAGCTTGTTCTGTCCAATCAACAGTCTAAAACCCAAAGATATTCAGTTGTCAATTAAATAAAATAGAGAAATGCATCTGCAAATCCTCACATTTGAAAAGCTGGAACCAGCATTTTCTATTTTTTATTTTATATATATATATATATATATATATATATATATATATATATATGTTTTGGGGGGTTTTTTGCAGGTTATCAAAATTGTTCCAGATGAAATATATGTCAGTGAACCAGTCAATTAAGTTTATTATTTATGTCTGTTAAATATGTCTTGATTTTATGAATTTGTCTTTGACTTCTTAAGTATTGGTATTTTTTTTGATTGAAGAAAGCCACCACAGGTATTGAAACTAATAAGAACCTTAATAGAAAAATAAGCACATATTTGAGGCAATGGCATTATACCTCTGTAGGTTTCATTGAAAATGTAGAACGGGAGTGAGTTATATTGAATTTAATATGATCGATTATGATTATGATTAGTGGGTATGTTTGGATTAAGGCTTGGAAAATAGGTTTAAAAGGGGTACTGCATTAATTTAGTATTGCACTTACTTACATCGGGTTGGGGGACCTGAAAGGAAACCTGGATCTTATTCTTGTAATTGCATAATGCATGCTAACTGCACTCACCACCTCCGTTGTAGAGCTTTGGGAAACACAACCCTGGCAAAACAACAACATATATCACGGCAAGCCTCCTAAAGCTTTCCACATACATTTTATATAAATAATTTGGCATACAAACTGAGCTAGCTGTTTGGTTGGCCAAGTAGAAAAATACATATTCATCCACAGTATAACATTATTAATTATCATTGCATAATTACCAAGTTGAAGAATTTTATAATTTCATTTAAAAATAATCAGCACAGGCAGAGATGTCCTGATTTATAGTCCTTAATATGGCTCAAGCTTACGTAAAGCTAGATCCTACACGTCCCATAATGCAACCGCATCTTTCATTAGATCCCCCCCTTCCTGGTAAACTCCAATATCTTTTAAACTCCAAACCCTGTTAGTAATGCAAGCTTTTTATTATACATTTCTAGTCTTCAAGCTCAGATAAGAACTCATGTTATGTTGTTAGTTCCTCTGTAGATCTGGAGGAGCTTTATCAAGTATATTTTCACAGAATGAGTACCACTTCAAATGATTAGTAATCTTTTCTTGATGTATACAATAGGTGGAATTCTCCTTTAACTGTGAAACATACATTTGGTAACAGGAAAAATTGTGTTCAATTGTGAATTTTACAATCTGAATTAGAGAATCATAAACCACCTCAATGTCTAGTAGGAAATTATACATACTTTAATGCCAATATAATAGGTTTATTTTCCAATCAAGTAAAACATTTAAGACATATTTAAAAATCCAATCCAAGATTCACAGAAATAAAAAAGGCAGTACACTTACATTGGGGCTAACATAATGAGTGATATGCACATAGAAGAACATTTTTTCCCCATTCAAAAGCAATCAGTGCTTGGCTCTAGACATACTCCAGAGAAGGAGAGCACAGAAGACTCCCTCTGGCCACGATGCAGAGAGTAAAAACATAAACAAACATGAGAAATGTGAGGTTATTAGTCATAAGGAGGTATCTGCACTTTAAACTGCCTTGGTTGGATTTATAGGTCCTATCGAGGTCCGATGTTCCAGTATGATTTTCATGTACATAAACACAATATGAATCCGACATAATACAGTTCAGTTAAAAAAATAAACATCATAAATGATCATCCCCTAGAATACATTGTTTCTCCAGTCAAGGCAAAGCACAGAGCAGCTGACAAAGGCAACAAACCTACTAAACAACCACATGAGGGAGCAGTGAGACTGGCTGCTGAGGTTTCCCTGTCAGGGATCATGGCATAGTACATCCTGTCTGTCTCCAGAGGCTGTTGATACGTTGTTAAGGATAATTCAGGGGGTTTTTTGTCTTCATTATAGAAGCCTACATGTGTTTTTTTAATACCAGGTGTGCATGGTTTCATTTTAGCCACTGATCCCACTAGCAGCTGAAAAATGTGGACATGGCTAACACAATTCTCCTTCAATTACATTATGAGTTATTATTCTAATTCAATTAGGATTAAGTTCGGGTCCAATGAAAACCTCAAATCTAGTGAGTTTTCAAATAAACTTAATATATAAATGCTCCTTTAAAGGTGCAGTGTGTAGGATCTGGCGGCATCTAGTGGTGAGGTTGCAGATTGCAACCAGCTGAAACTTCTCCCGTGAGCCAAGCGTGTTGGAAAACGACGGTGGCCGACGCAAAAACGTGAAAATGGAAATGGCTCTCTCTAGAGCCAGTGTTTGGTTTGTCCGTTCTGGGTTACTGTAGAAACGGCGGCCGGCTCCGTGAAGAGGATCCGGTCTGTATGTAGATATAAACGGCTCATTCTAAGGTAACAAAAACTATTTGTAATTTCAGGTGATTATACACTAAAGAAAACATACTTATTATTATTATATTCTATTTCTGCCAATAGATCCCCCTAATTTGTACACACTGTTCCTTTAAGGTTTGAAAAAAGGCCAATAAAACCCTTTAAAATTCAACTGGATTATTTTGAAAAGACATTGCCGCGGAGCTTAAAGTAAAAATTTGACATTTTGGGAAATATGCTTATATGCAGAAAGCAAGTCAGATTATTTCCTGTCACATTTAAGCATTAATTTAGAAACAAAGCTGTTTTTTCTTGACATTTGAAGATACATGGTTTTCACTGGACAGTAACGAAATCAGGCCAATTTAAATATACTTGTATGAAAGTTTCCACAGAGCTAAAACACGCTATCAGATATAAGTTCTTTTCTTACGGAGAGCCGAAGTGGAACCCGAACTTCCAGGTTCTGTTCAAAGAGGTAGGAAAACCTCAATCAAAATCAAATTTACATTTGTAACTACGCTATTTACTAAAAATACAGCCTCTCTCAGCAGTATGCCGCGTGGCTCGCTTCACATGTTTAGATAAGGACGGTAGTTTTTGAAAAACGATCTAATGTTTATTCAATATCTATGTTTTAGCGGCCTTTAAAGAGCATTTTCCAAAAGCCCTACAGGCGTTCACGGGCAAAACATCACAGCTCGACAAAAGGAGGTCAAGAGCGAGTGGAAAGGTCACAGCTAGCTCAGACATGTCGGTAATAACTGCAGGAAAGAGAGGAGGGCTGAACGCTGTAGATGGTTTTAGACAGCAGAGATTACAACTATAGAAAGTAGAGAAAATGCCTTTAGAAGAGAACGTTGTTGTCGCAAATACCCGCACCGTAGTGAATGCTGATTTTTCTTTTGAATATAGAAAGGAAACCCTGAACACGCTGAGTTACAGGAGCTAGTGGAACAGAGGCTAGCTCGGATGTGACATCATGACTTTGGCTCTCTATTGAGAGACAAAAAAAACCCTGAATTATCCTTTCAACTCTACACAAATCCATTTAATGAAATAAAAAGATAAAACAAAGATCTGATTTATCCCAGTTTCTCAATAAATATCACAATCTTTGTTAACATGGTGTCATGTGAGTGATATAATCTCTACAATGCCTTTGAACACTGCGTAACGCCACATAGCAGGTGTATCCCTCTTCATCGGACATTTCATTTCTTCATTAACACCACTGCGGGGCAGAGATGCACCAGTGCTGACTCTCAGATTGGTGTAAATTCAAAATGAAGAAGCTACAGTGAAGTTATTTAGATTGGGGTCCAAAATAAATGTGACCACACTCTAGATTTGTTCTTGTTTGAACCTTCTGCTGAGACACAACTGGTGCATTCAGGTTCACCAATGTTTGGTCTCGAGTAAAACCCTCTGCAACATTTTTTTTTTCATGATTGCATGGATGAGACTCTTTGCTCGTGCCGTCTCACGTTTGCATGATTCAAAACTTAAGACAAGTGGGGAAATATTAATAACACGATTCTACCAATTTGTTATCCTACATGCAGCCTTGACAAGCCTCTACGATAACCATTTCATTATTACTACCTTAAAGTGATCGCTCGGGTGAATTGAAGTGGGGTTGTATGAGGTACTTATGTAGTACATCGAGAAACAGACAGGAGCACCGGCACCAGAGCAAAGCAATACAGTGCTGTGGACGGGGCCGGCAGCGAAATATATTTTAGTCACCTAAAAGAACGACCCACCTAAAAAAATGTTTATCCATTTAAGTGTACGCTATATTTGGAATATTTTCCGACGTCAAACTGAGCCGAAAGCGAAAAGTATCTATACTGTTTTTGTCATCTGAGCCTGCTGGCTTTGGAGAGAGAAGAGATAAGTTTCACTTTCAGTTCCCCAGCGAAATGGAGAAGGAAAGGGCTGTCAAACGGCAAGATAAAGCTGTGGAAATATTCTAAAAATAGCATACACTTAAACGGATATCGTTTCTTTTAGGTGGCTAAAATAAGGTTTTCTGTCGCCCCGTCCACATCACTGTATTGCTTTGCTTTGGTGTCAGTACTCCGGTCTGTTTCTTGATGCTGGGGGCGTGCTGACTAGGGATGTGAAAATTTTCCAATTACACCGGATATTTTACAAGAAAATATGGTGGTCAAATGTAGCGCGCTTACTTTGATCTTTAACGTTGGATAGCTTTTTTGTCTGGCCTCTCCGGTCGAGCTTTAGCTGCGGGGCCGCAGGTTTCCCCCGGCGCCTCTGCGCCACACCAACCGGCTGTGCCCGCTCCGTCCTCCACACGGCGATAACCTCATTAGCATTACGGTTCCCTTACAGCATTGGGTTTAAATCAGAAATATTGCCAAAAAGGTGCTTTTGCTTTGCACTTTGACGCCAAATCCTCCACCATCGTCTTGTCTGTCAACTCTCTTGTCTCATGGTTGTGAAATCTGACTCCTGCTACTCTGTGCTCCGTACAGAGCAAACACTTTCAGTTCGTAGTGTCCGTCGTCCGACTATGTATTGGTAACACGCCGCTGATACGCGAAAATGAACTAAATTGGTTTTATTTCTGTAAAAAAAGTACCTCATTCAACCCCACTTCAAAACACCCAACTATCCCTTTAAGGAGATTATTCTCTTGTTTGAGAGGGTTTCTTGGCTGTGTCAAATACTGAACAGGACAATAAACAAGAGATCAATCAGTAGTTACATTGATTGGAAGAAAATATAAAGCTACTAACAACAATAATAACTATATTTTACCGCCGCCGCGTATTTTGTTCAGAACTGGCGTTCAGTTCCATGTGTAGGCCCACTGCAACATGAACTGTAATACTGCGGCCGTATGCAAAATCAATCTTTGATCTCATGAGTTAGTTTTAAAAAAGTACTTTTAACAATTTTCATCTTCATAAACATTTTTTTTTTTTTTTTTAGAATGACGTCTATGCAATGTCACCATTAGTACAAAATCTACTGATTTCAGGTTAACTGTTAACAATGCCGCTCTAAACCACAAATGTAGTTTGCAACGAGAAAGGGGCATCGTCTCCAAACCACACAACTTCTGATTATCTGAGGCTGTAAAAATGGCTGACAAAGGCCATCGCCATGGAGCCCAAAAAGAGGAAATATCTATTTGGTAATAGGGTCAGACAAACAAAACATAGAGATAGGCACTCCTTGTGCGAAGTACAATTCTATTCTTCTCCACCTTAAGCCCATCACGTGAAGTGGTTACAAAAACGGTTATGATAAAATACTTACAAACTAAAAACAAACAGTCCATGTCTTTTCAAAAATGTGTTCACACGGAAATGTTAAATATTTCATATTCAACACGTCTATAGCTAGCCCAACGAACTTGAGGTAAACTCACTGGCTGTCTGCAGCTAAGTGATGAGTGTATACTGACGGTATAACACAGAGCTGGCAGAAAAACTTCACCCTGGATGTGTGAGGCAAAACACGCCCGTTCTGAAAACTTGTGTAAAACCTTAAAAACAAAAAAAAAGGAAAGGGCTTTGATTGTAAGATATATTTGGAGTCACAAGTGACGAGCCGTTTCAGGCGTTGAAAATGCGGCGTGACTCTAGTGCGACAAGTGGCAATTTTAATGAACAAACGACTGCATGGAGGAGGTAGAGGGGGTCTGGGAGGAGGTAAGGAGTTTGTGGAGGAACAGCGCATATGAGGTAGGCTTTTGCTGTAAACAAAAAAAAAAAAAAAAGCAGTAAAAGAAAACTCATCAAATGTGGGAAGGAAGACCAGGGAGTCTGTGGCAACACTTAGGGAACTTCTCACACAACACCTCAGTACAATAGAGACCTACAGTTAATCATACGAGCTCATCAAAAAATATACAAAACAAAAAGAAATGCACAACTATGTATAACTCAAGAGGTAGTTGCTAATATCAGTACATGAATCGGTTACATATCACCATTGCTTAAACAGAGTTTGTTGAGTCAGTCAGTGGATGATTCCCAAAAGAATAAAATACACTTTTTTGGTTAATTCCCTGAGAACAGTTCATCATCCTGAGAGGAATTGTGTGTAAAAATGTACAAATACATCATACAAAAAGATGTTTTCCATAAAGATTTGAGCATGGGCTGTGCTCCATTATGTGGTTTGGTCATTCACTTGTCATTATTTTTTCCGTCTGCATTGTTGAGATTTGATTTTTTTTTTTTTTTTTTTTTAACGCACGCACACATTCAAAAAGCTGTACATTAAAAAAAAAAGTAATAACCGCAGTGTTTGCGCTTTCAGCAATAAGTCCTCTCTTATTGTGAAAGGGCGAGGATAGCAAGCACTTCAGCAAACTTTTAAATGCCTTCAAAAAATAAAGCCAAACTCTTTGGTATAAGAAATATACCAAAAAAAAAGTTGGTTGTCTACTTAGAGCTTTTTTTTTAAAAACACACAAGCTAGTTTGATATCATCATACAAAGTTATTTGATTTGTCAGAACATTAAGATACAACTCCAAAGCGACCCGACGTGAACTTTGTGAGGAGTCGACTTCAGATAAGCTCTTTTCACATTCAATATGGTCAGAGAAGAGTTGTTAGGTCACAAGTAAGTGCCACTAAAGCCATGCTTGGGATTCAAGTTATACCAAAAGCAGCACTCCTTCTCTCTCTCTCTCTCTCTCTCTCCCTCTCTATCTCTCTCTCTCTCTCTTCAGTGAGTCTGAAGCAGCAGCAGCAGTGACGGCCTCTCATCCTAAAGAGGAGTGAGTGTTAACCTGGCTGGTGCTAACTAACAACTGGTAGGCACAGATGGAAAAAGGAACAGGTGGTTCGATCTTAACTGCAACACAGCTGGGAGAGCAAAACAGCTTGGCGTTCTGTGACATTCGTTTCCAAGAGGAAGAATTGGTGAGGTATTACGTAAGTAGAGCAGCTGTGATGACACTGTAATGGTCTGCACCTAGAATCAAACAAGGTGAGTCTTTGTGCTGGGTCAGAAGCGATTGCTGACTATTTTTTTGAACTAGTGAAGAAGAAGAAGAAGGCATGGTGGAGTAAAAAAAAAAACGGTCAGTTTGATTTGTCATGGATGAAAACGGTTAAATAGAGAGCGAGCTACGGGTTTTCACACGACAACAAAGAATCCCATGCAATATACAGGGCTATTCACCTATGTCAGAGCTAATTCCTTATATATGCATTACTTAAAGTTAATAGAATTTCAATTATATCTTGTGACTTTACATATATATTAATGACTTATACTATGATTTTATAAACTGTAATGTTATTTTCAACTAATTATGCAACGACCAAAGTGGAAGTCTAATGATCGATTCGTTACCTTTAATCTAAACTAGCTGGATTATACGATGTCTTATCTACGCTGGTCTATCTCTAATAATAGGGAACTGAAAAATAGTGTTGACTCGCACCTGGAGAAGAGGCCAGTCCGACAGCTTTCACAACGCACGCACACAAACACTTTCTCTTGCACACGCATGCACAAACACACACATGCTCACTCTGTGACAATCAGTTGGTCCGGTCTATTTCATGAAAGAGAGATGTTTGTAGCGAGCGTTTCAAGATGATAGAGAATGTGTTCGGCAGCTCGCCGTCTTTTTTTTGAGAAAAAAAAAATCCCTCTGGAATCCATAATGTTTCCCTAAAGATCTTCATAAACCGAGCTAACAATCCTACGGGTCGGGGATTATCGCTTAGAGTGTCTCGAGCTTTTAAGAGTCTTCTTCTAATCCTTCTTAAACTGAGCTACCGTGTGTGCCAAAAAGGATGGTTTTCGGAATGATTAGGCCTACAAGGATAGAAATTTGTGGCTTTTTAAAATCGACAACATCTGTAAGGAAAAAAAGCATTAAAAATGGCCAACACTTAGGTCCAAGGAGAAAAAAGAAAAAAAATTCATACCACGTTGTTTCACTCTTGAGCTGCACTGATTGAAACAAGAAAAAAAACAGTCATTCCCTGCAGTCGCCATTCCAGCGGTGGTTGCCATAGCTGCACCAGATGACTGCAAGTCAGTCACACACATTCACGCACGTCCGTACCCCGTTGATCGTTGCCATAGCTGCGCTGGTTAGAAAAATACGAATAAAATAAAAAGTAAAGAAATCAAGACCTCCCATTTTTTTTCACAGGTGTGAGGTAGATGAGGGGGTGGGTTGGTGTTGAGGGGGTGGGCTTCAGGTATCCTTGATTGAGGGGAGACATGAGGGTCAGGGGGGTTTAGCGGTGAAAGGTTTCACCTCTATCTTCAGGATTTCCTCCACCTCTGGGTCCGGGGGCCGCGGTGTGAGTGTGGCTCCTCGGGGGAGGAGGAGGAGCCCTCCAGGGGAGACGAGCCGGAGCGCTCCTCCTCCTCCGGGGGGCAGAGGTAGGGCCCGCTGGTCCCTGGGCTGAAGGCCGAGGTAGACGCATGTTGGTCCTGAGAGCCTGTGGCGGGCGCCAGCGCCTTGTGGGGACACTGAGCCACCATGTGCGTGATGCTCTGGCAGTAGTGGCATTTCTTTGGCTGGGGGGGCAGGCCACACTCCTTGGCATGGTGATCCAGACCTCCACAGTTATAACAGCTGCAGGGGAGACAAGATACGCGGGATGATGACAAACAATATCCAAGAGCAACAAAAACCTGCATCACATTATTCCTTTATTTCATGCAAGATAAGACACCGCTAGGCACACATGCATCATGCGCTGTGCATAGGGCACCAAGTCCCGGAGGAGGCACAAACAGCCGGTCATAACACTGCTGTTTGCCACGGAGGTGACGCAAACCTTGCGGTAAAGACAGCTCAACTTTGGAGCAATATTTAGCCTCTTCCCCAGTAAGTTAGCATGACATGTTTGGTATCAACGGATTCATCACAATCTCAAGATTTAAACTTCAGAGGGTTAAAAGTAGACCAAGTAAAACTGAGGAGGAGAATAATTCCAATTTTAAGATCATGGTGATCAATGGTTCTATTTTTCACTTTTAGATGGTTAAATTATGTTAGAACTTGGCCTACAGGCTACAGTTTAATGTTTGGCCTATATTCAAACAAGACAATTTTATTTTAAGGATATATATCAGCATACCTTGTTTTTTTTCAATATGTTAATGGTGCCTTCTAGTCACATTTAATGCTTCTTTTTTTATAAAAACTAGATTTGATTTTCAAAATTGGAGCCTTGAAAAGAAGGAGGTGTCTCCCAATCAAGGTTAATATGGTTGCTATATTATAAGCAGGTTAAGAGGCTGTGTCAATCCTGTCTGCACAAAAAATAACACTGTTTAAGAACCTGGCAGGGCGCGCTTTGTGAGTGCACAAAAAAAAACATTTTGCACATACATATGGGGCACCAGCTAAAATCTTGCCTAGGACACCACATTGGTCAGGGCCGGCTCTGGCTTATAGTTTTAAATCTGAGAACAGTTTAGATGACAAATGTAACTATGATTTTTTTAACATGACTCTACTCAAAAAAAGAAAAAAAAAATCCACACAGTGTATTCTGATAAAACATCAGCACTGCGGAGTTGAAACACCTGCTCCAACTCGGATTCGCCACTAGATGGCAGTACGACACATGATATTGCTCTGGATCAAATGTGAGGAGCACTCTGTGGCATGCCAAACTACACTGCCTTATTAAATTTGACAAGAAGCAATTGGGTGCTGAAAGAGTGAGAATACAACAAAAAAAAAGAAGGCGACGGTGGCCAAGATCTCAGCCGGTCAGGATGCCACCAGCTGTTTTGGCACCGCATCAAATCAAATGGACAGATTTTGTCTCTTGTAGGCGTTAAGATGCTCCTATTTTAAGGCGTGGTGTCACTTCAGTGTCTATTTTTTAATTGCTAATTTGTTGGGCAATGCTCAACACTTCTCAGGCCATAAAGTCAGATGACACATCCACTGTTTTGACTCTTTTTTTTTCAACATCACTGAGTTTCATGGTGATTTTAATTGAAGGATATGTCCAAACAAAGCCTTTACATAGAAGCTGAGAGCAGATGCACGATCATGAAACAATGGTTTACTATCAAGGTTTTTAAATACATCCGACAAACCAACATTTTACTGTAGCAGAATGCTGCCACTTCATCAAAAAACAAATCATGCCAGGTTTTTTCTAAAGAAGACTAAAGTCTGTTTCATTGCTTCTGAACAGGGGCGGAATTATTTCCAGAGAGAATTTAACATCTAGCCATTGATTCCCAGATGGATGGATATTTTATTTGATGCGCTTTTGCAATGCAGTAATACACATGATGCATCAATTTGTACATCGGTTTAATTACAGTGAAACCTGGAGAATATATCGAAGGATAAAAGTTTTAACTAACAGATATCACCATGAATCTTCCCCAGTTGATTACTTACATTAAGGAAATTATTTTTTTGTATTCTGAAAATGTATGTTTAAATATGCAAATAAGAAATTATCTTATCAACTATGTGCTAATGTGCATACATTTCCAGAGGAAATTGGATAAAGCCAGGTTGAAAGTCTTGCTTCATTTTCTTGAAATATTAGGAGTCAAAGGTTTTTACAGAGGGGATTTTGGATATCGCTTTTTTATCACTCCATAAAAAAAATACTGTCAACAGCAGGCATAAAAAAAATCCATTTCCACCATGTTTTTAGGAATACAATTTTCTGCAAATCAGGCTATGAAGGACAGAAAATAGATAGGAATGAAATTGGAAAGTTTGGTGTATGTAAGCGCTACTGAAGTGGAGATTTCTGGCTCAGAATGAGAAAAAACTAATTTTAAGAAAACGTCTTTTAAAGATATGGATTGTAAAATTTCAAACAAAAGACACTATTACTGATTAGGGTGAAAAAAATGTTAACTAATAGATATCACCTTGAAGCTTCCCCAATTGATTACTTACTGACAAATTATGTTTTTGTATTACACGTTTTCTGAAAATGTATGTTTAAATATGCAAATTAGGCATTATCTAATGCTGACTTCTGGTGAATTTAGGAGAAATCTACAGACACAAATAGACAAAGTGTAGTAAAATAAACACACATAAAATACACTTTTCGTTCCACTAGTATGAAAGAAGGTAGAAGTTATGGAAGGAAATTATCGCCCAAAATCTCTAAATTGATCAGTGCACGAAAAATAATGTTTTTGTTTATGGTGTCTCGCCTTAATGATGCTCACAACCTGGATTTAGCAGCCACAACCATAAAACAATAATGCATCAAATCCAGTGGTATAAACAATAATGTATTAATCCGTCATAGAATTAAGGTTATATTTTGCCGCTTATTCTATCAAAAAATTAATTAAAAAAATCGTCCTTTTATGTGTCTGATTATGCAGATTATGGCTCATTATAAAATAAACATCTTAACCTCAGTTTAAGTGATTCAAAGGCTTACAACATTTCAACATTTACTGAAAACAATGTGTTTGAAATACAAGACTTGTGCAATAAAGAGGTTGTTTTTTATCATCAATTAGGATTATACAGTATATTGTATTCAGTAAAAACTATTCTGAAAAGGTTAATGCCTTTGATAGCTTGTATTTGTGGTGATTCACTAATCGCATCACTAGTTGATGAATTTTATTGATAAAGAAACAGGAAACCACCTCTGATACCAGGCTAATGAGCAAGACAGCTGAAGACGTTTGAATGAATAAAGCACAGTATACCAGAGAACAGTTCTTTACGAGGTGTGTTTTATCTGCACTGCTTTCATAATGTCTGAATAACAATAATGTCTTCGGTTACTATCTTCCACAAAAGAATAGAGACCTTAAGAGAGCTGAAAGCCACAGAGCACTGGTGCAAAGAATGGACTACACAATAGCTGGTTGCATAACGGAGTGACCGGCAGGGGTCAGAGCAGCGGAGCCGCCACAGGAGCCGCTCGCACTGAGCTGAGCGCGCTCACAAAGACACAGATGACATCACAGGCATCTACCTGCCATCTCTGAATCCAATACCGCCCTGCTACCACCTTAGTAGAAGGTAGAGACACTTGACCTAACACCGGATCAATTATCCCAAATAAACTGAATTATTCAGCTGTGTAAAACAATCAGGGAGCCTTCTCTCCCAGATACGGTTTCCTCCTTTCTAACAAAAGCTTTTTTCTTTTCACACCTTAATAAACAACAGGATCTCCACTCAAGCAGCTGTGATGCGGCAACATAAAGACTGGCAGAGCTTGGACTTTAATGTAAATGCAGCCCCGTGGTCACGTGACGCCTCTGCCTGGCAGCGTTTGCTATACATCGTTCTCTGTCAACTGGCGAAACAGCCTCCTCTGCGTTAAACCGCCAGGCGTTTTTCAAGGAGCTCCATATGGCTCCCTCTGACAGATTTTAGCAAAGCACCCTTCAGGATTTTACTGAGGACAAAACAATTGATTGAGCCAGTGCCGCATTGAGATGCATATAAGCCCAATCCATCCCTGCGCTAATGCCGTCTCTAATGTAAAAGCTGGCAAATTGATTTAAAATAGCGGCAAAGGCAGGCAAAGTGCCCTATTCAATTCCTTATTATGGTGCACAATAACCATAGCAACAGGCATGTACTCGGGCAGATTGAATAGATTTAATCTATAATCTCAGCCCACTCAGAAATAGCTCGCCGCAGTGAGATGTACATATAACATATGTCTCCTACTATAGGCAGCCCTGCTTTGTGAATGCAAGCTACCAGCGCTCACACATATTCAGCTTTTGTTCGACAAGACTGGCGCATAATATGAATCATTACATTCCTGCAGACGCAGCAAACATTTACAAAAAAAAAAACATTCTTTATGTCATTTCTATGTTTCTTAGTTTTCTCACACTAACCGGTCTCCCTTTGGTTTGCGTTTCTGGAGTGGGACCTTCCCTTTGGGTCTCCTCTCGCTGCCTGCGCAGGGTCCCCCACCAGGTCCGGTCACCCGCAGGGACTCCAGGCCCTTAGAGGACTTCTTATAGGTGAACTCCACCTGCTCGCCCTCCTTTAAGCTGCGGAAGCCCTCCATCACCAGTTTGCTCTGTTGGGAGACAAAAGCAATTATCCGTTTAAAAGTGGCAGGCGCTTATACTGTAGCTCAATGAATACAAAAAATAATAATGCCTGCAATACACAAGGGTGTGCATTTAAGTCAAGGGGTGCCCAGTTTGATGTAGGCTCATAGTGTAACATAAGTTAGTGCTCATGAATAGAAAACACTTTATTGTCTGCTTTAAAAAGGCAGAAATTTGTCTTTGGTTCACATGTGCAAAAACTGCTGTTAAGAGAGTACATTAAAACAACGTATCACATCCAGACAGGACACATTTAAACACAATACACCAAAAGAAGCTACATTAAAAAGGAGCACCAGGTACCAGGACTGAATCAAGGTTAGATAAATAGGATGGTTGTGGTCATCTCATCTCATGTTTCTTGAAAATTGCTCTAATTTCAGTATCAAAGCATGAAGTTACACCTGTTCCTGTGCAGTGTGGGTGATTGATTATAACATAAAATCTCTAGGGCTGTCAAAGTTAACGCTATAATAACATGTTAATGCACTTTCATTTTAACGCCACTAATTTCTTTAACGCATTTGCAATTTTTAGGTTGTAGTGGCTTCAGTTTTAAAAGCTAAATAGTGAAGATACTGGCATCATACGAAACTAGAAAACCTAAGGAATCCATTGGTACCAACCATGTCATACTAGCTTCTCATAAAGGTGGCTAAATAATGCTCCAAACTTATGCTTAATTTTGGCGAGGAAAAACTGGCATGGCCATTTTCAAAGGGGTCCCTTGACCTCTGACCTCAAGATATGTGAATGAAAATGGGTTCTATGGGTACCCACGAGTCTCCCCTTTACAGACATGCCCACTTTATGATAATCACATGCAGTTTGGGGCAAGTCATAGTCAAGTCAGCACACTGACACACTGACAGATGTTGTTACCTGTTAGGCTGCAGTTTGCCATGTTATGATTTGAGCACATTTCTAATGCTAAATGCAGTACCTGTGAGGGTTTCTGGACAATATTTGTCATTGTTTTGTGCTGTTAATTGATTTCAAATAATAAATATATAAATATATTTGCATAAAGCAGCATATTTGCCCACTCCCATGTTGATAAGAGGATTAAATACTTGACAAATCTCCCTTTAAGGTACATTTTGAACAGGTAAAAAAATATGCGATTAAATTGCAATTAAATATTTTAATCGATTGACAGCCCTAAAAATCTCATAACAATAATTGTATTTATTCATTTATACACACACACACACACACACACACTGTATATGACTCGTATGATTTTGTAAGAGCACACAGCAGTAAGACGATGTATGTGAGTCACTCAAACCCACATGTCCTTGAGTAATGTTGAATCATTTGGGAGCTCATTTTTAAAGGATTTATATGCACACAGTGGTGTCAAGATGTACTTTACTATGACCGTTCCTATTTTTTAAACCACAAATAATACACTAACCTAACAAAGACTGTATGCTGCTTTACACATAAATGGTCTTTGATAAGCAGGTGAAAGGTAAAGAGCCTCTGTCTAGAGCAAAGGTAATTTTTTTCAATGAAAAGACACAATTTAATGCCTTGGTTCTTAATTTATGTCCACGCAGCGTGAAGATCAGCATTAATGTTATGCAATTCCACGCCCATCAGAGCTACATTTAACACTTAAATATTGAACAGTTGCCTGAGAGCATTATTATCAGGTCGACACTTTTCATCTCTAAATAATTGTCGCAAAAGAATCAACATTTATCAACACTGGGAAGTTTACCGCGTGGGGGGGAGGTTGTACGCACTGCTGCATGCAGTAGCTCACAGAGAGACATCATTCAAACATGGTGGAGTGACTGTATGTGGTCTGCACCAACTGCCATGACAGTCTGAGCACAGAGAGACCTAATCTCACACACAGCGTCCTTGCTTCACTCCCTTTATCTACTTTTCGCAGCGCTTCCTTATTCCTTCTGCAGGGAGAAAAAGATGTCGCACCCAAGCAATCATTTTCTCCCCGCACATCCACCATCCATCTTATCTGCATGATCGGCATTATTGATTTAGTTACTACATAACCACTGGACAATGATTTATGTGTTGTTGATCGCGCAGAACGGACGGCTGATAGGCACTGTATGTGACCTTCATAGATCGCAGCGAGCCCTGCAGATCTCGGTAGAGGTAAACATACACCCACACGAGCACGCAGTGCAGAGCAAACCTACTACCTGCCTACTATACATCGGAGGCCTATAAATAACACGAGGGCTATCTGTAAATTCACGGATGTGTGGGAGAAAGAAGAAGAGAAAGGAACAAATGATCAGAGGGAATCAAATGTGGAACTATACAGGAAGGAGAGAAAATGCGGCCAGTGGTATTTTTGTCTGTGTCTTTGGCAACAACTGCAGTTACAGGAAGGTAAAGGTGCTCTATAGGAGGTCCATTAGTCAATATGAATGAATATGTGGGAGAGTGAAAAGGCGGGAATGACTAAAGCAGTGAGAAAATTAATTACAGACTATGAATAGTGTCTGAACTCGCTGCCCTCTGATGGATATCTATCCGACTATACAACATAACACAATGTTAAGATAGAAGAGTAAGATTGTATGCTTCTAAAAAAACAAGGTTGTTGAGAATAAACATGAAAGAAATTGTTGTTTTAACCAAGAATCTCTATCTTTTAAACATAATTTATAATAATAAAAAAAAATTAAAATGAGTATTACGGTTAAAAAACATTTGTCTTTGCATCAATTAGTGGAGATTTCAAAATTCACTGCAACATTTTTATTCCAAAACATATAAAAACTCTCAGTAGGATGTAATAATGTGGAGAAAAAAAAAGGCCAAGACTTCCGCGTGATGCATAAAAAGATTTTCAGGATGTAAAAATGTAATCTCACCAGTTCATATTAAATAAATCAGTTTTAGGTTTTCTTAAAAGGAATTTTTCGTGCAATTCAATTTTTAAAACATTATTTTTTACTATTTAGACAACTTAAATGAGTTAGTTAGTTTTCTATATTAGTTTGATACCTAAAAAGTTTTGTATGAAAGACAAACAATTTAAAAAAAAAAAAAATCTTAGTTTTGATTAAAAAGAAAATACAATTTCTTCTCCTTTCTACAGTGTGAACTACGACTTTGCTAATAACGTTTATGGCGGGGCCATGAAATATGCACAGATGGAATTTAACCCCCTATATATGCAATTTATTTGTCTTATTTTAGTTCATTTTAAAGTAATGTGTATATTTAGATATTATTTTATATTATTTTCTTTTACATTCATTTTTTTAGTCCTTTACAACAAAGGTTAAGTGCTGGCTAAAAGCAAAGCAGAGCTGTATCCACGTTTAGCAAATCATTCTGTAAATCACCCGGGTGCATTTGTGTAAGCGTATCGTGTATTGTTGTATGAGTATTTTATTGTATTGTGGTCTTATGATATAAAAAGCTGTATATTCTAATTACATTGTAAATGTAAAAGCCCAACTGGGACAAGGGCTGATAAATTAGCAATAGCTATAAACTCTCAGTTTCATGCCGTGTATTTAACTATGTTAAATTGCATCGTCCTTATCAAATAAATTAAATTAAATTAAATCCGTAAATAGGATGTAGCTATAAATGATGTCAAACTCAAAAGACACTCCACAGATATCACACAGAATAAACCACAAAGAGCAAATGTGGTTCCAATTAGAAAAATTGTAACATGCATAATTGAAACAAATACTCATAACTGTGCCTTAACATCAAACTCCTTTGAAGCAATTCTTCCTCCTTATTTACACACTTTCTATTTCCACAGTTTATAAGAAAGCAACATTGCTGCTGCTCAATACAAATAATCTGCCAAAAATGTAATAATTCCCTTCTCTATCTATCAGATGTTCTTTCTGATTGTCTCGCTGCAGTCAGTGAGGGCTACAGCCAAGGCCGCAATGCTGCTAGTCGATCGCTGTTGGAGGACTCGTCCGTTTGGGGCGTTCAGGTATTGGATTTGGCTTTGAGGAAAGGATGAGGATCAGGGAATGGAAATGAGATTTTGCACAACAGATGTATGAGGTGGAATAAAACAGGCGGGATGATGAGGGGAGTCTCAAACTGAGCTCGTGGCTTTATGCAACCGATAAAAGATCGATGTTGAGTTGCTGTGCTGCAAAAACAACGATTTCCAAGATCCGACTATCAATAATTTATTAATGTATCAACCAAAACTGCGACAACAAGCCTGGCTTTCTATTTACAAGAAACAACAAATGAAGGAACCTGAAGCGGTGAGAAGCTGCTCATTCAAATTAAAACCGCAATTGATTCATGATTAGACCATCCAAATGACTGACAGGCACTCCTGCAGCAGAAATCAGTGGAAAGCGAATAAAAAATTGCGCCCATCCCCCACTAAACAAAACGGATTGTGAATAATGATGAATAATCATGGACTCGTCTCTAGACCGTGTGGCGCATGAGCCCTTCCTGTTCCTCTCCTGTCTTCAGTCCACAGGCAGCTCGTCTCTCCAGGTCAAAGTTGAGTGGTTTGTCTCAGCACCCTACCCCCTCTTCAACCCCGTCAATGCCCACAATGCACCAGTGAGGAAACCACACAACCCCTTTTGTTCTGCAGAAATGCAGGAAAACACACACACACACACACGCACACGCACACGCACACGTCCTCCATATAAGACGTGGTATCACCCCTCATGCCTCGGTTTCATTTCTGAAGGCCTTGCAACAGCTCGGTCGCTCCACAATTACGTAATAAAAGTCAGCATGTGGATTTACATGTGTGTGTGTGTGTGTGTGTGTGTGTGTGTGTGTGTGCGTCCGTGCTGGTTGTGTGTGAAAAAAAAAAAAAAAAAAAACTTCACAAATCAGAAACCTGTAACCCGAGTCGCCTCCTCTCGAGTGACCTGGCGGGTGTCCTGACCCGTTTCAGTTTACGCACAGAGGTCAGGAAAGGGCACGGCCGGGGAGAGGGAACGAGAGAACGTCAGAGAGAGAGAAAGAGAGAGAGAGAGAGGGAGAGCACAAAATGGAGGAGTGGCCTGGAGCAGGGGGGTGGTGGTTGAGGGAGGGAGTTTGGAGGAGGAGGAGGAGGAGGAGGAGAGGGAGTGGTGGGGGGTGGTTCATGGAAATGCCTCCAGCGCATTCTGTTCAGCTCCAATGGAGGAGCAACTCCTGATCAGTGGCTGGACCTGGGGGGAGCCCAGGAACAAAACCCCCATTTGATCAGGAGCCCCACAGGTCAGCAGCAGAAATCCGGGGGTCAGCGGTATAACCATCCCAGCACCCCCACCCCACCCCCCCCTGCCCGACTGGCGGACCACACCAGCTCTCGGCGCTTTAATTTCTCAGCGCCACCGGCAGCTACTGTCATCCTAAAAAAAAAAAAGTGAAGAAACCGAGCCAACAAAATGGATACCGACTGCTTGATTATGCTTACGAGCTTCCTTATATGTAATAAATATCTTCCTATATGGCTCTATGTGTGTGTGTGTGTGTGTGTGTGTGTGTGTAGGAAGGAGCCAGCGATCAATACCGACTCCAACATCCTGGATAGAAATAGCCCTCCTTTTCATCAGCCGGGCCCTCGTCATCACCAGGCCCAGCAATCAATACAGGAAGCTGTAACATGAGGGGATGGGGAAGCGGCGAGAGAGAGAGAGAGTGAGAGAGAGAGAGAGAGGAGACCCACCATCCTCCACCAGCCTCCTTCTCCCTCTCTCTCTCTCTCTCTCTCTCCGTGGCGACCACCGGCTACGGAATGGCTAATTACGGGATGCTTTAAATCAGAGGTGGCCCACGCAGAGCCGCACGGCGCTGGATCGTGCTCGTATTGAGAGAGGGGAAGGGGGTGTAGGGGTGAGCGTGAGGGAGATGGCGGTCACCATGTGGCGTGGTGCCATTAAGTAGCTTTTTACACACAGGAAATGCTAAGTGGACAAAGCTGGGCCAGATCAGCTCAGATGGACATAACCCAACAGGACGCATATAAACCAAAAAGAAGAAAGAGGAGAGAGAGAAAAGGAGCGAGAATGAAGAGGAGGAGAGAAAAAAAAAAACTCAAATATGCCGATGAAAACCACCAACAGAGCCGCTCTCATGACGCTGACACCCCCAGCCCTCCTCAACACGTTGTCATTAGTGGCCCTGACCTTTGAACCCTGCCCAACCCCCATCAAACACTTAAAAGCCCTCATGTTTCCCCTGCCTCAAATTAACAACATCCAACACCCCCCGATTATGACTGGGGCAAATATTTGATCTGAGGGAGGAAGCACTAGATCATCTTGCTACGTTTATCAGCACGAGAGGGGAAATGAACCTCGCTGAGGTGACTGGTGATAAAACACACAGCCGGCTAATAACCGGAGCCATTCAAAACAGAAGCACACGCACAAATCTGGTTTCACACAAATGGCTGTGTTCTTTGGAAAATTCAATATTAACTATCTGAGAAAGTGACACCTACGCATAGGACATTATTAATAGCAAATAGTAAAAAACAAATATATAAATAAAAAGGTTCTGAGTTGATTTTTTTTAAACGTTTTATGATACTAATTTTTCACCACAACGGATAGCATTAACACATATCAACTGCATTTGTCTTCGTTTAAGTTGTATGAGCAATATTAGGGATGCACCACTCCGACTTTTTCGGTCCCGATAACGATAGTGATACCTGGGCCGACACCGATTCGATACCAGCGTTTAATTAATAAGCTGTATGCCTCACTGTGTGACTGGGATCATTCTTTTACGTTAAAGGCAAACTTAACTTTAATATTACTTTCCTAATTTTGTTAAACAAAATGTGCTAAATAAATACATATATATATATTTACAGAATTATTAAATTAATAAATCTTAAAAATTAACAGGAATTACAATTAAAGTTTTTAATGCAGCAACAAATTGGTCAATTTAAACAAGATTTAAATTATAGTATATAATGTGTATATTATATAAACATACTGTAGAATTGAAGAGATCGGCCCCATTGTCACCGATATCCGATCCAGCTATTTGAGTCAGTATCGGCCCATTATCCGATCCAGTATCGGTACATCCCTAAGTAATATTATTATTGCACATAAATTACAATCATAATCTAATTGATTGATTTTGCAGCTGCCTACAAACAGCAGTTTTTTCTCCTGTATATTTTGGCACTGAACTCAGCCTGCATTAGCATGATGCATGTCTAACATCACTGAAGGGGGATAATGCTTATTAGCGGCTTTGTTTGCTTATGACGTTGATATTAAGAGATTAATATGATCAAAGTAGGTCTATCTGTTCATTACAAAATGTGGCGGATCTCATTTTTACACATTATCCTCTCATCATCTGAGTCTTATGCTCGGTGACAACTGTGTTTTTCATTTGAGAAAAAAGTTGCTATTTTATCTCTTTATTTATTTTTTTTAAATAGATTTTGGCTGTGGATGATCTCAATTTCAAACACAGAAATTGCACCAAAACTAAACTCTGAATATTCTTTTAAAATGTAGTTTGTCTTTATCTTTTAGAGATGCAATGATTAGTCAATTAATCGATTAGTTGACTAATAAAAAAACTAATCTGCAACTGTTTTGCTAATCAATTGTTTCAGTCATATTTCAAGCAAAAAATGCAAAATATTATCTAGTCCCCACTTCTTAAATGTGAGTAGAGCTGCAACGATTAATTACAACAAATTGACAATGATTAGTTGTCAACGACTAAATTAATCGCGGACTATTTTGATAATCGATTAATCGATTTGAATATTTTCTTTTAAGAAAAGAAAAGTCTAAATTCTCTGATTCCAGCTTTTTAAATGTGAATATTTTCTGTATTTTTTACTCCTCTATGACAGTAAACTGAATATCTTTGAGTTGTGGATAAAACAAGACATTTGGGGAATAATCAACTAATCAAGAAAATAATCAACAAACTAATAATAATCATTAAATCATTTGATGCTTTTGTTTTTCTTATAAAATATAACTAAACATCTTTGCCTTTTGGTCAGATTAAAAGAAATCAATTGGAAGAGGTCATTTTAAAGAAAAAATATATAAATAAAGAAAACAATCTGTAGATTAATCGATAAGGAAAATAATCGCGGGTTGCCGCTGTATTATTTTGTTACCGTACGTGTCTGATAAAAGTCATGGATAAATCCTTCCGCTACAAAATTAAACATAAAAGGCAAAATGCAGAGAAAAAAAAGCCTCTTTCAATGACATATTTGAATATGTTTGCATTAGTTTTATTGTGTTATTGTTGCATGTTTCAATCTGTTTAGATTTTTTTTAAATCAAATGAAATAATTAAATGGGCGAGGTGCGAGCGTACCAAACACACTCTTTGTGTTTCAGGTGAACTGCGACTTGTTTTTAGCCCTGCTCTTGCTTTCTACTCCGCCACCTTTCCAATTACCAATCATCTCCGCTGTATGTGGCCAGCTCCTCAAAAGGAAGTCACATGACTAGTCTTTCTTCTTCTTTTGCGTTTTTTGATGTGCAGAGGAGAAGGGTGGGTTGGAGGAGGAGGAGGAGTGTGGGGGGGTAGAGGGGCGGTGGGATAGTGTGGCTGCAGGAGAGACAAAGCCTGATACTGGCTATCTGGAGGCAGAGATGGGTGGGGCCTGCATGCCAAACGGTGACACGGACCAGAGGTTAATCTCACTAGGGGCCCACTTTAACCTCGCTACACAAAACACACACACACTCTCTCGCACGCACACACACACACACACACACACACACACAAAACCTCAAACATCTTACAACGGTTCACATGTAGACATCAACAACCTGGTGGTTAAGAGCAGAAAGTAGAGGAACCACACACACACACACTCACTCGCGGGGGCTCCATAAATTGAACACACACTCTGGAGGTTTCAGGAGAATAGCAGCGGCAGCAGCAGCAAACTGTTCAACATTTCAAACTGATTACCGACAAAGGGCAAGCAGCCCCCCACCTCACCGCCACACACACACCCCCTCACCCCACCCAACCCTCCTGCCTTTTTGTCTTTAAAGAAATTCCTCTTTTTTTTAAAAGAATGCCCGAGGAGAGAGCACCCCCCGTGTCCCAGCAGGAACTCACACACACACACACACATTTTACACACACTGAGTCCAGGTAGAGAAGGGGTTGACAAACAGAGATAATGAAATGGCTTTGTGTGGGGGGAATCACTAAGCAGAGAGGTAAAGTGGGCGAAGAAGCTTAATTACTCTCCCTCGCTCGCTCGCTCTCACACACACACACACACACACACACACACACCTTCCAAAAGGAAGTGATCAGATAGGAGCGCTGATGAAGAGGCCTCCCAGGAAGAGAACTCGTGGTCGGGCGGGCGGGCTGGCGGGCGGGGACCCTCTCGCTGACTCACACCCTCCCTCTCTTACCTCCTGCTCTTTCACTAACTCGTCTTTTTCCAACCTCTCGCTCATGTTTTCCTCCTCGACTACCACTAGCACCACCCTCCCCCCGCTCCGCCGCCGCTGCCGCCACCACCCCTCACCAACACTTATTTTTCCCACATCCCTCCTCTTTTCCCTCTCCTAGGAAAACTCCTCCTCTCTCCCCCTCTTCCTCCATGTCCTCATGCTCCCTCTTACCCTCCCCATCTTCCTTACCTCTCTCTCTCTTTCTCTCTCTCTCTCTCTTGTGCATATAGGATTGTGCAGGAATAAATCTGCAATCCTTCCACTGTTTTTCTTTACAGCAACTGATAGCTAACCTTGTATCATAAATACAGAAAATATTGCATGACCTTTCAGACAAGCAAAACTCTCTCTTTTAACAGCTCTTACAATGCTCTGTTATGCATGTCACGGATTTCAAATACCATCCAAACAGCAATATTCCCTTATACCTTTTACGAAATATACATTTCAGATACTGCAGCAACACAGAAAATAACCTGCAGGATGCGTCCACATTGTCCTAAACACCTTGAAAACAACATCTATACACCCAAATATGTTCATATTGAACGCAGAGAGACACAGAGAAAGGGAGGAACAGTCAGAGATTTAATGAGAGTGTATATGCAAATACTGGGGTGTTTTGCATCCAGAATGACAATGTGCTTATGAATGCATATTGTCTGCTCTTTGTGTTAAATGACAGCTGTATTATTGTAAACACGTAGCTGGAAACACTGGGGGGGGGGGGACGCACTAGTGTAAACATGATTCATTGTATGCTGGATAATTCCTCTGTTGGGTTTTTGTTGGTATAATTTGCATTTTTTGAACATGTAAAAATGAAACTAGCTGCACACAATTTAAGAAAACCACTAGAACAAAACATCTAGAGCGTAAAGTGACATGTATTAATTGCAGCCGCTTTCATCTTTACACCTGTATTCGCTAAATAGCTCACTAGACTGCATGCATTTGACAAATATTCCCATATGGCACATATATGGCACCAGCCTGTCCTGTATTATATGTTACAGACAGACAGCGGTTATTTGACTTCTGCTCAGCTCCTCAGGCTGTTTTTCCCAGACCACACCTTCCCTTTTTCCTGCTGATCCACTTCTAAAACATCCCTACTAGCCGGCAGGGAGATTAGGAGCCTCATGGATAGAGTATGTTGATAGATGCAGCGCATTCAGTCAGTCGATGGAGCCACAATATGAAAGTATCAATCAAAAAACTGATAGCTGCAATATGCACTTTCCTGAGCCTCTCCTTCCTCCTTTTCAAATATGCACGCCGGTACTCGTATATCAAAAACTGGATCCACAACTAAATAGAAGCTGATAAAAATCTATTAAATTATTTCATGTAGGCACATGATAATCCATGCCATGACTATGGAGATAGATAATGCAAAAAAAAAAACTTTGAGTGAATTATGTTTAAGCACCTTTGCTCCAAGTTCACTGTGCAATTTAAATTATTCTCAATTCAATTTATTTTTATATAGCGTCTAATCATAACAGAAGTTATCTCAAACACTTTTCATATAGAGCAGGTGTAGACCATAATCTATAATCTAGAGACCCATCAAGAGATCTCCTATGACAAAATATTATATATCAGACGGCTGAATTGATTTTATCGTTAGAATAAATGATAAAAAAAAAGACTAACTTTATATAGATTAATGGTTAATTTATCATGAATAAAGGATGCAAATCACAGGTTGAGGACAATAATATATCCTTGATATAAAATATAGTTAAAAGATAACAAAATAAAAGGGAGGTGAACGCAACAGAAATCATAGAAAAGTGAAAAATATAGCAGTATTAAAGAGCCAATTTCATCACTGCAAACAGTCCCACAGTTGAACAACAAATTGCTTAACAAAAACCTTGTTTTTTTTCAGCAAACAATGCCAAACTCAGAGGTCCCACTTTCTATTTTTAGACTGAAAGAAAAACCAATCAAAAGTTCAACATGAATGGGCTGATAAGGAAATAAATGAATGCCGTTATGAAACCGTAATTTACATTACAGCACTACAAACTGATGCACAGCTGATGCACAACACTTTTTTTTCAGCAAACCATGCCAAACTCAGAGGTCCCACTTTCTATTTTTAGATTTAACTTAAAAACAATCATACCATCAAAAGTTCAACATGATAAGGACATAAATTAATGCCTTTATGGAACCATCATTTACATTTCTCAATACTCCCAGTTGGCCTGATAATGATCAATGGGGCCTTTTTTTATTCACCACTGCTGACATTTGACCCCTAATATGCTCCACCTCCTCTCTCTCTCTCTCTCTCTCTCTCGCTCTTCCCACCAGCACAGCACAACATCCACTATAAAGAAGACACCTCTAGAGGAGGATGTCACATGAAATGGTGAAAATGCCTCTCCTCATCCTACATGTCCTTTCCTCCTCCTCGAGGATCTAAAGCCACTTTATAGGACTGTAAAAAAAAAAGGGAGTGCGATTAAAACATGGGGCTAAAAGAGAAGAAGGGAGGTTCTTTGTGTAGCTGCAGAATAAAGTGAGGAAAACAAAGCCTCAGATATGAACTCCTCCATGCGCAATAAAATCAACACAATGTGAAAAGGATGTTTCCACGAAAACAAACAGCACAAGAGGTTGCACAGTTTGACTTTTGTAAAAAAAAAAAAAAAGATGCTTTCCAACATGTTTAGCTGGCTGCTCTGCTTGTGCATTATAGAGCCAAGTGTGAAACTAAGCGTGTCATAGCCACACGACATTTCTCCCCTTTCCCTTTACAGTGGAAGCGAGGGAGGAGGGAGAGAAGCTTGGACACATGTGGCTTAAAGAGGGAACTTCACATGTTGGGGAGGGTTTTTTTTCTTTCTGAGGGGGAATCGAACTCGCAACCATGAGCAGAATGCAACCCCCCCCCTCCAGTTGTGTTATTACAATAAAAAAAAAAGCACAAGCACTGTGTTAGTAATAGCTTCTAACATACAGATTGTACACTGTTTTACGGGTTTAACGGGTTGGTATAGCTACATAAGGCTATTATGCTCTATTTATTGCATGAGATGGGATTCAATTAAATTTGAATGATTCATTTTGTGGTCATGGCAGCAGGATAAAAAGAAAACATGGAGGAAAAAACATGATAATATGTCAAGAAATAAGCAAAAAGTTTGTTTCCCCATTATCATGCATGATCATGCAGCAATGTGTCTTGTGTTTCATAGAATTGGAATCAACTAGAGCTGCAACAATTAATCGATCAGCTATTAAATTAATCAACTATTTTGTTGATCCGTTTGAGTAAACAAAAAAGTCAAAAATCGCTCCCAGCTTCTTAAATGTGAATATTTTCTTGTTTCTTTACCTATCTATGACAGTAAACTGAATATCTTAGAGCTGCTCTGTTTGTCCATTAGGAGCCAAGTGTGAAACTAACCGTGTCATAGCCACACGACATTTCTCCCCTTTCCCTTTACAGTGGAAGCGAGGGAGGAGGGAGAGAAGCTTGGACACATGTGGCTTAAAGAGGAAACTTAACATGTTGGGGAGTTTTTTTTTTTTTTTTTCTTCTCTCAAGCCCCATGGACAACGTGTGATTACACAGTAACATGTTGGGCAATGCAAAACATCCGGATGATACAATGTGGAGGAGAAATAAAAGGGGGCCTTGCCTTGCCTGTCTTGTCTTGCCTATCTTAAATTTGAGTGATTCTTTTCTTTTTGTGGTCCATAGCAGCAGGACAAAAGAAAACATGGAGAAAAAAAAACATGAAAAATATGTCAAGAAAAAAGCAAAAACAGCAAGTTTTGTTTCCCCATTATCATGCATGATCATGTGTCTTGTGTTTTGTAACTTGTGCTTCATAGAATTGGAGTCAACTAGAGCTGCAACGATTAATCGATTAGTTGTCAGCAATTCAATTAATCACCAACTATTTTGATGATATCTTAAATGTGAATATTATCTGGTTTCTTTACTCATCTGTGACAGCAGAGTGAATATCTTTGAGTTGTGGACAAAACAAGACATTTGAGGATGTCATCTTGGGCTTCCGGAAACATTTTTTCACCATTTTCTGATATGTTATAGACCAAACAGCTAATCGATTAATTGAGAAAATAATCAGATTAACCAACCATGAAAATAATTGTTAGTTGCAAAAATAGCAAGTATGTTTCCCCATTATCATGCATGATCATGTGTCTTGTTTTTTTTTATTTATGCTTCATAGAATTGGAATCAACTAGAGCTGCAATGATTAATCGATTAGTTGTCAGCTATTAAATTAATCACCAACTATTTTGATAATCGATTTCAGTAAAAAAAAAAAGTTAAAATTCTCTTAAATGTGAATATATTCTGGTTTCTTTACTCCTCTTTATGACTTTAAACTGAATATCTTTGAGCTGTGGACAAAACAAGACATTTGAGGACGTCATCTTGAGCTCTGGGAAACATTTTTCCCCCATTTTCTGATATGTTATAAACCAAACAACTAATCGATTAATCGACAGATAAATCAACAATGAAAATAATTGTTAGTTGCAAAAATACCAAGTTTGTTTCCCCATTATCATGCCTGATCATGCAGCAATGTGTCTTGTGTTTTTGTAACTCGTGCTTCATAGAATTGGAATCAACTAGAGCTGCAACGATTAATCGATTAGTTGTCAACTATTAAATTAGTCACCAACTATTTAGATAATCCGCTTGAGTACAAAAAAATCAAAATTCTCTGATTCCAGCTTCTTAAATGTGAATATTTTCTAGTTTCTTTACTCCTCTATGACAGTAAACTGAATATCTTTGAGTTGTGGACAAAACAAGACATTTGAGGACGTCATCTTGGGCTTTGGGAAACACTGATCGACATTTTTAATAATTTTCTGACATGTTATAGACCAAACAACTAATCGATTAATCGAGAAAATAATCATATTAATCAACAACGAAAATAATGTTAGTTGCAAAAATATCAAGTGTGTTTCCCCATTATCATGCATGATCATGCAGCAATGTGTAACTCGTGCTTCATAGAATTGGAATCAACTAGAGCTGCAACGATTAATCGACTAGTTGTGAGCTATTAAAGTAAAAAAAAATCTCTGATTCCAGCTTTTTAAATGTGAATATATTCTTGGTTGTTGGGGGATCAGGATTGGGAAATTGAAATGACAGTGGAAATTGTTGAAAAAAAAAAAAAAAAAAAAAGGAAATGCTTTAGAAAACCAAACAGCAGATGTTTTTTTGTTGTTGTGTGTAAAAACTTACTTGGTGGACGAAAACATCCAGAGGTGGGTCGACTGGGCTCCCATCGCTGCTGGTCATTGAGGTAAATCCAAAGCCCATCCGGACGTTGAACCATTTGCAGAAGCCAGATCCCGACAGGATCTGAGGTCGAGTCCGGTCCTCCTGATCCTCCTCCTGCTGCTGCTGCTGCTGCTCGGTGGTGGACTTGGCGGGGTCTTCTCCTCCTCTTCCTCCTCCACCTTTACCCGGCCCTCCTGAACAAAACAACAATGCACAAGTTACAACACAACACACCCTGCAGAGTGGCTACTTCCCTGTGCGTAAAAAGGTGTTTTTTATATGTAACTTTCATGCGTAAAAGCAACTTCTTCTCCAAGAAGCGTGCAGGGAAATCCCCTCCACTTTGCGGTGCTATATGTGAAGTTCAGGGCCGGTAGAAATTTCCTACATTACTAGTTTTCGAGGACGCATGGTGGTATGGCACAATGTGCGTTAAAACATTCCCACAAAAAAAAAAAAAAGTTGTTTTGTGTTTCTCTCTCCATGACAGATGACTCGTGCACACACACAATGCACGTTCGTGTGGTGGATTTGTCTCGTGCATTCAAGGTGGAGTTGCACGCTATATAGGAATCCAGAAGGCAGGTGTAACACATGGTTTTCCTCGAGCTTTTACTCGCGCTGTACACGCTCCAACTCCAACAATGCATGCATGTTAACGCAGAGAGAACATGGAGAGGTATATATGGTGCTCATGCATGCATGGGTGGTGGTTCAGGTTTTTTTTCGGATGTTTTTTTTTTTTGGAAAACAACAATGCACCTTGCAAACAAAAACACCTCCCCAAAAACCTATAAGAGCAAGAAAATAATAGGGAAAAAAAATAATAATTTGCAGAATAACCTTCGGCCATGTTTCCCCGCGGACCCTCTTCTGCGCCCAAGTTGCGATCGAGAAGCTTCCTCTGCGAAAACGGGCTGCGGTAGTCACCATTAATCCGACATCCTCGAGCCCATCGCTCACCAATTTAGCTCGCATGGTACGGCGTGCTTTCTGCCTTTGGATATTTGTGTCATGTCTCTCTTTCTTCCCTTCAATCCAGCTGCCTCACTCTCACACACACCAACCACCAACCACCACCTCCTCTGCTGCTGCCTCTCTCTCTCTCGCGCTCTCTCTCTCGCTCTCTCTCTCTCCTGTTCTCTCATTCGCTCTCGAGCTGGCTGTGCCCGTTCCCGTAGTGAGAACACGTGACTTTGTCAATTACATGCTTTCTGGCTGCTAATTTCTCTGTGCCTAAGAGTCCACTGGAAGAGGGGGAATCGAACTTGCAACCATGAGCACAATGCACCAGCAGTTGGGTTATTACATTACAATTTTAAAAAAATGCAGTTTATAGTGTTTTGTTGGTGTATCATAATGGGTTAGTGTATAGCTACATGAGGCTATTATGCTCTATTTATTGCATTATGTGGGATTCAATTAGATTTGAATGATTCATTTTGTGGCCATGGCAGCAGGACAAAAGAAAACATAGAGAAAAAAACATGAAAAATATGTCAAGAAATAAGCAAAAACAGCAAGTTTGTTTCCCCATTATCATGCATGATCATGCAGCAGTGTCTTGTGTTTTGTAACTTCATAGAATTGGAATCAACTAGAGCTGCAACGATTAATCGATTAGTTGTCCGCTATTCAATTAATCACCAACTATTTTGATGATCCAAAAAAGTCAAAATTCTCTGTATTTCAGCTTCTTAAATGTGAATATGTTCTTGTTTCTTTACTCCTCTATGACAGTAAACTGAATATCTTTGAGTTGTGGACAAAACAAGACAGTTGAGGACGTCATCTTGGGCTTTGGGAAACATTTTTTCTAATCGATTAATCGAGAAAATAATCGACAGATTAATCAACAATGAAAACAATTGTTAGTTGCAAAAACAGCAAGTTTGTTTCCCCATTATCATGCATGATCATGCAGCAATGTGTCTTGTGTTTTGTAACTTCATAGAATTGGAATCAACTAGAGCTGCAACGATTAATCGATTAGTTGACAGCTATTCAATTAATCACCAACTATTTTGATGATCCAAAAAAGTCAAAATTTCTCTGATTTCAGCTTCTTAAATGTGAATATGTTCTTGTTTCTTTACTCCTCTATGACAGTAAACTGAATATCTTTGAGTTGTGGACAAAACAAGACATTTGAGGATGTTATCTTGGGTTTTTGGAAACATTTTTCACCATTTTCTGATATGTTATAGACCAAACAACTAATCGATGAATCGAGAAAATAATCAACAGATTAATCAACAATGAAAACAATTGTTAGTTGCAAAAACAGCAAGTTTGTTTCCCCATTATCATGCATGATCATGCAGCAATGTCTCTTGTTTTTGTAATTTATGCTTCATAGAATTGGAATCAACTAGAGCTCCAACGATTAATCGATTAGTTGTCAGCTATTAAATTAATCACCAACTATTTAGATAATCCGCTTGAGTACAAAAAAGTCAAAATTCTCTGATTCCAGCTTCTTAAATGTGAATATTTTCTAGTTTCTTTACTCCTCTATGACAGTAAACTGAATATCTTTGAGTTGTTGACAAAACAAGACATTTGAGGACATCATCTTGGGCTTTGGGAAACACTGATCGACATTTTTCATCATATTCTGACATTTTATTGACCAAACAACTCATTGTTTAATCGAGAAAATAATCAGATTAATCAACAACGAAAATAATTGTTAGTTGCAAAAATATCAAGTGTGTTTCCCCATTATCATGCATGATCATGCAGCAATGTGTAACTTGTGCTTCATAGAATTGGAATCAACTAGAGCTGCAACGATTAATCGATTAGTTGTCAGCTATTAAATCACCAACTATTTTGATGGTCGGTTTGAGTACAAAAAAAGTCAAAATTCTCTGATTCCAGCTTCTTAAATGTGACTATTTTCTGGTTTCTTTACTCCTCTATGACAGTAAACTGAATATCTTTGAGTTGTGGACAAAACAAGACTTTTGAGGACGTCATCTTGGGTTTTTGGAAACATTTTTCACCATTTTCTGATATGTTATAGACCAAACAACTAATCGATTAATCGAGAAAATAATCGCTAGATTAATCAACAATGAAAATAACTGTTAGTTGCAAAAATATCAAGTTTGTTTCCCCATTATCATGCATGATCATGCAGCAATGTGTCTTGTGTTTTGTAACTTGTGCTTCATAAAATTGGAATCAACTAGAGCTGCAACGATTAATCGATTAGCTCAGCTATTAAATTAATCAGCCAACTATTTAGATAATCCGTTTGAGTACAAAAAAGTCAAAATTCTCTGATTCCAGCTTCTTAAATGTGAATATTTTCTAGTTTCTTTACTCCTCTATGACAGTAAACTGAATATCTTTGAGTTGTGGACAAAACAAGACATTTGAGGACGTCATCTTGGGCTTTGGGAAACTTTTTTGACCATTTTCTAATATTTTATAGACCAAACAACTAATCGATTAATCGAGAAAATAATCAGATTAATCAACAATGAAAATAATTGTTAGTTGCAGCCCTAGAATCAACATGCTATTAACTTGCATTTTAGTTGGTTAGATATCTACATATACGTGTAAGCCCAAAAGGGCTTATTTATAAGACACCATAAATACTTATTACAGTGGTGAAACATTTGTCAGACATCACTTCTTACGTAAAACATCCCTTTACATACAAAGAAGCTCTGTCCCAGACACAGCATTTAAAATCTGACACAAAAAAGTTTCCCTCCTAAAACACAACTACATTTTTTTATAATCATCCATCTTAGACATGGCTAATACCAAAATAAAACACTAAGTTATTTGAAGATAAGGTTAACAAACTCATAATACCAATAAAACATGGAGACACAAACCTATAAAGAATCTATCCAGTTAAATAATCTCACATCTTTGTTTGTAGAAATAACAACCAACCACACCGAGAGACCTACATTCTCTTTACCTGAGACCAAAATAACTTATAATAACAATGCAGAATACAAATGCAATGCTTTTCATGCATGGGACATGTTGTTTTGGAGCTCATGTTCCTAACATACGACCAGTTACCTCCCAGCATCATAGTGGGCACCAGAGGAGAGCTGAACTCACAGCTTTGGAATGTGACTGGAAAACCCAGAAAAACAAACCTGAAAACTGATGTGTTCAGTTGTCAGTAGGAAATCAACCCTCAGGCCAACAACGGACGCTTTGCAGGAGCTTTTCAGAGATACTTAAAGGGATGTACAAAGTGACGGTTAAGTTTGTGAGGAAGACATCAGCCTGGTGCTTGATTCTTCTTCTGTATTACAAAAAAAATAAAGATGCAGCAAATGAGAGCTTGTGAGGACTATTTTTTGCTCCGAGTGCAAACCAGTAGAGCTGTAACAATTAGTTCAGCAACTATTTTGATAATAGATTAATCAGTTTGAGTAATTTTTAAGATAAAATAGTCTAAATTCTCTGATTCCAGCTTCCTTAATGTGACTATTTTCTTGTTTCTTTACTCCTCTATGACAGTAAAGTGAATGTCTTTGAGTTGTGGACAAAACAAGAGATTTGAAGACGTCATCTTGGGCTTTGGGAAACACTGATCAACATTTTCTGGTATATTATAGACCAAACAACTATGAAAATAATTGTTAGTTGCAAAAACAGCAAGTTGTTTTCCCCATTATCATGCATGATCATGCAGCAATGTCTCATGTGTTTTGTAACTTGTGCTTCATAGAATTGGAATCAGCTAGAGCTGCAACGATTAATCGATTAGTTGTCAGCTATTAAATCACCAACTATTTTGATAATCGGTGTGAGTACAAAAAAAGTCAAATTCTCTGATTCCAGCTTCTTAAATGTGAATATTTTCTTGTTTCTTTACTCCTCTATGACAGTAAACTGAATATCTTTGAGTTGTGGACAAAACAAGACATTTGAGGACGTCTTTGGGAAACACTGATCGCCTTTTTTCACCATTTTATAGACCAAACAACTAATCAATTTATCAAGAAAATAATCTACAGATTAATCGACTGAAAATAATGATTAGTTGCAGCCCTACAAACCAGTTTACTTCCAGTAAAAGTTTAATCCTAATAAAGAAAAAAACTGCCAATATTAGTTAAATAAAGTTAAGAACGTTTTACAAGAGACCTTTTATCTTCACATACGTAACGTGTGTCTGTTTGATGACGTGTTTGATGCATATTACTTTAAGAAATGCTATGAATATACATCATATATGTCATTCCAACAAAAAACAGAAAAAAACCATGTAAAGTCTTTTCCACAAAAATTAAACTTGGATAAAACCAAGTGTTTAAATAATGATTAGTTGCAGCTCTATAAACCAGTTTACTTCCAGTAAAAGTTTGATCCTAATAAAGCAATAAACTGCTAATATTAGTTAAATAAAGTTAAGAACTTTTTACAAGAGACCTTTTATCTTCATATACAGTACATAACATGTGTCTGTTTGATTACGTGTTTGATGCTTATTACTTTAAGAAATGCTATGAATATACATCATATATGTCATTCCGACAAAAAACAGAAGAAAAACACAAAGTCTATTCCATAAAAATTAAACTTGGATAAAACTAAGTGTTTAAACTCCAAAAACAAGTCTCACTGCATATTCAATATGTCCACCAAACATGAGACAAACAGGAGAGCATGTCTAACCATGAGCTGCGGTTACTTGAGGCCACACAGCAGGTTCGATAACAACAAGCCTGAAAAATACTACGTCCATTGAGAAACTTCCCCTCTTATCTCACACATCTACCCTGGTGGGACGTTTCTCCAGAGAGAGAGAGAGGGAGTGAGAGGTTATTCCCGGGTACGAGCAAAGAGGAAAAACACGTTGGAGGAATGAAACAACAACAAGCCCATCTCCACCCACCAGGGCTAAAGAGCCCACCCTCTGGAATTCACGAGCTTTACCCCTACCCCCAATCCATCCATCCCAGCCCCCGCGCGAAGGCCTGTTTTTGAAGATGCTTGTAGAGGAGGCCTCCGCAGTGGCCATAGAATTACTGTTTGGGTCACAGGGTTGGATACCAGTGTCAGATGTTATCCACTCACTCATATCCTGACAGGACCTTTCTGATTAGGACAAGTCAGTGGAAATCCCCGTAGTGCAGCTTTACTGACATGTGTGCAAACCGACGACAAGGAATCATTTAGATATGGGTGGCTTGGGTGTGCCTGTTAGTCAAAGGAAGCAACTGAAATACCAAAACAGAGATTAGTGGAGATTTAAAAAGACACCTTAACTCAATTTGAACACCTTAACATGGATGAGAGACGTCCTTTTAATGGGAAATGAGGGGAAACATCTCAAAGTGACAGGTTGTTTTAAGGGAAAACTTCCATGAATCTTTATTTTACTGAAATAATAACTTCTTTTCTTCACATTTTGTTTTTTCTTAATCAACACCAGCTAGAAGGAAATACTTCGGCCCAACCTTTTATATATCTTTATGATGCAGGATAAGATTGTTTTCAAACTTGTTTCAACTTCAGATCTTTTTACCCATTTTGTGTTTTCACATTTGTGGAGAAGAGCACATAGACTACAAAGAGCAACTTTTCTTATGAAGTTTTGCAAACAAGTTAGGGATCACCTTCTTTGGTTTACATTGTTGTTTTTCTTATAATGAACACAAAATAAAAGTTTGAATTTAGCCACCTTTTTATTTGCCCTGATGCTGCAGGAAAATGTTGTTTTCAAACTAGTTTTAACTTCACATCTTTTTCCCTCTTTTTTATTTGTGGAGAAGAGCACATAATCTAAAAAGAACAACCTTTCTTAAGAAGTTTTGCATAAAAGTTAGGGATCAAATTCTTTGGTTTACATTGTTGTTTTTTCTTATAATGGAAACTAAACAGAGGCTGACTTTAGCCACCTTTTTATTTGCCCTCTTGCTTCAGAAAAAAAATGTTTTCAAACTTTCTTTAACTTCAGATCTTTTTCCCACTTTCTTATTTGTGGAGAAGAGCACATGAGCTAAAAAGAGCAACTTTTCCTATGAAGTTTTGCAAACAAGCTAGGGATCAACTTGTTGTTTTTCTTATAATAAACACTAAATAAAAGTCTTACCTTAGCCACCTCTTTATATGCCCTCCTGCTGCAGGATAAGATTGTTTTCAAACTAGTTTTAACTTCAGATCTTTTTTATTTGTGGAGAAGAGCACAAAGACTAAAAAGAGCAACTTTTCTTATAAATAGTTAGGGATCAGCTTCTTTGGTTTACACTGTTGTTTTTTCTTAATAATCAACACCTACTAGAAGTAATACTTTGGCCTCCCTTTTGTTTTTATGCTGCAGGATAAGAATGTTTTCAAACTTGTCGTTTTAACTTCAGATCTTTACACATTTTCATTTGTGGAGAAGAGCACATAGACTAAAAAAAGCAACCTTTCTTATGAAGTTTTGCATTAAAAGTTAGCGATCAAATTCTTTGGTTTACATTGTTGTTTTTCTTAAAATGAAAACAAAATAAAATTCCTACTTTAGCCACCTTTTTATTTGTCTTTATGCTGCAGGAAAATATTGTTTTCAAACTTGTTTTAGCTTCACATCAATCTTTTTTCCACTGTTTTTTGTGAGTGTGTGGAAGAGTACATCGAACACAAAATAGCAACCAATCCTATGAAGTTTTGCAAAAAGTTAGGAAACTCATTTGTGTAACATTGCCATGATTTGGCCTATTTTTAGATGAACTGAAACTAAACATTAGATGTTTGTCTTATAATCACCATCAACTAGACGTCAAACTTTTTCCACCATTTTATTTCCTTCACATCATTCTCCTATAATCACCACCAAGTATAAATTATGCTTTGGCTACTTTTTTATTTGCCTTCATGCTGCAGGATACGATTACTTGTTTTAACTTTTCATCAGTCTTTTTTCCACCTTTCTGTTTGTGGAGAAATACATTTAAAAAGAATCATTTTTAATATTAAGTTCTGCAAAAAGTTGGGGAATTCATATTTGTAATATAACCATGCATCGGTCTTACTAAAGATGAACTGAAAATGAAACTTCTTTAGTTTATTTATTAGTTGTTTATCTTAAAATCAACACCAGCTAGAAGTCTTTGGCTTTTTATTTGCCTTTAAGCAGGATAAGATTGTTTTCAAACGTATTATAACTTTTCATCAATCTTTTATCCACATCTCTGTTTGTGGAGAAATACATTTAAAAAGAGTCATTTTTCATATTAAGTTTTGCAAAAAGTTAGGGAATTCACATTTGTAACGTAATCATGCATTGGTCTATTTTTAAAAGGAACTCATCTATTGATTAGTTGTTTATCTTTGATTAAAACCAACTAGAAGTCATACTTTGGCTATTTTTCCCCACACATACTTGTGGAGAAGGCTATAGCACACATGAACAAGAAGAGCAACTTTTCTTATGAAGTTTTGCAAAAAGTTAGGGAATGCATATTTGTAACATAATCATGTATTGGTTTATTTTAAAGATGAACTGTAAATACAACTTATTTCATTTATTTATTAGTTGTTTATCTTACTGTATAATCGACACCAACTAGAAGTCAGACTTTGGCTACTTTTTTATTTACCTTTATGCCACAGGATAAGATTGTTTTCAAACATGTTTGATCTTCAGATCAATCTTTTTTTTCCCACTTGTGGAGATACATGAACAAAAAAAAGCAACTTTTCTTATGAAGTTCTGCAAAAAGTTAGGGAACTCATATTTCTATGAATTTGCCTATTTTTTGAAAATCTAGTTAACGTTATTTTGATGAAATTTTTATTACTAACTTTGATAATAATGGCATGTAAAGTTGCATAAGAGAGTAAGCTATTTCGGCAAAGTTTACAAGAAGATTTTGATCTCATGTTAAAAAAAACTGCCTGCATGAGAATATATTATCCACTTATTATTATTAATATGTTAAGGTACATTACTTTTTGTAACTATAACAACAACAGACTTGTGCAAACCCCATCAAGGTAATATAAATCTCTGTTAGGACTGCATGAAATTTAGCTTTACAATTAAGGCAGTGTGTCTTTTAACATTTGAATATATTTATAAAATCAGATTTTTTAGGCATATATACACAATGCTAAAATCCCCTGGTGTTTTCACAGTCATATGGGGTCTTTTAACATAAAGGTTTTAAGAAAAGAGGAAGAAGAATATCCCCTTTTTTTAGTGTAAATCTTTTTACTGAATTTTTCAAAGTACATAGAGTCAAAACAACATGCCAAACAACATAAGGTGCACAGCATATCAAACAAGTACATAAGTAACTAAAATAATAATAAAAAAAGTAAATAAACTAAGGTACAATACTGAGAAGATGAAGATATAGGGTCTTTTAAAATAAAGGCTTTAAGAAAAGAGGAAGGAAATATCCCCTTTTTAATAATGTGGGTTTGCTGCAGTGACCACTGAAGGTCATAAATTAGATTTTCTTTAATTTATCTCTACGTCAGATTGATTTTTAAACATTTTCAATCAATTATAAGAGCCAATAAGGAAAATGACTACAAACTGAAACCAGTCTGATATTTAAGCAGTTAGTTATTTAGACCAAAACAGATAATTACCAGCATTTAACCTCATGAGCAGGAGCAGATTCCTGAGCTGTTTGAATACCAACTTTCTGAGCAGACTTTGGACTCCATCACCCCAGCTAACCCCACCCAACCCCCACTGCTCACCCTGAAGGCTCCCAGAGGAAATTTGCCTTTACCCTGTTGCTGCTGTCAATGCAGTTCAAAGGGTTCATTGAGTTCGTCTCTCTCTTTTCTCCTTTTCTTTTTCTAGTCAAGAGCTTATTTTTCTGTCGTTTACTTCATGCATTCCAGCCAACCAATCCTTCACTTTTTTATATCCTTTTTGCAGGGAAGTGTAAACAGAGTTGGCAAAGCAGGTCATCTTCTCTCACACACTTGGTTTTTTTCAAGAAGTGGAGACATGTGAAAGGTTTTACATGGAGTAAGGTCATTATCTCTTAATTATTTGATTCATTTTTAATTCTAAAACACAGACTTTACTTAGTTTGAAATCACATTCATTAGTATTTCTGCCTCTATCTGTGTAAAAAGAAGGAAAAAGCAATAGTTTTTTGTATGTAAATTAAGTTCTTGATTTAGATTTCGTTAAGGAATATTTTGAATTAACGAAAAAAATTGCACAAGTCTCACAAAGGCGCAACATGTGCCATGTGCTCCAGACTTCACCACAAAAGTAAAACCAAAAACCTTGTGGGACTTTTTCTTCATTTTCTTTTGCTTCATTTAACAAAACTAGCACTAAATAATTCATTTAAAAGCTGATTTAATATTTATATTGTTGCAATAAATGTTTTTTTAAAAGAGATTTTTTAATAAGACACATTTTTAAGAGCCTGTATACTATTTTTTTAACCCAGCAGGATGATTTTCCATTCAGTTTTAGGTGGGCAAAAACGAGAAAAAAATACAAAAAATAAACTTTTTGGGGGTTAAATCACGTGGTTTTAAGTTATTTTTCAATCCCGTAGAGTTTCCTCCAACTGGAGTAAACAGGCTGCAAATATGTGAATGAAATATCGGTGACGTCACAGAGAGAGAGGGGGAGGTTTTGGAGAAGAAGCGCCTCTTGTAGCCGGTGCGCCAAAAACTGCGCACAATGGCACCAAATATCCTCTTACACTTCTCCAATTCACTTTTTATTTCGTGGTTTTATTTTTCTGCTCGGATCTGGCGGGTCAGTATGTTTATTTGCCTTTTTCTTAGGTTAATTTAACCCTTTTCTAAAGTGTTTGTGATTCTGATCTAATGGATCGATGCGTTTCCTTATCGAAAGATCACGCCTATAATATTCCTATAATATTCCTTAGAATAAGTTTAAAGTGTGCAGTGATATCGATATGTTTTGTTTTACTTTTTTTTGTTTTCATTCTCTTCTTTTTTTAAATTATTTCCTTATAAGGAGTTTATAGTTTAGATTTTTATGTAGCCATTTGTTCCCCAAATCATAAATAATCATCAATCTTTAACTTTATTGAATGGGGGTTTGATAAAAAAGAGTCGATCCATCACTTTCCCCATGCATGCTGGTAAAAGCCGGTCATTTCAGGTCAGAGAAAAAAAAAAGCAGGTTCCAGCAGCTTCACATGGAAATGAGCTTAAAGCTGCAAACCACATTCACTGCTTTTTAAGAAGTTTAAAGAAAATAGGCTACAAACAAGATAAAAAAAAGTGACTCACCTGTTGTTGGAGATGGAGAGGACATCCTCCTTTTATTTCTCAAGGGAATGAATGAATGAGATGGCACAGAAGCAGAGCAGAGCAGACGTTTCTAGAGCAAATGTGGAGGAAAAGTGGAGGTTGAGCCTGCTGGACCTGAAGCTTTTGCACGACGCTCGAGTTTGAATTACATGTTTATAGGCTGACTTTAACCTGGCAGCATGAAGAAGAAGCCAAGTGACCGGCTGGAATCAAAGAGATTTTCCATGGATGAATATTTTATCACTGTAACACAATGCTTGCTGCAGCAACGTGAAGCTATAAGGGCTATTTTAAATGTGTCACCAACAGATTGCTGGGTGGCACACATCTGGACAATCAGCTCAAAATGAGACATGTTTGTCACTGTCAGCTTCTAAAAAATTTTCACAAGAATCTGATCTCAGAGTCTCAAAATTTTGCATTTATGAGATCCTATAAAGATGAGTCAGAAAGGAGAGTTTAGCTGCAAAAAAAAAAGCTAATTTAAAAAAAAAATGTCATCACACATCTGGACAATCAAGCTCTAAAAAAAATGAGACATGTTTGTCACTGCCAGCTTCTGAATTTTTCACAAAAATCTGATCTCAGAGTCTCAACATTTTGAATTTATGAGATCCTATAAAGAGGAGTCAGAAGGAGAGTTTAGCTGCAAAAAAAAAGCTCATTCTTAAAGTTTTTTTCCAATAGTCAAGTCAATTTAAACCCAATCTGCTGCATACCTTAGAGCTTTATCATGCCTCTTCAAAAACCATGTGGCATTCTTGGCCTCCCAGCCATCCCCCCACCTCTTTCTCTCTTGTTGATAAAGATCCATACTTCACATCCCCCACCCAGCTTGTTTACAACCACTATTCAACTATTCAACTATTCAAAACACTTAAAAATGTCCCTGAAAGCAGCATGCCAATAAGTAATTTCACATTTCACACAGAAGGTCTCATACCTGAATGTAAATACTATAAATTAGCAACCACAAAAAGCTTTCTCTACTGATCTGACATCTGCTCTTCACTCACTCTGCCTTGTGTCCTCACTGAGCAGAAAGGCTGCAAGGAAACTGTTCTCAGACCAGTGATGATTGGGGAGTGGAAATAGGACCAAAGAGTCAAGAGAGATAGAGGATTGAAATAAATAGCGCCATCCATTGGCTCCATACAGACAATCACCTGCACCATTCTGCATCCTAAACATTAAAAAAAAAAAAAAGAGTATTTATTTATATGTATTAAATACACTTAATGCATCAAAATAAAACACTAAGAATATAATACTGTTAAACATCCAAGTAATTTCAACCAAAGCTCATTTTCCTTATCTTTTTTAATCATTATTTTAAATATTTCTGGATATTTCAACAAGCAGGAGGCTCAGCTCCCATGTGAAGGATTTTCCATGCTACTTGGTTGAAAGAAAAATAAATAAAAAAGTATTTTTATTAAAAGAAAAGTTTGAATATTTGCTGCTCTTATCCCCTCAGAGTGAAAAAAAAAGTAAAACTACAACTATTATAGCAATAAAATAAAAAAAGATTATGTATTTATATGTATAAAATACACTTAAAGCATCAAAATAATACACTAAGAAATTAATACTGTAAAAACATCCAAGGGTTTAGCTGCTTTCTGTAATTTCAACCAAAGCTTCCTTATCTTTCTTAATCTATTAGTTTAAATATTTCTGGATATTTCAATAAGCAGGAGGCTGAGAATAGAATAGAATAGAATAGAATAGAATAGAATAGAATAGAATAGAATAGAAAGCTTTATTGTCATTGTATTAAATACAACGAGATTCACAGTTGCCACTTCTGGTCAGTGCTTTAAAACAAATACTTGACAAGACTAAACGAGGCAGATAAAACATATAACAAGTAAAACACACACAGTTATAAAGCAAATAAAACAGGTAAAGTAGATGTAAATAAATAAATATAAACAGAAGTGTTACACTAGAATATAAAAATAGATGTAATGTAAACAGAGGTAATTGCACTTGTACAATAAGTAGGGTAGATGTAATAAATAAAATGTAAACAAAGTTGCACTTGAGGTGTATATTGCATAACATGTAAAGGATTTTCCATGCTACTTGGTTGGAAGAAAAATAAATAAAAAAGTATTTTTAATAAAGAAAAGTTTGGTGCAGTTGAAATATGTGCTGCTCTTATCCCCTCAGAGTGGAAAAAAAGTAAAATTACAACTATTATAGCAATAATATTGGCATGTATAGTAGGGATTTGTTTAGTTAGTATTCCTCCGCCGAGTAATATAGTCCCTCAGCGGTGGGCGGTGATTTCCGGTTGGCGCATTAATATTTCAGTGTGGTCACAGGTGTGTGCTCATTGGGTAATTTAAGAACGTCTTCAAATGTGTCAGCCAATCAGAAAATAGGAACCGTTCAGTGCAGTTTCAAGGGACTTTTTAGGATACAAGTTGACAAGAATATAGATAGATAGATAGATAGATAGATAGAGAGATAGATAGATAGATAGATAGATAGTAACTTTATTAATCCCAAGGGAAATTCAAGTTTCCATCATCACAGTTCCATAGTGCAAAACATGTTAGTAAAAAGGCAGTCAAAAAGTTAGTAGTGCAAAGTACAAAAAAGATACCAGATATAAAAACACAAGGAGATGAAGAAAAACTGTTAAAACTGAATATAGTGCAGAACAGACTGAACTGGATGGGATTCATATATCAAATGTGTTAAAACTTATTTGTTTTTTAGAATGTATAATGTTATATAGACTAATATAGGAAGTTTAGAACATAAGCCAGCTGGTTTGCAGTCTATAGTCCACCAGCTTTGGTTCAGATATTGTGAAATAAGGTCTATATATTATAGGATGTAGGCCTTTACTGCTGCAGGATGTTGCAGGACTGCAAAGCGCCCTCTGGTGGTTTATCACTCTGTCGTGCACGTGCACGCACGCACATGCATACAATCAATACATAAATTGCTTATGTTTGTTTGTGAGATGGTTAAAGGGAGATTGGGCTGATTATCCTATTTATTCTTGTTTATTTATAGCCTACTTGTCAAGGAAGAAGTGATCAAACTACACAGTAGTCATATTATGTATATTAGGTATGTCACCTTTTGTTATGACTTTTCCATGTCTTTATGGTGCTTATCAGCTGGAAATGTATTTTATTAATTATTCATAATTTATTGTTATTTATCAAGTCAAATCCCACATGCATATACCATGTGTTTTTCAAACCCTGCAAAGACTTTGAATTGTTCATTCATGGGCTATAATGTGAAAAGTTGACAATGTATATAGTCTTTTTTTTTTTTATTAGTTTATTTTTCCCATTTTTGACTGTAAATATTATTTAGTCCACTTACCTTTTATTTCATTCATTTTTACTCTAGAAGTTGTTCAGTGATAAGTTGAGGAACAAGTGGATTAATGTCCATGTAGGAGCTGAAAAGTAAGAAAAGAAGATATTTTAGTTAGTATTTAGTAAGTAAGTTTATTTATATAGCATATTTCAGACACAAAGGTAATTCAAAGTGCTTTACATAAGCATAAACATACAAAACAAATAAAAAAAGAAAATAAGACAATAAAAAATATGTTTTAAAAACAAATGCGAGTGAAGTAATTTGCTTGTTTCTGCCTTCAGTTTTCAGGATTTTCTGTTTTAGTTTCAAACATTTTGTTATATAGGAGCTGAGGAAACATTTAGATTTGCATGTGTATAAAACAGGTTAATCTATTGCTCTGCATTTGGTTAAAAAGTTTGATGTTTTACAAATAGATTTATTTTAATCTTGTGGAACTGAAGAATCTCAATACTTTCATCAAATTCTTAAAATCTCAAAACTTTCATTAAAATGAATATTTCAGTCTGATTTGTTCCACCTTCATCCAGATGTTTGGAAAAAAGAAATAATAATGTAACAAACATTTCAGCCTTACGAATTTTCAGTGCCCCAATTTAAATTTCACTAAAAATGCAAAAATAAATAAATTAATTATGTGCATTTAACTTTTCTTGGACTGAATCCAGAATGACTTATACGTTTATGTTAGTTTATTGCATTTATTTTAAGTTTATATTAAAATCAAAGAAGTGTATTAATAGTAAGAACCTAAGGATCTTTTGTTGAGACAGTTTTATCCTCCTAAATTCTATTTTCAAGGTTCATATTGTGGTTGTCCACATCTGTCTGTAGGCCTAGCAGCCTCTTCACACCCGCCTTTAGTGACTGAAATGTTGTATTTTGAGAAAATATCTTAATAAAAGGAAAAACGTGAGTGAAAATGTGACTGTTGAGGACATTAAAATGGCAAGTTAAAACAAGTTGTTTTCTAATGACTTTTTGTTTTGTAAATCATGTACAGTTGCAGCCTTTAACTTCATTTCAATGTTCATGTTATGCTTTAAATCAAACAGGTAGTTCTGCATTTTAAAATGAAAAATAAAATAAATATAACATTCATGAAAACAGTTTGTCCAAAGTCTTTTTGCTTCTATTTTTTTGGTGAATTTAATTTCTGCTCGGAAATGAGTTTGGAAGAGATAAAGTCAGGTTGAGGTTGAGTCATTTGTGGGATCTTAACTATAACAATTTCCTCCATAAAAATGAATGTGGGACATCAGAGAAGTTCCTGAACATGAAACATGTATGTTGAGTAATCCACATGGGGCCCTCTGTCAGACCACCCTCATTTTCTGCTCCTGCTGCACGTGTTGGTCATTTGCCCCCTGGTGGTGGAAGACCAGAACACAAACAGGACTGGAAACAGAGCCAGGAAATAACAGGGAATATTTTAGACACATATGGGAGCAGTGAATATGGTATTAACCCTCTGAGACCCACAATAGACCTGTTTTGGTCTTTTTATTGGGGAGTACAGGGGGTCTTTAGGGGGAGATAGCAAGTCAACAGTAGATATCACATAGAAGTGGTGTACATCATCTGAAAGCTGGGAACCTGAAGATTCATTTGAAATGCAGCTCAGCGCTGTGTGTCAAGTTACTCTAGTCATATATCATAAATTAAAAAATAATTAATTCATTTAAATACATTGTTAAAGTGTATAAGGCCTTAGAACATGATGATAGAAGTATATGATGACCATTCTTATGCTCACTTATGTCTAAGTTGTTGCAGCAATGTTTGGGTTGATACCATTTGTTACACAGATTTGGTGCTACATTTAGCCATTTTTTACCACTTGAGAATTGATAAAAATGATCAATAATCCCTCCAAAATACCACATTAAGACACCAAGACCTCGATGAACACCACAGAAAAAAAGCCATGCTGTGATTTGGTATTAAAAACTTTTGACATTTGGAGATTTCTCCAAGAAATGTATTTTTTGGCGATTGGATGACGAGCACTTCTGTTGTGGAAACTGCCCAGAATCCCCCTTCTTGTCATTCTACCTAGGAAAGCTATACATCCTCTGAATGCTCTAGGTCTCTAGTTTGTGGTTGTAAAGTTCCACGAGGCTTTGATTGTCCTAGAGGTCACCACAGGTCATTTTATACAGTGAGGTCAAACTAAAAAAAAAAAAATGGTCTCAATACAATGAAATGTCTACTATGGGGACTAACATCATCACACATGAATACAGTTGGGCTCATTGGATCCACAAGAGTCTCAGCTTTATAGTGATACCCAATTTATGTAATTCCAACACTGTTAAGGGAACCCAGTATGCAGAAATATTCAAACACACCATTTTAGAATAGGTGAAAATAACACATTTATACTGCATTCAAAAAATTGCATGTGATTATCATAAAGTGGGCATGTCTGTAAAGGGGGGACTCGTGGGTACCCTAGAACCCATTTTCATTCACATATCTTGAGGTCAGAGGTCAAGGGACCCCTTTGAAAATGGCCAGGACAGTTTTTCCCTCAACAAAATGTAGCATAACTTTGGAGCGTTATTTAACCTCCTTCCCAACAAGCTGACATGACATGGTTGGTACCAATGGATTCATTAGGTTTTTCTAGTGTCATGGTATCTGTATCTTCACTGTAGCTCTAAAACCTGCTACAGCCTCTGAAAGACAGGTGGATCTCAGGGGGTTAAGACAAAAAAAAAATCCTCTTTATCAATGTTTTGTTCTGGTGCTCATAAAGGTTTAGCAATGAATCCATTCTTGAATTTCCATCTGTCCTTGTGTCTGAGTCAGATGAAAAGAGATGACAAAGAGTCTCAGGTATAAAAGCCTGTCCTTGGTGCTTATTTTCACTTTTATAATATTATTTCTAGTGTCACGGTCGTCAGTAGGAATATAACAATCCATCTGACTCTGAGGCACTGTACTTTCAACATTCAACTTCAACAAACTGAAGAGTTTGTTCTGGTCCAGCACACACACATCGCCGGATTATTCTCTTGACAACTTGTTTAATAGCGGTTAGACAATGGGTCAGTGCTTTAAGAGCTGGAGCATTGTAACATTCAGGGACAAACATTTCTCTGTAAATGTTTCTGGGAGAAGATTTTCAAACTGCTACACAGATTTCGGATCTGATGTAATGATTCCTTGTTGCACATAGAGAGCATTAACAACATACTAAACCATTGGTCAGGGTGGGTGACAGGTTACAAAAACGTTACCAGAGGGAGACTTTTGAATCCATCGATTGGATGCCTTTAAGTATCCTGGTCTTAATGAGGATATAGACTTTACATGCTTTCTGTAAATAAGTAAAATGTATATATTTTTCTTCTCTCTGTATAGGCTCCTGTGTTTGTTTTATGTTAAAAACTAGTATTTCTCATTGATAATGTACATTAATAACTTGTTTCTGTTATTTATTCATGATATTTTGTAATATTTTATTACGGTGATCATTTGATTGCCTCCCATTGGTTGTCAATACCATATAGGTGAGGCCACATCCGCTTTGTCTGTTTGTTGAATGCCCTGAAGAAGATCTACATGTTGGCTTTTTTAATGATTTAGCCACTACAATAAAGGCTTTTTTAATACATTTCCTTCCTCGTTGCCACTTGTTTTAGTATTTTGGAGTTCCTTCCTGTGTAGCTACACAGATTTCTTCAGTTATCAGGAAATAAAATGAAAAGGAGAAAAGAAATCATGGAAACCGTGTACACAAACAAAATGAAACAGTGAAATGTTGTAGTTACCTGGGTGCTCTGGTAGTCCGACGGGCTGAAGCCTTTGAGATGGACCTCTCTGAAGATGTGGAGCTGCATCGGCTCCTTAGTCGGGTCATAGTGAAAAATCCAGTTCCTGAATGTCTGTTTATTTTAGAGCTCAAGCAAAGATATTCATGAGATAAATGTGGATCATACATGTCACTATTTTATCTTGTTATTATTATTAATGACAGAATAAATGGGCACGCTAAATCACTGTTTAAAAAGTTGTTTATTGTAGTTGTGGCATTGTGTTTTGTTCCCTTTAAAAGGCAAACAATCAGCACATGTCAAGAGGTAGAAATCATCAGTCTGAAAGAAATGTGGGGACTGACATTTAAACAAACTCACACACTCACACATACACACTCTTTCACATGCACACATGATGCAGTTTTTTTTTGTTTTTTTTGCATGTTTCTCATCCACGGCAACACTGTCGCTTTGCGGTGTCATCATTTGCACTATACTTGTACATGCTGGAGTCGTTCAACATCCCACAGCCGCTCCGTTCTGTGCACAAACGTAAAATAAATAATATGCATCGCGTTGAAGCACCCGGAGGACGCAGCAACGAATAAACTTTTGCCACTTCGACCTCATGACTGTTAACTGCTGATTGGCTGATTGCCGATTAACCGTGAAGGTACCTCCATCCCTTTACACACCCATCACTGATAGTGTAGTCATTCTTTGTTTCATTAGGACTACAAACATGGTCTACAGGAGACGGTACGTTAGCTTCGGGTGCTGCATGTTGGCTTATAGTTGTGTTTAAGTGCAGCCGGGGCAGATCCTGACACTGAGAGGGGGGAGGGAGGGACAAACACAGATAAACATAAAGAAAAGATGTAGTAATGGTGGCTGGGTAAACATGAGTTAAAAGGTCCAATACTGTGAATTTACAAACATAGTGTGAACAGCTGGTATGAACCGTATTCCAAAGATGATTTGAGTAAAGGAAGAAAAACAAAACACACACACTTTAACGGGGAGGCGCAGGCTATTTGACCCAGGAGATGTTGAGACAGCGAGCGATAAAGGCGTAGGTGTCAGCCACCTCCTGGATGACCTTGCTGGTCGGCTTGCCGGCGCCGTGGCCCGACTTTGTGTCCACAAGGATGAACAGAGGGTTCGTCTGCTTGGTGCTGCGGCCTACGATGTGCTGCAGGGTGGCGATGTATTTGAGGGAGTGGAGAGGCACCACCCGGTCGTCGTGGTCCCCCGTCAGGAGGAGGACTGCGGGGTACTGGACCCCGTTGCCTTCTGGGATGCGGATGTTGTGGAGCGGGGAGTATCTGGCAAAGAGGAGCAGTGGGAAGGTACGGAGGTCAGATATTAGTTTAGGGGAATATAAACAACCTGTATGTCGGTTAGGGCTGCAAATAAACATCTTAAAGTTACTCTGAGGAACTTTTAAATGGTTATGAAACAGTCTCAATGTAATACTGATGCCTCTATATGACTTGCATAAGACCATCAACTAGTTCTTTATAGTTGCTGCAGGCCCAGGCCGTATTGCTGGGCCCGCTTGAGGGAAGGGAGGCAGTGGAGAACCAGAACCAGGACTGAGCGGGGCAGACTGTCAGACCCTGCTGCAGGAAAATGAGGTTTTCTAAAGGGACTCTGGTGCTCGGAAACACTACCGCTTTTGTCCACATGGACCGCCATAATTGACACAAAAATAAAAGTTCCTCGTAGTAACTTTAATTATTGATCAATCTGCAGATTATATTCTCAATTCATCGATAATAATTGAAATGGTGAAAAATGTATTTCCCAGAGTCCAAGAAAGTGTCTTCAAATACCTCCAGCCAACAGTGCAAAACCCCAAAATACTCAATTTGCTATCATATAAGACAAAGAAAAACAGCCAATTCTGACATTTGAGAGGCAGAAACCAGAAAATATGTTTTTTTTTTGGTTGAAAATTGACTGAAATAATTTAGACAATCAAATTAGGTGCCTATTACTTTGTACTTTATGCTTCCTTGATGTGGCTTAATATTTCTTTTTTTAAATCTAAAGTAGCAGAAATCTCCCCCAACTACAGTATAACCAAGAGGTGTAGTTCAAAGAAAGAATATTAACTGTAGTTGTTCTGAAGTTCTTCCTGGTCCTTTTCCTGGCTCAAGTCACCGTTTAGTCATTCCTCTTAATTAGGTCATTAAATCAAGACTGTTGCAGTTAAATATGCAAGTCAGCGTCTCCCTCACTGTTTCATAGCATACCTCCACTTATATCATGACAAAATCAACATCTTTTATGAGAGAAAACATTAACCTTAAGGGGAAGAACACAGAGGTGCTATCTCACATACAGTAGCAAACACTGCATATATATTTAATGATCACAAGTCAAGATGAGTCAGGATCTGGGTGGTTTAATCAAGCCTGGTAAACACAGTCATTAATATTCTTGTATGTGGAGCATGTTGTGGTATCCAGTTCCCGGATGAGCGTAAATAAGGATCCTGATAATATATGCAAATCAGCATTCAACTCATAAGACTAATTTTAAATATACCCAAAATGAGTGTCAATACAGAGATACAGAGATTTACCGAGCACTTACTTCATGAGACAGTCATACTGCTCTTTGTCTTCAGAACAGCCAAAGTCTGTTGTCCAGGCGTGGCCGATGGTGAACTTGTGGAACTTCAGCATGTCCATGACGCCGACCTGAGCGACGGCACAGCCGAACAGCTCGGGCCGCTGGTTCACGCAAGCCGCTGAGAGAGGAAACACACAGTCAGACACACCAGGGACTCATGACTGTGCGGCTAAAACTGTTTGAAAAAATGATTCTTGCTCTGTATAGTCTATGTTGTTCCTCAGCTAGCAGCGTACATACCTACAAGCAGGCCACCGTTGGAGCCTCCATTTATAGTCAGCTTGGAAGGAGACGTGTATCCCTCCTTGACGAGATATTCTGCCGCACACTGGAAGTCTGTGAAGCAGTTCTGCTTGTTGGCCAACATGCCAGCTAAAAGGAAAAAAAAACACAAATGTAAATGAGGGGGGTCTGCGATGGTGTTATATCAAACAACAAACGAGACGGATGCCCCTCACCTTTGTGCCAGGTCTCCCCGTACTCTCCCCCTCCTCGAATGTTGGCAACAGCCAGGACTCCCCCCAGGTGTCCGACAAAGATGAGTCGGGAGACGCTGTAGCTCGGCGTGATGGAGATGTTAAAACCGCCGTAGCCGTACAGAAAACCTGGATGGGAGCCGTCCAATTTGATGCCCTTCTTGTGAACGATAAACATGGGGATTTCAGTGCCGTCCTTGGAGGGATAAAAGATCTGGCAGAGACAAAGAGAAAGACACACCATCAGGAACAGAAATAGGACTGGAGAGAGAGCCAGGAAATATATAATATATATATATATATATATATATATAGACACATATGGGAGCAGTGAATTAATACATAATTAATTTGATCAGTATTTGTTCTTGTGCTAATGAGGGTTTAGCAATGAAGCTATTCTTGAATCTTCATCTGTCCTTGTGTCTGAGTCAGATGAAAAGAGAGGACAAAGAGACTGTCGTATAAAAGTCTGTCCTTGGTGCTTTTTTTCACTGTTATAATGTTATTTCTGGGGTCACAGTCGTCAGTGGGAACATAACAATAGAGCTGACTCTGAGACACTGTACTTCAAAAAGTTAAACTGCCTTTATTTAAAAAAAATAAAATAATAAAATGTCATTTGAAAATCAGTTTGGAGACGAGTTGGAAAAACATGACTTTTTTTAAATCCTAAAGTCACACTTCAACTGACACCTCAGCTGAGTTTTCTCTTGACAACTTGATTAATAGCAGTTTATACAACAGGTCAGCTTTAAGAACTGGCAGATTCTGACATTCAGGCAAAAATAGATGTAAACATTTCTCCATAAATGTCTCTGGTAGATGACTAACACAGCTACACAGATGTCTTCAGTTATCAGGAAAGAAATTGAAAAGGAGAAAAGACATCATGGAAACAGTGGACACAAACAAAAGTTGTGGTTACCTGGGTGGTCTGGTAGTCCGACGGGCTGAAGCCTTTGACGGTGACCTCTCTGAAGATGTGGGGCTGCATCGGCTCCTTAGTCAGGTCGCAGTGATAAATGATGGCTGAATGCCGGAGAAGAAAAAAAAGTCATCTCATTGGTTCTATAATCTTTACATCACTTTGACAATTTGTGTTTTGTTTTTTTTCTCTAGCACATTTCTTTCATCCTTAGGTGGTACGGATTTTTCAGATCGATATATATATTGTGCATCCCAAATTGTTAGCTGTGTTTTCTTCAGCCCGTTTCCTCGTACATTACCCTGCACATTTTGCAGCATCTAATGTCTAAACTCTTTAAACTAAAATTATTTTCTACAGCAACAAAGTGACAACAGTGAAAAAAAGCATCCACAACTACTACATAACCCGAGCAGTTATATAGTTTATTCATATACAACACTATGTATTTAGCGACCTCTTACCTGGGGAGAGGAAGGAGGTGAAATAGTAGAAGATCTCTGAGTCCCTCTTCCGTCCCGTGAAACCAACCACAGATCCGACGTCAAGAGGGAAGGTCCTCAGCTCCTCCCCCGAGTCCAGACGGTACATTTTCAACACGTTCTTCACGTCGTGGAGGAAACACACAAACAGGTAGCTGGAGTATGTGCAGGTGGCGAACACTGCGGGGGGAGACATGGCCGAGGAAAGACAGCAGATAAGAAGCTGAAATGTGTATTTCTAGTGACATCAAAAAGGGATTTTAACACCCATTCCTAATATTTTAATAGAGCGGGTCACATGAAGTCGTTGCAGCAGCTCACCGATAACGTCCTTGTCATGTTGAGGGATGAGCTCTTTCCACTTGCTCTGAGCGGGAGAGGCAAAGTCGATGTTGATGAGGCGGTAACGCGGGGCGTCCAGGTTGGTCTTGAATGTGAACAGCGTGCCCTCGTTGGTCACGTACTCGTACTCGGCGTCAAAGTTGTCGATTAGCTTCACCCACGGCAAAAGTCCTGAACATGAAAGGAGGAGTATTTTAATCCTGTGATGAGAGCACTGAAGATGCATAGTCAAAAAAAATAACGAGAAGCACTTGTTGGATCAAATACCGAAAAATATAACCCACAAACAAAACATTACAATAGTTCCAAGGTAATGGTAAATACCGACATACCTGTAATACCCCGAGGAGTGGTCTTAAGGTCACAGTACCACAGTCTGTTGACCGGATCACAACCTTCCCTGATAGACAGCAGCAAGTAACGTCCATCGTCAGATACCTGCAATATGCATACAATCACTAACCTGAATATCAATTAACACATGCACTCATCATTTGCTTTTCATTTTCAGGAACAAGAAAAAATTAAAACTTCCTGGCATACCTCAGCTCCTCCCATCCATTTGGGGTGGTCGAGAAATTCGGCGCACAGCACGTCCTCGGACTGAGGATCCCCCAAAACGTGGAAGTACAGCTTCTGGTGCAGGTTAGTGGAGGTTTCGGTGCCTAGGAGAAAAAACATTTTACTTTCAGCATCGCCCCCTAGTGGTGGCAAAAAAAACAGAATTTGTCTGACGAGAAATGAGGAGATGTGAAGTGGGTGGGTCTGGATTGCAGAAACAACAACTGGTGATCCGATTTTTTTAATTCTGAGGGATAGTTGTGGCAGTTACAGCAAAGTTAAGGGTCTGAATATGCAGCCTTGACCTCACCATCACTCTTGCCCTCCTGCTGAGGGTACGAGTTGTAGAAAAGTCCCTTCCCATCATGAGTCCAGGACATGCAGCTGAACTTGACTCGCTCCAGGCGGTCCTCCAGAGGCTTGGCGCCTTCAACCTGCAGGAAGCAGATCTCCACCCAGTCCGAACCGCTGGCGCTGGTGCCGTACGCCAGGTACTCCCCGTCCTCAGAGAACGCGTAGCCTTGAAGTAATCAGAGGAACAGAAACAGAGCATTCACAAAAGACATCAGGAAAAGTTCCTCTATTTAGCTGTCAATGTGGATGCTATAAATAGCAGGCTATTTCTGGACTTGAAGACATGCACGTTATTACCATATCAAGAAATGATTCTCGCAATCTGTTCCACAGCATTCAGCAAAGACATTGCAATGTAATGCATACTGTAAATGTATAATGTAATATAAATGCTATTCGAAATCGCAAAGAGTGCAATATCTAGTAGAGCAGAAATGCAAAAGATGTCCAAAAAGCATAAAGTAATAATACTAGAATAATAAAACCAGTAATAAAATACAGAGATGTGTTGATACCTCGCAGGGCAACGGTCCCATCATCAGAAAATGTGTTTGGATCCAAGAAGACCGTGGGCTCATCATCCAGACTCTCCTGCACGTACATCACGCTTTGGTTTTGGAGGCCTGTGTTGTAGAAGTGAAAGTACCTGAAAACGAGGGGAGGGATTGTTAAGGTACGAAGGATCTTCACAGATACAGTATGCGCTCCACGGCTGTGTTATTGAAAACGTGATTCTGTTGTGGCTCACCGGTTCCCCCTCTTGAAGGGACAGCTATACTTGGGGTAGTCGTACAGCTCAGTCATGCGCTCCTTGAACAGGTCTCGCACCTCACAGCGCTCTAAATACGGCAATGTCAGCTGGTTCTGGGCGCTGACAAAGGCCTGGTGGAAGAAGACACGACACCCACAGGTTTTACACATCAAAGTATTATAATCTCTGCAGTCAGTTCCGAGAAGCAGATGCACTGATTTATCCGAATACCTTTTTCTAAGTCAAACCAGAACTGGTGTTTTTACATCATGTTCCAGACTAAAGCTGGATCCACGTTTTACTCAGCAAAGTTATCCAGATCACTCATATATATACTGGCTTCTCGGGACAGGCCCCTGGTGATACCAACGAAACTTGAGGCCGGTGGTTATGAGTGCCTTTATAAGTAATTCCATAACACAACAAGCACCAATATTATCTATCTATAGTATCTATAGTATCTATCTATCTATCTATCTATCTATCTATCTATAGTATCTATAGTGTCTATCTATCTATCTATCTATAGTATCTATAGTATCTATCTATATATCTATCTATCTATCTATACTATAGATAGATAGATACTATAGATTCTATAGTATCTATCTATCTATCTATAGTATCTATCTATAGTATCTATAGTATCTATCTATCTATCTATCTATCGTATCTATCTATCTATCTATAGTATCTATCTATAGTATCTATAGTATCTATCTATCTATCTATCTATCTATAGTATCTATCTATAGTATCTATAGTATCTATCTATCTATCTATAGTATCTATAGTATCTATCTATCTATAGTATCTATCTATCTATCTATCGTATCTATAGTATCTATCTATCTATACTATAGATAGATAGATACTATAGATTCTATAGTATCTATAGTATCTATCCATCTATCTATCTATCTATCTATCCATTCATCTATCTATAGTATCTATAGTATCTATCTATCTATCCATCTATCTATAGTATCTATCCATCTATCTATCTATCTATCTATCTATCTATCTATCTATCTATCTATCTATAGTATTTATCTATCTATCCATCTATCTATCTATAGTATATATATTATCTATCCATCTATATATCTATAGTATCTATCTATCTATCTATAATATCTATAGTATCTATCTATCTATCCATCTATCCATCTATCTATCTATAATATATATATTATCTATCCATCTATATATCTATAGTATCTATCTATCTATCTATAGTATCTATAGTATCTATCTATCTATCTATAGTATCTATCTATCCATCTATATATCTATAGTATCTATCTATCTATCTATAGTATCTATAGTATCTATCTATCCATCTATATATCTATAGTATCTATCTATCTATCTATCCATCTATCTATAGTATATATAGTATCTATCCATCTATCTATCTATAGTATCTATCTATAGTATCTATTCATCTATCTATCTATAGTATCTATAGTATCTATAGTATCTATTCATCCATCTATCTATCTATAGTATCTATCTATCTATCTATAGTATCTATAGTATCTATAGCATCTATTCATCTATCTATCTAAACAGTACTAATAAGGGTTACCTGTGTCTTCTCACTGTCGGGGTCCTCCAGCCAGCTGTATGGATCAGGTACTTTGCAGCCATGATATCCATCCACCTGAGAGACAGACAGGTAACACAGTAAGGTTAAAATGTCAACCAGCTAGCGAGCTAAGGTTTAGGTGTGGCAACAACAACAACAACAAGACACACTGAGCCAAGCTAGCACGTCCAGGCTGGTTAACAACGTTATCCAAATGAAATGTGCGCTCCTAACAAAGCTTATAAAGAGAAACAGCAGTGAGTTAACTGAGAACAGCTGATCATACATGTGTCAACAAAGTCAGCCTGGTGCTGGCTAAGCTAACTAGCATGCTAACAAAGCCGCCGCTCACTCTCAGTGCAAATGAATGGGAGAGCATGATGATTAAGCATCCCGGCTTGTTAGCATGCTACATGGACTCACCACTGCGTCGTCACGGTAAGCCTGCGGGTACGGGAAAGACATTTTGGAGCTCAGTTTTCGGGGTTTGCGTGACAAAAAGGGCTGCCTAAGAGACTGGAAGAGTGTTTTTGATATGGCACTCTGGATCCTGAGAAACATCAATTTTAAGGAGCTGAAGGTTTTGGGTAGAAAGATGCTCAGCTTACACACAGCCAACGAGCACGGAGAAGAGAGGATGCGGTTGCTGTGGGGACCGAGCCGGTTGTCATAGCGACCTCTACTGACAACTACATGACAACACAACTCAGAAGATGGGCTGTAAAACTCTCAGAGGTAATTTGACCTGGAGTTCACAGTTAACCCTCCTATTATTTTTAGGGTCAATTTGACCCCATTCAATGTTTAATGTCTCTAAATAAATGATTGACATAATTTTTTTTGCTTCATATTTAATGACTTTTCCTAATTTAATGGGGACAACTGGGTAAACATAAAATTAAAATGATGATATGTTTTCAATGTCCTGTACACATGCTGTACGCATCGGTGTTCTTTGGGGTCAATTTGACCCCAGGCTGTTTTAGCTGTATAAAACATATAAGAAATATCAACATTTTACACACATTGGTTTTGGATGATATTGAGGTCAGTATAACATGCAACTTTATAATCTTCAAAAAGCTTTAGGGCCCTAACCTAACATAACCATAACTGTAGTAGTGCGAGAACCACTGATAGTTCACAGGACATGGGGGAGGGGAAACATCATTCTCGCGAGAACTTTGATATTTCCCCACGCTTTGGGGGCGGCAAAATATGGTCCACGTGAAGATATTGATTTTATTTAAAGGGCTATTTAGGTAGTCAACAAACAAACATAAAGTACCTGACACATAAACTTGGGTAACAATTTTAATTATAATCATTTTCTGGAGGTTTAAATTGCTGGGGTCAAATTGACCCCAAGGATAAAAGATGTTAGTAAATTTGAAGGTAACAGGAGGGTTAAGATGACTTTAATGAACATAATTCCATTAATGTGGATAATTTACAGGCTTGTTGTAATAAGCCACTGATATAATGTGCCCATGAATAAAGTGATGAATGAATGAAAGTGACTAATTAATCCATGGTTTTACATGGTTTTGCTGCAGTTTACATACTGTTGCACATCATTTTAGTGATTTATTATACAAAGCTCCATCAGACTGGAATAATCTTCTTCTTTTTCTGAGATCTTATTACCTCTTTCTGTTGCTTCGGGACATCTTTATTTTCTCATCTTAAAACAACCTGTTCATGTTTTTTAATTTGTGTGTATTTATGATCCTCAGTTTATTTGTGCTACATATAAACTGAAGACAAGCTGTTGCAATTGTTCTTTATGCTGAGGTAATTGAATTGATTTAAATATGGTCATTGTATCAATCTTTCTTGTATAACAGCAGAGGACTGATGGGGGTCTGGGTGGGAGATGGTGAGCAAGCTGTCTGTATCTGTGTATTTGCTGTGTATGTTTGTTATGTAATGCTGTTTTGTCTTTATGTGTTTTTGTATTTGTGTCTATAGGACCCACTCGAAAATGAGATGCTACATCTCAAGGGGCTATCCTATCCTTTCAATAAAAAAAAATGATATGCATGATCCAACATCACCCCTCAAGCAGTTGATGGATTACCTGTATTGGTGTTGTTCTAGAAACATTTTAGTGATTTATTATTATCCAATATTTTAGTAAACTAAAATAACTATTCAATTATTTTTTTGATATGCTATAAAACAAAGGTGGTATAAGTAGATGATTAAATTAAATGCCAACTGTTTTGATAATCAATTTTAATATTTTTTTAAGGAAAAATTTGTCAAAATTTTCCAGCTTCTTAAAGGTCCCATATTGTAAAAAGTGATATATCCATGTCTATTATATCATAAAGTAGGTTTAAGCGCTGTATAAATACTGTGAAAGTATCAAAACGCTCAATCCACGGAGAAATACACACAGCCCGTATTCAGAAACTGTGCTTTTGAAACAAGCTGTCAGGATTTTTGTCCAATTGTGATGTCACAAATCTACAATATTTAGACCATTTCACAGTTTTAAACGGAAACATTCTAAATGTGTCCCAGTTTATTTCCTGTTGCAGTGTATGTGAATGACATTAGCTGACAGGAAGTAAACATGAACCCAAGCTGTTTGCCAAGCAACGCAATTCCGTTTAAATGCACTAAAATGGAGCGTTTCAGACCGATAGTAAATACCGGTATATTCAGGCAGACTATATGAGAAACATAAAGTTTTTTTTGAACATTACAGCATGTTAACATGTTATAGTAGAAACATAAAATACAAGTATTAACCTGAAAATTAGCACAATATGAGACCTTTAAATGTGAATATTTTCTGGTTTCTTTACTCCTCTATGACGGTAAACTGAATATCTTTGAGTTGTGGACAAAACAAGACATTTGAGGACGTTATCTTGGGCTTTGGGAATCACTGATCTGATCATTTTTCACCATTTTCTGACATATAATAGACCAAACAAATAATCCATTAATCGACAACATTAGTTTTACTGATAGAAATAAAAATCTAGAAAATAAAGAAAAAGTATTTATGGCACAACTATGGCTTCTTCTTTTTTTCAAAAATCTAGTCATGCAGAGAAAATAACGAAGTTGTAAATAGTGACGTTGCACCTTTAGTTAAAGGTTATCTGAGTCTGGCGGAAATCTCCATCACCACTCTTATCTACGTGACAGAGGAGGTTGGGGGTCAACCCTTCACTCTTCTTTCTTTCTGTGCTCATCATCATCCTCCCCTCCCTTCCTTCCTCTCCTTTCTTAATCAATCAATCCTGATTTAACCATCATTATCACTGCAGTGACTGATAGCATGAGATAAGGCACACTGAGGTAGCATGGAACTTGAGGAAATGAGTGGATATAAATGAATGATTAATTTTAAGTGATGAGTTTCTCCAAAAAAAAAAAAATCTGGGATCTTCAATTGTATTTAGTTTATTTTTTTAAATGCAAAAATATGTGATTCCAGCCACCCAATTCAATTGTTATCAGGCCATTAAATAGATGTGCTATAAGCACCATAGATGACAGTCAATAGGGGCCTACTACACCTACTTTGTTGTAAAAGTGAAACATAAAAGCAACACGTTCTTACACGTTGTGAAAATGAATGAAACGGCACGTTTTGAAGACAAACAATACAACTTCTTTAGGTTTAGGCGGGGAAAAAACAGTTAAGTTCAGGGAAAAACATTGTGTTTTGGGTTAAAATAACTACGAACACAAAGACAACTACACATTGTCGGTTGCGAACTCCGGTCTTCTGGGTAAAACCCTGTGTTTTGTTTCCCATCCATCGCCCCCGACCTCCACCACATATGGAGTTTCACACTGTCTACAGCCTGACTTCCACTTTTGCTCCTGTCATAATTACTACGGTCGCTAGAGGTCGCTGTCATGTTCTTTTATGCCTTCTTTCAGTGATCTACCATGTGAATAGATGATAAAACATACTAGTGGGTGTAGTAGGCTCCTTTTGACCCACATCTATGAGGCCTATAGCGACTGATAACGCCTATTTAATAGCCTGACAACAGTCTAATCGGCTGTTCCAGCTGCAGTCTATATCACTGAATGGTAAACATACAGAGGCCGTCTTGTTGAACGTGTTGCGTTAATCCCCTGTGACGCCACATCGTGACTGCATGTCATTCTACAGCTATGCAGATAAGAGCCTTGAAACAGGTTTAATTACACAGTGGAAAAGGAAACACATTGTTTGGATACCACTGCCGATCATAGTCAGATGTCTAACAGGAGATTCCAAAGTGTTGTTACTTTCAGATTATGGCTTGAAGCGTGTCAGAGCTGTCACGCCGCTGAGCCAGATTTAAGACAAAGATGAGAAGGTTGTTGAATATCTTCTCATGGGTGAATGCAAAGTGAAAGTAGAGGAAGAGAGGAGAGCAGGTGGAGGAAAAACAAGACACCTGTGTTTTGTTTTTTCTTTTATGGAGAAAATGTAGTTGCTGGTGTGATGTGTGGAGATTAAGGTTATATTCTTCCTCTGCTCTGAGAGATTTTGGTCTCTTCTGGTGGACTTTTGGCATTGGAAATAGGTGGATGTTTTGGGTCAAAGAAAGGATGGTCTCTGCCCTCACCTTCCCCCCTACTCCATTCTTCTTCCTTTCCTTAAACTGGAGTCAGGAGCACCCCTCAATGCAAAGGGGATCTCTTCCTGTTTGCCTGTCAGGCTCAGATATGGGTCATGGAACTATTGTCTTCCGACGCCTCTATTTCCCTAACAAACCGGTGAGAGAAAAACACTGACACTTTGAATGAGCGTGTTTGTGTTTGCATTGAAATATGGACTGTGTTTTATGCTCATACTAGAGTGGGTGGGTTTATGCGTTTGTGTGTTTGACAAAGAGCTGGGCTGGGCTGGAAGTGGCCATGCATGAATTAGACCTGCTTGTTCCTCTGTTTTCCTCCATTGTCCAGAGTCAACAGTGATCTGTCCCCCGTAGTCGGAAGCACCTGTCTCTGTTGCGCCGGACAAAGGGGGACGACCACCTGTTGTGTTTCACTGCACAGGGTTAACACAAGGTTAACTCATTCATAAATCTCTGAGCGGCTCTTGTGAAGCAGCGGTGTATAAAGCAGAAAGGAAACTGAAGCTGATCGTGATCGATAGAGATCAGTAGACATAACATAACATCATGAGATTGGATAAACCAGTTTCAAACGTACCGAGATGAGCCGATATGCCCTGATGGTCAATCAATGGCCTCTTTTACATGCACAGAGAAATTCTTTCTTGTAAGCCGATGCGTGTTCACCTTGTGAAATCATATTTGGAGGAAAAACACGCAGACAAGTTGCCAACTTATTTTGATATCAATCAGAGTTTTGCAACACAATAACCTTCACTTCTGGTTTCGCTGTTCATACTCACGAAGGACTCTGACTGACTTGATTATCATTTCCTTCCTCTTAAGTCTCTAAGAGTCTACTCCAAATGTACAAGGCAACTTATACATGAATCCATATTTTCATAATTACATCATAATATGTTTTGATATTGTATAGGCTTACTACTGCCACTTCTGTCTTCTGACCAAGTCATTGTTTTGCAAGTCACAAGTAAGTCTCAAGTCTTTGCATTCAAGTGGAAAGTCAAGTCATAAATCCTAAACTGCAGGTTTTTGTTTAATGTTTTGTTGACCACCACAGAGTATGCAAAAGAAATTATCTTTGGTATCTCTTTTTCCAACTGGTGCTCAGTAACTTAACATTTATTCTTCATGGTTTTTCTCCTGCAACTTGATTGGATGATGTCGGATTGGTTCAAACAAAGTGGATCTGGGGAATTAAGTGTCAACTTGTTGGGAAATCAATAATGGTAAATGAAGGGAAACAAATAGATTTGTGGTACAGTTTTTAAATAACATTTTAACTTTTTAATCTTTGGGCTTGGGGGAAGTATTTTCAAGTCAAAAGGCTCAAGTCCAAGTGAAGTCAAGAGTCTAACATACTAAACTAAGATGGTGAACATCATGCATGCTTTTATATTTTAAATTGTAGATACATAAATAACATGCTCTCCTCCTGTCCTATATGTCCATAGCTTTCTTAAGCAGACTAGCATAGAGAATCTGTTACACCTTTTAATGCTGAAACGTTTTGTCTGTGGACAGGAATATTCTGCTACTGGTTTGTTCATAGCAAAAGTGAGGAGTCTGGGTTGCATATAATGTAATGACACTAGCTTGCTCAGTGCAGAATAATGTGGCAACTTTTACACTAATATGCAATATCGCTTTTATTTTTCATCACAAACGCCATCATAAGCAATAAGGGATGGCCATGTTCCTTTTATGATCTCTCACCAGCTAAAAACTATCACAGTCCTTCAACTTAATAACAGTAGTGTAGTCCAAAGGGATCCCAACGCGACAAAACAATACACAAGCAATAATAAGGACGCTTTTAAATACAGAGATCACAGGGGACAGCTTCCTGCCTGTTTCTCTCATTCGGCTGTCATTAGCTGCCGGGGCCAGGATAACCGTCTCTGCTCTGTCCTGTCCTGTGTGTGATGTGGTGGAGGGTCAGTCCAACCTGGCCCCTCAGATGTCCTCAGACAACAGGATGTTATTGAGGATCCAGTCGGGGGAAATTACAGCGCGCGCGGAAGACGGATGTGATTGGTGCACAAATTATAGGAAATGCTAAATGCGTTTGTCATCAAGCATATACAGCACGTTTGCTCACTACGATAAAGTCGGTTCATGCTCGAGGCTGTGCCAGTTTCATTGATGCCCAGGTTTAAGGCAAAATACAGTGACTAATATACCTGACAAAAGAACAGCCATTAATTTGTGCAAACAAGTCCAATGTTGTCCAGCGGTGACTTCATTTCTGTCTGTTTCAGGATCTAATAAGGTTCTGTCAGTATCTATTCAGACGTACAGTCACGAATTCTTTCAGCAGAGAAAACACACGATAAGAGCGACAATGAGACCGAGTCAATCATCCGGAGGAGAAGGGAAGTTTGTCATTGTTTGTACTGATCATGTTGAAAAGGGAAAGAGAGCACTCAGGTTACCCAAAGCCAACTTGGTGAAAGAGGCGAGGATAAAAGGACAGTTTTACAAAAACACAACTTTCAGGTGTAGAGTGTCTTTGATTGCTCGTGCATGCAACGTGGCATATTTATACTGACGGGAAACCAATGGTGATTCTGGTAAAAAGAAAAGCGGATGCTTAAAATAGATCTCTATCTTTCAGTCAAAGCATTTTGTATCTGGCACTGTGTTTTCGTCCTCGTCTAACTTGTCAGGGCACTCTTTCCCACAACACTCCAACCTCAAGTCTTGCCAAAGACTGACAGTCACATTTCTAGACGCAGACTCTCACCTCAGACAACTAAAGGGACTTTCTTGTCTTAATTAGCCAGGGAAGAGCGAGATAAGAGGGAGAACAAAGCTGAAATCTAATGACACTGGTTTGTAATCAGGTAAAGTCTGCACTGTCTGCAGAAACAGGGCTGAAAAACACAAGTTTCCCCTTGTCATTACACAACACACAATGTGTGTCCATCATCTCTCCACATCTCCTCTCTTCATGTCTCTGTTGTGTCTTTGAACCTCACCTGCTTTGTTTTCTGGGTTTGTCCAAAAAAAGAAAGAACAGGAGGAGGGGATATGAAGGTATTGGTTGCGTGCAGACGGATATTACCCTTTTAAAAGCAAAACAAATATGTGTGTGTGCATGCCCTGTAATTTTGCTGTTGACATGTGCACTTACAGTGGGGATCTGGGACCCTGGTAATGACTGGGGCAGGTAACACTGGAGACAGGTGGAGGACAGTACCGTCTGACTGGTCCTAAAATAGAGAGAGTGTGTGAGTGTGTAAGAGTGTCAGACACAGACTGAGACATGCAGACAGACACAGTGGCACCTGGTGATGTCATTGATGTTGTCACTGAGGGGGTAGTAAAGTTCCTCTTTTATAATGGACATCATTCCTGAGTAGTCGACTCAAACCATTTAAACACACTGTATTGTTCTCCTATTGTGCTCTTGCTCAATGGGGAAACTACAATATTGCACGGGGCTCTCATCAACACACGGTCCATGAATGCAAGACGTATATATATATTAAAGGAATAGTTCAACATTTTGGTAAATTTGCATATTCATTTTTTTTCCAGACAGTTTGATAAGAAGATCAATATCACTATCATATTTGCCTATTAAAAAGGAAGCTGCAGCCACAAGACAGCCACAGTTTTAAAACAGATCATCTAATCAGTAACAAAACCACACGAAAACACAAGTTGCCATTTTGGTGAAGGCACATTGTAGCAGGGCTCATAAATGAAAAACATATATCCCACATATATAGCAAAATAATATATATATAACATTTTAAATATTTATATAAATATAGATAGAAAATAGTTTTTATCAATGTTAAGACTATATATTGGCAACATAATATGTCACATATATGTACATTCATGTATGTGTCATTTGTATATTGCACATATATATAAAATGTATATGGTGTTTATATATATATAAATTTGACCTATATGTAAAAAAAACATAAAAATAAATAAACCTACATATTTGTATGGGCTACACATACTGTATATGTCATATATGAAATTATTCCAATTTCTAATAGGTCTCATATACAGTTTGTACATATATGTTTTTACTTCATATGTAAGTTCTCTCCTCCCCATGTATGTTTATGCTAAGCTAAGCTAACTGTCTACATGATGCTGATAGCATTTTTGTCAGTGAAAACACTTGTATCTTCTTTTGTCATCATGATTGATGCAGCGATACTGCTTTTCTGAACAGGTTTCACTTAATTCTTTCTTTAAAAAGGTTTATTCAAAGAACACGCAGAAACAACTATCCAGGCGATCACTGTCTGTAACAATTACTATAGCGTAGGGGATCTGTGACGCTCGCACAAGATAAGGAGGCACACAGTATGGAATGTGCATGCATGAATACGCAAGCATATTGCATCAGCTCATATAGGGGTCACAGCTTGGGTCTTTATTTGGGATATCAAGGAGGAAGTTGTGTGTGTGTGTGTGTGTGTGTGAGAGAGAGAGTTAGGGGAAACTCTACCCCGTGCCACAGTGTGACAGCATAGATCAGGTTCACCTCTGTTTGTTCAGTGGCATTCCAGAAATATGGCAGGAATCTGAGAACAGCAAGCTGTCTGAGCTGAATCAACTCGCTGCTCCTGAGAGACAAATGGACAGAGAAAGAAAGAAATGCATTAAATTCCACAGTGTATGAGATCATTTCTTGTAACGTCATCACACTTAATAGTAGCATTTTTTTCTGGTAACGTCTTAAGCTCTGCAGAACATGTAAGAGAGTGTGTGTTCATGTTTGTGTTGGTGTGTACCAGTTTGTGTGCATCCTTCCCGGATGATGCGTCTCACTGCTGGTCATTATTACAGTCTGCCTTAGTAATCAAGAGGAAGACAAAACAATGCAAGGAGCCTTTTAATACAGTCAGGTGTGGCTCCTGGGGGTCGGACACTTCCTCTTTAAGAAGTCAGTCAATCTGGTGCTCGGTAGGAAAACCTTTAACTGAGGACATGAAGTTTTCAGATGACTGTAGTGCTGCAATTTGAGAAAAGTTGAGCAGATAATGGTAAAATATTGCATGTGTTTTAAGAGCAATAGTAATATGAGTTCTTTGGGTGGACAGTTTAAAAGTGCTTGGTCTCAGTGAAAAGGAATACCAGAAATGTTATTCATCAGTATTAATAGTCCGTTGAGAATGGCTGATAAAGAGGGCTGGTAGCACTGAAAGCAAGTGTGGGAAGAGGAAACACTTCACTCAAGACCAAATACCCAGAAAGGATGTTTGGTTTTGTTTTTTTTACGGTATGATGAAATGAAGGGTCAACCACAGTGGGTTGAGTTCTCAGGGCAGGATGGTGGTTCCAGTTAGCAACCAAACCAATGTGTGCACTTTCGTACGTGAGTTTTAAAATGTAAACATGTGTATTTGGTGTATGCTCATAATTTATGAACGGAAATAAACTTTAATATTCACATATTGCACATAATACATGCAGTATGTAGCTGTATGAAGATAGGTGTCCCGTGACAACTGAGAAAAAGCTATATGTTTTTTGTTAAACCACTGTGACTTTTACGTTTATGATTATTTCATGATCACAACCGAAAAAAAACTTTATCACAGGGCAATGTAAATGTGTCTCTGACACGGCTCACACAGTACACATAGAATAAAAACATACACAGGATGTTAAAAACACAATTTTTCCAACATTTGTGAAAAGCTGTCACATTATTATCAAGCAGAACTTCTTATGTAACTGTAATGAGAATGAACTGCAACAAAACTCAACTAACCATGCATATGGTTATTGTGACATGCGAGTCAATATACCTAAGCAATTATGTTTTTTTCCCCCCCATTTATGGCCATTATAACTGATTACTAGAGCAGAGTTAATCAGCTGCTGCTCGTTCAGTCGATCCAGAGCGAAGTTTGTGAACACGGCAGAGACAGAAATGATGCATGACAAATGTTCCAGACTGGAACGTGTTTCAATTACACTGCAGACTCTTCAACCTGACACCTGGACAGCCCTTGAGTTGTATGTTAAGTACATTTTCTTCCCTGCTGCTTCACAAGACTCACGACACTCTCTACCGATAATGATGACCAAGCAAAGGGGCTGATTTTGATTTATTTAATTTAAAACCTGAAGATGTAAGTCTCAAATTGAAGCCAAACTATAAAAAATAACATCCAATGTAATTGTTTCTTGGCCCTCTGGAAATACTGTCTATGCAGGTGTTGTCTATGTAAGCCCACGTGTGCATACGTCCTTGCTTTGTCGTCAGCGTTGGACATTACCTGTCACTCACAGGTTCCAGACGTCTACACTGTGGGTCAGCTGAGAGCAGTGATAGCGTTTTTTTTCCTCATCTCTGTGGGTGGTTTTGTCAGGAATTAAAAAGACATCTGTTGTGAAGTGCAGTAGCATTCCTCTTAGCCCTGAAACCACGATAATAACCCTTGGCCTGTCAACAGGAGATCATCCACCGGTTGAGGGGAGCCGGTTGGCAGACTAGGTGGGTGGTGGCTGTGGTGCGGTGCTGACACCTAAAGTGGAAAACAGGAGGGATAAAAAGATGGAGAGAGACAAGTTACATCACTGTTTTTTCTGCTCAAAATGCATTCATTAAGTTCATATTGTTCCTGTCATGTCAATAAAGTGGGTATGCGTGATTTCTCCACCACAAGAATATAGATTAGAGTGCTGCATGGTAAAGGAAATCACTTAAAGCTACATGAAATGGACGGAGAGGCTGACGGGGCTGACAGGTTGATAACAGCACAGCGTGGCAGGGGGGAAAAGTGAGGGTGACATGGGTCAGAGTACGGGGTCCGTGACAAGAAGATGGTTATTATAGAATTTGAAATATTTCTCTCTGAGTCAGCCGTTAAACTTTAAGAAAGGCAGAGGTGGAGGTTGCGTCAAGCATTTCAGCTGTAATGGGTTATAAAATGGGCTCAGCCATCTCTGCCAGAGATCATTGTCCTCATCCTCGGGGGAGGTGACGGGGAAGGAGTGGTTGCCTTTAGTCCCGCTGCGAGAAATGACCCCAGGCAGGTACAGACTCAAGCATGGAAATTACAGGGTTCAAGATACCTCAAAGGCAACCTTATTCTGTGTGCAAGCACTTCTCTGTATTCTGGTTTATTGACATTTACATTGCCAACTGTAAGATGCAAATTTCCCTTTCCTTATAAGTTATTGTTGAAGCAACTGTTCACAAAAACATATTCTTACTTTCCTCTCATGTCTAACCATACAGGTCGCTTAATTTTATTTGCCCAATTTTTGAGGAATGAGTGTGTGGAACTGAGTATGTGTAATTTTTTGTTTATGCCGTTTAAGGCATTTTCAACAGCAACCACATGTTCTTCTATAAGTATAAATATATATATTGATAAATATTGCCTCTGGCCTCTGCCCTGGATATTCCAAAGAACACACTATGTATTACAGTTTTCTGAGGGACTATTTCTTGGGTAGAAAGTAGTTTCACAGGAACATCATCTCTATTCAAAAATAAAAATAAATGTAGTGTATAAAGATATAATGTACTGTATATAATCGTTGTGAGAACAAAGCAGTGAATCAAAAAATAAAATGTTTAAACTAACTAAAACTAACAGCAAAATAAGAAGAAAAGACAAAATACAGGCAGACACAGACTCCACCACACATTTCTATTGGATCATAAGTGATTATTGAGAGGGATTCTTTTTGCATCAGTCTATACAATGTTTTTAGAAAATTCCTGCATATTAAATATTGTGAGCATCCCATAAGAAAGACCATTCAACTTCATAGTATCAGAGTGAAGACAGTAATGTCAGAAGCAGGTAACTCGAAATCTGGACAAGTCAAACCAAAACTATTTGTATGACCGGATACCACTAGGAGTAAGTGAGACTGTGAAATGTATGAAAGAAGAAATAGCACATATGCAGTATTCTCTTAGAAATGAAAAATTGAATTCATAAGAAATAAAATACCATATTGCTCAATTCAATACGCTTTAATACTACAGCCTTACTTAGTCTGGTATGACCAGTAGCCTATGGTGGCTTAATGGTAGATAATGTTATCAAACCAGTACGGAATCATGTCATTGCCAAGGCCATGCTGGCGAGAAACGGGAAACCGAGGCTTTCATACTGAGATTTTGAGGCACGTGAATAAACACTATCAGTGTGGTAAATCGCTAAATGATGTTGCGACAGTTACTGCTGATGGATAAGTTAGCTTGAGTGGGAGGCTGCTGCAGTAATACAGTCATACAGAAAAGTTATAACAGCATCAGGCTGTCGTCTCCAACTTAATCTCAGCCTAAAGATCAAACAGTTGACTAATAACAGGTTGATAATTTACTTGGACGGGGGAGGACTAAAGGGGCATGATGGCGATCGACCTTAATTTATTAAGATAACGCAAACGCTCAGGTTCAGGCAAGGTCGCAAATAATGATCAGACATGTCTATAAAACAGACGTTTGTTTAACAAGAAACAAATGCATACAAACTTCTCAAAATTACAATCCAAACACGTCAAATTGCATTGACATCTTCTGTTTTCCAGCCTCCAAAATGAGGGTGTGGCCTTGGCGATGACGCGATACCGGTCTGGTCTACACTGTTTTGTAACATTACGAGAACTCTTCTCTTGTCGTGCTACTATAACTGTGTTCAGACGGAATGTGACGCAAATTTCTGGTGAGTTCTGAGTTCAGTGAGAGGCTGAGTTAAACACAGACAAACTCCCAAAGACACTTCGGTGCGCTTGTTGCAAGGCCCCTTTTCAGCAAAAGTCTAGGCACTTCCTTGCTTCACTGGGCATCATGCACTTTTCGTTTCTGGGATTTTCTACAATGCTACCTAAAAAAAACTAAATGTCTGTCATTGTCAGTAAGTGAGCTTGTTTTTCTTGTCCGACATAGTAAATTACATTTCTCTTTGGGAGGTCATGTTCATGTCTCCATCCGCTCATCATCATCCTGTCATTCTAAGAATGTCATGTGAAATATCAGGTAGCCCGAGCCAACTACCAACTAATATATACCCACGCTCAAGCGCATCCACCCACACACATAACCAACGCTCCGAGCGCAATCTCGGCCCAGAGGCCTCTCTTCTCATAAGAAAAGTTCATGTTGTCGTTACGTGAATTACTCACGCGGCACATATGAGTAATAGATGTAGTAAAGAGAAGGTTCAGAGAGAGGGGCATTACAGAGGAAGAGGAGGTGAGCTGAATGGAAGGTGATGAATGAAATAGCTGAAGGCAAAAGAGAAAGAGCGAAACGGCGAGAGAGAGATAGAGAGAGAGGTGGATTTTAAATTACATGGTGGCTCATGTCAGCAGCCGTAATTAGCAGCTTGGTCAGGTGTGATGAGTGGGACAGGAAGCGTGAAGAGAAGGACAAAACAGAGGAACAGAGGAGAGTCTATGAGGAACAGAATCCACTTGACACATGGCGATGCAATATGAACTTCCCCGAAGTAAGAGAAAGTGAATGAGAACAGTGCGCATGGCAAGTTCATGACTACGAAGGGAAGTCAGCTCACAGATACGTGCTGTCCTCAGTATGTCGCGTGTCAAGTCGCGTGGATGACAAGTCTGAAAGTTCAGACAATTCTTCAGCTGGCTGGCGGCGTGCCAAGTTAAATGTTGCCTTTGGAGAAAAGAACAAGGGGGGGAGCAGAGCGGGGTGAAAACCGGGCTACACATCAACTTACAGCATGACACAAGTATCAACACATTGTGGATCTCACCCCCACTGAGCAGTGCAGTACAACAGGACAGCTGAGTCTCCGGAGAGGGAGAACACACCCGTAACAGTATTCCGTTCATTTCTTTCAGCTCAGCATTTTCTTGTAGAATATATTTTTTTAATGGTTGGATACATATTTCTCCTTCCCAGGGCGTCAAATACCAAGGCTTTGTCACGGCCATCGGCGTTCACTACCGCCGCACAAGGCGCGCTTGAGCACCGGTATGAGACGCACCGACCTTTCCATTAACTACAATGTAAACCCATCTGCGGCAACAGCAAATGCTTCAAGAATGTGCGCCGGGAGTGTGGTGACGTAGTTTAAAGAGTGAAAGAGACACACCGGGCAGGTGGGAGGGGAGGTGGATGGGTCCAACAAACACAAGTCTTTCATCGAAGAGACCGCTTTTCATGTCCCGTGCGTCACGTTACAATCAGCTGTTTCATTTGTGTCCCGTGTTCACAACGTTCAGTGTCATTTTCACTGTACAAATGTAGTAGTTTAAGAACCGACCATGTTGTTGTTTCCCAAATCTAACTGTAGTGGTTTTGTTGCCTAATCCTAAAGTGACGCTAATGGTAACTATAGTGTTTTTGATGCCAAAAATAAAGTGACGCCAGGGGCATGACGCCAAGGAAGGGGAGTGACGCCAAGGGGCGTGACATAGCAGCGGTATATGACGAGTTGGGATGAGAGTGCGTTGCATATGATGAGCACAAACACAATAAGGACTTTTTGAAATATAAGAATGATGCCAAATGAGTTTGGATAAGAGTCAAACAAACTCTGGAAGGAAGACAAAAAAAGAGGTAAAAAGCAGAGAATCATATCTTGTTATTATTGTCAATAGAAAGAAGATTGATCAGATTAATCATCATCAAACTATTTTGATAATCGGTTAATTGTTTATGTCAATTAGAAGCAAAAAAAGGCCAAACATTTGATATTACCAGGTTGGCAAATGTGAGAATTTGCTGCTTTTCTTGATAGTTTTAACTTGTGCTCTAGGATATTGTGATGTTTTATCGGCCAAACAATTAAGTGAGAAAAGAATCGGCAGATAAATCGATAACAAAAGAGATTTTAAGTTGCGGTTCAATTTTAACCAAAAGTTGTTGTCATCTATACTTGTGTTGTCAAAAATATCAAAGTATCGATACATATCAATACTGAATATTTGAAACAGTTTCAATACTCATTTTCTGCAGTATTGATACACGGGTATGAGCTGCACCACATCTTTTATAAAAATAAAAACTGTTATGCCTGCAATGTCAAATGGTATCAAATATCAATATTTTTCAAGGTATTGTATCAAAGTTAGAAATTCCAGTATTGTAACACTAATCTATCCTCTATTTGTTGTTTTAAAAGAGACTTTTTGTGGTATATTCATGCTCCAAAATTGCACAGTTATCAATTATTACTCTGACAAAAAGAAAATATCAAGACTTTTGGTTAGTTTCACATACATCTGTTTTATCTCGGTGGAGCTCAACATTAGCCTGTATCGGTATCAGCGAGTCAAACAGGCAACACTGACACATACTGCAGAGTGGAAATATTTCAGTCTGCAGCTGTTGCTGTGATGAACAGTTGGATATTAAATGTCTACATATTCAAGACGTGTCACTTTACAAACTGCATTTTAAACTGACCATCTTATTGAGCTGCAGAAGACACAAGAAATGTGCCTTTTTAAAAACCACTGCGATGGAAGATTTAAGTGTCAAGATCAAGAGTTGTCATTTCAGGAACTGTCTTGGTGTCTATGTGGTTTATGGTGTGACAATATGGCGTGATGCTTTAAAACCATGTACGCAAACAAGGTCTCCTGTGACAAATTAAAACTTTCCGAAGCTTGCTTCAAACTACACCAAACACCAAAATGACCTCATCTCCTCTGTGCTGATCTCTTGACTTCCAAACACAACGCAGGTAAGCTTTCCTCTCTCTCTCAAAGATGGAGTGGGTGACTGTCAGAAAATGAAGATGTATTTGTCTGATCCGGACATAGCTGTGTGACAGGACAGCCAGTCCACCCCCCTGGAGAAAGCCTCACGCCCCGGGGCAAGAGAGTGAGACACACACACACACACACACACACACACACACACACACAAACACTCTCCAAGGAGGAGTCATGGGGCAAAAGGGGAGGAGGGGGAGGGAGCAGAAGAGGAAAAGGGAGTGTATTTCTCTCACCTTCCCTCCTCCCATGCAAGAAGCAAGAGGAAGAGTCACACACTCGAGTGTTCAGTTGCGGGTCAGTCACACGCAGGTACACAGGATACTGAGGTTGGCTGAGAGACTACAAGATAGAGAGACAGAGAGGACAAGAGACAGAGGACAGACACTGGTTGCTCATAGACACTCAGGGAGGGCACTGACAGCCTGACATATGTGTGGCTCCTCTCAAGGCTTCACAGTAAGTGTGCATCCTTCTCAAATCATCTTATTGATACTAGATTTTGTGTTAATTGTTCTATATTTAACATTTTTTACTTATTCTTTTTTTTTTTTTGCATTACACAATGTCAAAGTAAGATAAAAGAGTGCTTTCTAGAGTCAACCTGTTACATGCTGACTGCGAGCCCCCACAGCTGTGCGCCTTTTGACTCATGTCATGATTTTCACAATATATTTACTGCTGTGTCACCGGGTTTGACGGTTTCGGAGTGAGATGTCACGCTGCCAGTGACAGTCATTCCGTGTCAGCTGTGGTGACCACACTTGAGAGAAAAACAGGGTGAAACGTCGACCATATAAATCTCATCTCTCTGCACTTTTTAATCTGCCTTCCTTTTATTTCCCTCCCTGAGAATAAGATGAGATATTGCGTTATTGCAGCATGTGTGAATATATATGTCAGATTACTGTGTGAGTTTGAAGGATTTTTGATTGATTAACACAACTTTTTAAAGAAAAAACATCAAAAGGGGAATGACAGTCTTTCCATTTAGGCAGGCAAACGATTTGTTTATATGTAATTGTGCAGGAATTGTATGCCATAAAAGCTTCACCCCAAGTTTTGAGTTGACTTCAGGAGCTCACATGAATGCTCACCAACTATTACCAACCACAGATCTTATCTATCGCTATTTCAGAACCTGAAAAAGGAAGTTCTGAGCGGGCACGTATGAGCATTGTCTTTTAATCACACGTCTCCTATCTTCTTCTCTTTCAATATTACACCATTTCATCCTATCAGTCGGGGCACTTTGACCACAATCTTCTTGAGAATAGACACTAGGGGACAGACAGAGAGAAAGGGACTGGCCGAGAGCCAAGTCCGAGTCAGTTCAGAGGAAGTCTGGTTGATTCACTGGGAGAGCTGATTTCCTTGTGAAAGTGGTCCTGCTCCGGGGGCTGACGTGCACAGGAACCTCCCTCATAGCCCAGGGGTTGTGATTCGGAGAGTCACAGGATGTATGGGACAGTGGGGGCAATGGGGCAGCGAGCACGAAGGTTCCACTTTGAAGTTTGTTTGTCCGGTAGCAGCAGCTGATGGGAAAGTTTTTTCCCCGCCACCTCCTCAACATCCCCGACTTGCTCTGTGTCACATCTCGCACTCTGGAATCTAATTTTAGCTCCATTCAAAACTTGACTTCCCTTGGTATTCCAGCTGTTGTTTGTATTGTCTGTGTTTTTTCCCTCATATTGTGACATAAAAGGAAAAAGGTAAAAGGAAATAAGTGTCACTCCCATTGCCAGAATCGTGTTTTTTTTTTTAGATATGGAATGATTTGACTTTATGTCTCTTCTATCTTTCCTGCAGGCCTCCTCTCAGTGCACCACAGCCATGTTAACCTCAGAAAGCTCACCGCAAAGCACAGGGGTCATCGCAGCAGCGGCGGCGATGTCAGATACACAGGACGCAGACATGACCTCGTGGAGCGAGGCGAACTTTGAGGAGAAGTGCACTTATATCGTGAAGGACCAACTTCTGGAGGAAGAGTCCGAAAGCAACGGCAAGACGCGAGCCGAGAGGTCCTTACCAAGAAACCTGGCCTTGAAACGCTGCCGCAACTCCGCAGAGGTACGCAGCAAAGCACATCTTCCTCGTCTGTGTGTTATAGGGGTGTAAGAAAATATCGAAATTGAGTATCACGATATTGTGTTTTGTGATACTGTGAAACTTCTCACAAACTTCTTCACAAACTCAGATTTTATGGTGGTGTGTTCTTTATATTATGACAGTTTTCCTAAAATTAGATTTATATATCGCCTTGCTTATAGTATCACAATATTGCAATATATTGAATTGTAACCCCTGTATCATGATACGTATTGTATCGCCATATTCTTGCCAATACACAGCCCTAGTGTGTTATTCAAATTGTTTAAGAAAGTGGAGTTTTAAGGACAAAACTAAAGCAGGAAAATGATGCAGAATCATACATCTAAGTGGTATGTAAGCATCAGTTGTTTATGTTTTCTGTAACTGCCGACTTCTTGCGTCACACCGACATCCTTCCATCCACTCATCCATCCTCAGGCGGGAAGTACTTGACATGTTGTTGTCTAATTTCAGTCTTTCCTCTCCACTCTGGATGTGTTGAGTTAAAGCCGGAGAAAGGCGAGCCCCTCAGCACACAGCCTGAGGTCTCTGTGATTAGTAGCTACCTCAGATTCACAACCCTTTGTCCCGGCACACAATTACACCGTAAAGCAGAGCACCAACCTTATGGGTAACACCATAAATTATCTTCTGGATTAAGTGTGTGGCAGTTACGGTGGATTAAAAAGTGGAGGATGGTTTATGCTTAACTGGACTGAGTAGGAAATGCAGATAAATACATGACAAAGGATTAAGAAAAGGAAACATTAGGGTTTCCTTACGCAAGATTAGGGTTGAGCCGTTGATGAAAGATGGTTGTCAGGTGAGATCAGAGGAAGTAGCCTGGGCGTCTGCAGCAAAATACCTGTAGCACCACTTGGACCTTCTAATAAGGTCTGTCTGGAGTCTGGCTGACACCAAAGAGCAGGATACGTTACAGTAATCTGTGACACAAGGGCACCTCAAATGGAGCAGTCTGACAAAGCGAGGGTAAAACTAGCTGATAAACTCTATGGCTGAGCATGTAGAGGTTGATACACGGTGCCAGTATTGCTCCGAGATGAAAGAGAGACTACATTACCATCGCTTCAGGGGGGGTTTGGACACGGAGCTCAAAGTGCAGTTGACTGGCCGGGGTGTGTCCGTGACACCTTATCCTCTCTCCCACACCCTGGAGGCTCGATACAGAGAGGGTGAGTTTCACACCTGGAGGTAGCAGAACAAGAGTGGTGGTGAAATTTTAATATGGTGGAGAAACTAAAGATAACGTGGGCGATTGGCTGATGAAATATTCAGCATGTGAAGGAGCGGACACGTTCTGTCACAGCCCAGCTCATTTTCTCTCGGGGGAAGATTTGTCATGACAGCAGATTTATATCAGTAAGAACAGCTTGTTTTTCTGGATAATTTTCCAGTGAATTGACCTGATACTTTTTGTTAATCACCAAGAAACCAAGCAAAGGGTGGAGAGTCAGATAAGAAGGACTGCACATCCCTCTAATTAGGATTTTTTTTCAGCTCCGAGTGCATCCGGCTGCTCGCTCAGGCCTCCAATTTGTGACTGTCGTTTGATGATTTCATGTCCTCCTTGTTGGACAGGTGCTCGGGGTGACCAGCAAGGAGCTGATTCCTAAGGGGACACGTTTTGGCCCTCTAGTGGGGGAGAGCTACACGGACGAAACGCTGCTGAAAAACGGCGCCGACAGGAAGTACTTCTGGAGGGTAAGTGAGCTGCATGTGAGCTTCGTGTTTTTTCAAAAAACGTTCACATCCTGTATCTCCATCTGGAGACGCTGCTGTGGCACAAGTTAGCAGTTGTGGTCAACATCTGACATCCTGTGAGAGTATGACTCGGGTCTACCTATGCTTGGGTACCTTTAAAAGCTGTTGGATGAGATGGGGTTTAAATATGCAAGCACTGTAAATATGTTTGCCAGTTCCTTTGCATTGCTGCCTGAGGTCACACACACACACACACACACGCACACACAGCTGTTTGGTTTCAGTGACGCAGCGGTTCTCCTCTCTCTCTCTCCGCTTCTCTCGGCAGCGGCGGCGCTGCCAGTAAACACACCATACACTTCTACAGACTCATAAACTCTCGCACTGACTAAGCGAGGAAGTGGCTTTGAGCCTGAGATTACTTCCATTACACACAAGCGCCTGTGTGTAATTCTTTAGTTTAGAGTCAGCAGCCTTGAAATCATGCAACCCCCGACCAAAACTTGCAACAGCCATAACACAGACGGTGTGTTAACATTACAGCCATGACTCAGGTGACAGCACAGCTTCAAAGAACAGTTGCATCAGCTTAAAAGAGATGGAGGGATAACTCTTTAAGTGAGCTGAATTTAGATTGCTTTTTAAAACTACAGCAATACGTCACCACAAAGGCGATAGGTGAGAGTCTTAGTGGGCGAGATAGTATTCCCAATACTACAATCCAGTCATACGGTGAAATTCTCATTCAGTGCTGCTTTCGTAACTCTAGATGACTTGGCACAGCAGCTGAAAGTACATACAGTATTTACCATAAAGGCATCAGGAAACTTGTGACATCATGGTTTCGGATTCAGACCAGAGATGTCATCATCTGCTGACGTATCTCTCTCGTCTTGTTATATCTCATAGGTCTTCTCGGAGGGGCGTTTGCACCACATCCTGGACGGTTTGAACGAGGAGCGGAGCAACTGGATGCGTTACGTCAATCCGACCTGCGCCGTGGAGGAGCAGAACCTCGTGGCCTGCCAGAGCGGTTTGGACGTCTACTTCTACACCATCAAACCGCTGCAGCCGGGCCAGGAGCTCCTCGTGTGGTACTGCTCTGAATTCGCCCAGCGCTGCAACTACCCTCCGCTGGGCCAACTGGCGATTGACAGTATTGGTAAGTGTCAGAGTAGTATCTTATTTTAGGATGATGCAAGGACCTTAAAATGACCTGTGATTGGCCAAAAATAGATTTTTTAAAGCTTGAAAACAGAGCCATGAGGAGGTGCAGAAGTCTAGTTATCTCTCAGAACACTTGAATTACAATCTGCTGAAAGGTTATTATGGAATTTTTGCCCAATGATGCCAAAAATATTCTGCCTGCTGCCGCTTTAAGTTAACAAGAACCCTTCCTGTGCCCACGCTTTGAGACACATCTGTTATTGTGGAGTAACAATCAAAGCGCCGGCCGACTGACACACTCTTTGTTTGCGTGTTTAAGAAGTTACTCAGTCCCACCCACGGCCCTTTTGTCAAAGCAGGACACAAAGGAGGAGAGTAGAGTCCTGAAAGCAGAGCTGGTGTGTCTCTAGGTATAGCCACAGTTACCTGCGTAACACGAGACCAATTTCAGGACTTTAGGCAATGTTTCAGTTTCCCTTTTTTAACTCCACATAGAAACACAGCTGGGAGCTTCCCTGACACACAAAGCATTTCATTCACAAACACAAAGAGTGCTGGCAGAGAGGCTGCGTGCACGCACCAAAATACTCATTTACACGCACGCTCACACACACTGGAGGCAGCCTGAGGGTGCTGACAGCATTCTGGCACGACTCCTCTTATTTATTTGGCTCTTAAGGAGGAAGAGAGGTAGGAACCGCTCCAGTGACTACTTGAACTTCCTGACAAGACGACCCGCTGACAGATTGATATCTCTCTCAGTGTCGGCTGTTTGTTTGCTAAGAGCTGGCCTCTCAGAGGAGAGAGAGGGGGGTGGGAGGGTAACACGGGGGAGCACACAGTAGATAAGGGTCGCTCTGTGTTTGTGTGGGTTGATTGTGTCCAGGAGTAGGTGAAATGTGCGTGCATACTTCTGTTATTTTGTCTTCCTCTGTTTGTCAGCTCCTTCGTCTGTGCGGGTGTAAGCCAGTAAAGCAGCTCTCCTCGTGACTTCCTAAGTGGAAGGATTTACTCAGAGGAATTACAGATTTGGATGCAGATTTCATAAAGTTGACCTGTGTGTAGACTTAAAAATAAATAAATATTATTCATCGGTCAGTTGATGTGTTGGCGGGGATATTTTCCACTCCGTCAAGCATCTTTTAGGATTATTTATGTCTGGGTGAAATCTGTGGTTCATCAGTCATTTTCAGATAAAAAAGTAGTTGCTCATCATGTGTTATCCTGTCCTGCTTGGGGTGGAAAATACTGACCGGTGCTCTAATGCAAATAACATATTGTACCCACCAACTCCATGTTATCTGTATCCTGATCAGACGCCTATTGTTTCACATGTGGTGTCCACTTTCATAGAGTGCTAGGGCAAGTCTGGGAGAGGGTGCACACACATCTTATAAAAACACACACACAGCTTTGGACCAGAGCAGGAGCCTTTAAGAGTAAAGATACTAGAGATGTTCCAATACCATTCTTTTCCTTCCTGATAACAATTTCGATACCTGAACTTGCGGTATCGGCCGATACCAAGTACTGATTTGATACCAGCGTGATAAAAAAAGTAGAAATAATAAAAATATTAATAAATAATAATAATAATAATAATAATAATAATAATAATAATAATAATGATAATAACGTTATTATTATCATTATTATTATTATTATTATTATTATAATATTACATGGACGTGATATGTTTACTGTAGGTATTAATTTGATGTATGGCCTGGCTCAGGCTAAACCCTTTTTTTCTGGGTTAATAAATTACGGTATCAGGTCGGTGCATAGACTGGCGTTCTCACCGATACCCAATCCTGAATTTTGGGCGGTATCGGACGCATTCATGATACCGGTATCGGTATCGGAACAACTTTAAAAGATACACATTGATTTCAACAAGGAAAATGTCATGGGTGTATGTCACTCAACTGAATGATGATACTGTTGCTGGAAGTCAAAGTTTCTGATGTCATTTCTCCATTTAATTTTCTGTCAAGCTAAGGAGAAGACAACAGGGAAACGAGGACACAGCGTCTCTGAAATCCTCCGAGACGAGCCTTCCAAATCCCCGACTACCTGCCCCAGACGTCTGGATGGTCCCTCGTCTCGTCAGACCAACCTCCCGGTAGTTTTTCCCATGTGTCCCCGTGTTGTCTACCCAATCCAGCCCCACTCAGAACCTATCCACGGCCATAGATATGCACCGCTGCCATCCTGTAGCCCTCCAGCTGCCAAAAGACCAGCTCTAAGTGTTCCCTCTAGTTTGCACTTCACCTATCAGCACAGTCAAGGTCCCGCTGTAGCCAAACCTTACCAAGAGCCTGATCGAGTTCATCCTGCTCTGAGGCATTCTCCCTATCTACTGCCTCACTACTCACTCGGCCTTAACAGCATTCTACCTCATTCATACCCGTTCTACAGAGATCGACTGAAACCTCACTTCACACATTTACTGCCTTTCGAAGGCTACGCACACTTCATCCATCCTCAGGCCAACGCACACAAAGACTTGACATTTGCACTATCCAACACAAACAAACAAGACCTCATTCTTTCACCAACCAGTGAGCACAGAGACAACAAGGACCTCATGTCGGAAAGGACAAACTACCTCAGGATCCCCTCAGATGACCTCAAACACTCTCCTCCCAGCAGTGACCTCACTAGACCCGCAACATCCAGCGCCTCATCCATGGTCACCTCATTCCGCAGAGCACTGCCTTCTCTTTCGCCTGGAGGGTGCTCACCACCAGTGGGCATGGCCGTCTTTTCAGACCGCCTCCCTTCCAAACCCACGTCTGCCACTCGGAGCAATACTGAGGATGCAGTGGACCTCAGGAAGATCAAACGAGGGGGGCAGATTATTGGTTACAAGACCCTGTCTTACCCCCTCACCAGGCAGAACGGAAAGATCCGGTATGAGTGCAACGTCTGTGGAAAGGTCTTCGGGCAGCTGTCCAACCTCAAGGTTAGTTCCTCCTCTGACATTAAAAGTAGCTAGAGAATATTAGAATTTACCAGGTTTCTTGAGTTTGATAGGATAAATAAATGTAAATACTCATCTCTGACATGCTGTCCTCAGGTCCATCTGCGAGTGCACAGCGGAGAGCGTCCCTTCAGGTGTCAGACCTGCAATAAGACCTTCACTCAGCTGGCCCACCTGCAGAAACACTACCTGGTTCACACTGGAGAGAAACCTCACGAGTGCAAGGTATGACTACATCTTAAATTAAAGAAATGGTTTGATATTTTACTTAACTAAAAACTTAACTAAGTGGTTCAAAACATAACGCTGCATTCAGATTTACAACTTGTTAGAACATTTTAAGTTTCGCTGTCACTTTTAACAACGTAGTAGGCATAATAGGCTCCTATTGACACACATCTATGGTGCTTATAGCAACCAATAACGCCTATTTAATGTCTTGATAGCAGTTGAATCGAGAGCACTGTGACTGTGATTCTAAAACATATTCTCCTTGGCTCTGTTTCGACACAGGTGTGCCATAAGCGATTCAGCAGCACTAGCAACTTGAAGACCCACCAGCGGCTGCACTCAGGTGAGAGGCCTTACCAGTGCAAGCTCTGCCCTGCCCGCTTCACTCAATTTGTCCACCTCAAGCTCCACAAACGCCTCCACACCGGGGAACGACCTCACCGGTGTCCCTGCTGCCCCTGTGCCTATCTCCACTACTGCAGCCTCCAGGTGCACCTCCGAGGCTTCTGCCCTCTCTCCCCCTCAGCCACCCACAGACACTCGCCGGAGGAGCTGCACCGAGTCAACGCCGAGATCGAGATGTTCGATATGAGCGAGGCGGCGGAGCAGCTCGAGGCCATGGCTACAGAGGCCGAGATGGACAAAGGGGATGTTATCGACCTGATAAAGAAGATGGAGACCTCGGGCCACCACAGTGAAGGGGAAGGGGAGACTGAGCTGAGCATCTACAAATCAGCAAAGGAGTGCTCTGCCGTTCAGCTGCACCGCAGCCCTCTACCTCTGCATTCAACCAGCATCAAGCTGGAGTCAGGCTGCATATCAGAGCCCTAAAACAGCCTTGCTAATCCAGCCATATAATCCTTACAGGTCAACTCAGCAGCTGTCTGTTACTGCCCTATTTGAAGTAAAGCCTTATCTCAATCATGGATTGCCTAGCCTATACTCTACACAGGCTGTAGCGTGTGAGGAATCAAGACTCTACCAGCATGGCCTGGGACCAGAGACTTGATCGATGTAATGTATATGTTAATTTATTCTGTTGCTAACATTAATCTATACAAACAGAGAATTTATGTCTTTTTTGTATCTCTGAAACATCTTCATGGACCAACAACTAAACATTTGATTTTGCATCAACAAAGTTTGTGGTTCACTGTGTGAGTTCCTGTTTCTATGTGTGTGCGTATTTAAGCCACCTATTTAAGGTGGCAATTACTGTAAAGGCATGACTATGTATAGTGCCAGTGAGCAAAGTGATAACACAGAGGAAATCTCACTTGTTTGCATTATATTCTTGCCTTTGTGTGTGTGTTTGCTGATGCGATGACGTAGATAAACATCCTGTTATGAGTCTTGGGACACTCACCACCAGTAAGTGACAACCCTTCACCCTGGAAAAAAACACAAAACAACACATGACAAAATTATCATCAGTATCAATAAGATAATGTTGTTCATTTTATACATGTACTTCCATATTTTGGTTTCGGTATTAATCAGCTGACAGACAATAAACCCACAACAGATGACTCTACAGTTTATTCTGAGATATACTGAGTAGCACTTTTACAGCTAACTGTAAGATAACATTTGCCAACCATATATCTTAGAAAAAATATATTAAAGGTACAGTGTGAAGCATTTAAGGCAGGTGTGTCAATTGAAGGGCCACACTCAGAAATGACAATCAGATCTAAGGCCAGACATATATAGTTTATTGATATGCTTTTTATTTAATCAAAAGAATAAAAATAAAATGTATTTGATTATATTGTTGCATGTCCCATATAGCTTTCTCACATACAATTTAGTCCAAAAGTCAACAAAAAAGTTGCTTAGCAACAACCTTTTTCACAGGCCTGAATATGACAACTAAATGTGTGGGACATTTAATAAAACAAATAAAAGTAAAAGATCTTTGATCTTGTAGTCCCATACAGCCTAGCCTTCTGGCATGCAGTTGGCTGCACATAAAACCCTAAAAATGACTTTGCAGTCAAGCAAAACTCACATGCAAAACTAGGCAGACCAAAATTGATTGAGAACCTAAACTGATCAAAATTTGACACGTGATTTAGAGGAATCTATGGGCAGAAATGAAATATAATATAAATAAGTAGGTTTTCTTTAGTGTATGATCACCTGAAAATAAGAATTGTTGTTTTGTTCTTGTTGTTTATATCTACATAGGGAGCGGGTCCTTTTCACAGAGCATCCTCACCGTTAGATGCCACCAAATCCTACACACTGCACCTTTAATTAAAGTGTCAAAGATACATAAAAATATCATAACATATTGGGGCAGAAGGCCCAACAAGCACGCTCTGTGACTTTCTGTGCAGTAGCGTTCTGTGATCCTCACCTTACAAATTAAAAAGGGTGTCAGATGGCCGTGAAAGGTTCAAAGTGGACATCCAATGATGAGACAAATTACAACGTGTATCCTCAGTGCTGATGACACACTCCTGATCAGGTCACAGCGTGCCTCCCAGCTGCTCTGGAGCTCTTTTGAATGCAATGGAAGTAGACCAAAGAATATAATCTGTTAAAGCAGCAGTAGGCAAGATTGGAACAAATATGATTTTTATAAAATGGTCACTATATCCTGACAGTAGTGAATGAGACAGGTAATCTGAAAAACAATCATGTTCCTCTGTGTCCTCCGGTACTCCTAATGGCATCTGCAAGATTTCACAGACCGGAGGAAAACAACCAATCAGAGCCGAGCTGGAGCCTGCCGTCTATGAGCAGCTGTCAATCACTAGCAAACTCTGGTCAAACGGTCAAAGTAGGCAGCGCTGATCAAATATGAATCAATATTGTTACTATAATGCCTATTTCTGGCATAAATGTTTTCAGAAACATCTTGTAGTGTACTGTTTAGCTGTAAAATGAGATTACATTACAGTAACAGAATATTAATTCATATTTGATCAGCGCTGCCTAGTTTGACGTTTGATCGGAGTTCGCGAGTGATCGACAGCTGCCTCCGTTGAATGAACAGCCAATTGGATCACTCTCTTCTGTCCTCTATTTTTTTTTTTTTTTTTTTTAAATTTTCATCACAAACAGACAAAAAAACTAAAACAAAAAAATAACATCTGCAGACAGACTCACAAACATACCAACCCCACATACAAAATAATAATAATAAAAAAAAAAAGACAACCACCACAGGAAAGCCAGACTAGACAGACAAAGATACAATCACATTTCCGCCTATGTCATATCAGGCAAAGAACAGTAACGAAGAGCAAAATTAGATTTCACGCAGTAGGGGCTTCAGCTAACAGTCGGGGGAGTCAAGGTGTCTAATAATTGGGCCCTAAATACACTCAAATTTCTCTTGAGAACCGTGTGTGTTGCTTCGAAGCCTCTCGAGGTGTATCCCTGAAACTAGTTCCCTCAGCCATCTAGAAAAAACAAGGAGCGCTGGTGGCCTTCCATTCTTTTAGAATTATTCTATTATTATGAATTCTTCTTATTCTGTCCTCTTTAAAGCCTGAAAACAGAGCCATGAGGAGGTGCAGAAGTCTAGTTATCTGAATTACAATATGCTGAACGATTATTATGGATTTTTTTGCCCAGTTATACCAAAAACATTCTGCCTACACCTGCTTTAACATGGTGCTGTATAATTCTTGAAAGAAAACCATGCAAAACCATGCTCCTGACCTGTGACCTCTCCATTCAGGAGGAAATTCAAACACTGATCAATAAGTCTATCATTAGGAAAATAAGTAAGATTACACCTCCAAATGAAACATTAGGGTCATTTATGATTTATAGAAATGTTGAGAGGTGGAGAAGAGGTAATGTTTCCAAGGTGGAGGTAAGGTGAGCTCTGTACAGTTGGTAAACTGATGCCCCTTTAAAAAACCGCGCAGTGACGTCACATAGTTTTGACGTTGGGGGGGTGCAAAGCCAAGCAGGAGAAACAGAAGCAGAAGGAGAAGAAGAAGGGAGCGGATGTGGTACCCAGCAGCAGCAGCAGGGTGGAGGATGCTCAGGATAATGTCACCGCTTTATTATTCCCTCTCCCGCCTCTCCGTATCATGATAAACGCTGCTGGGGCGGTCGTCCGCAGGATGCCGTCGGCTGCCCGGCGGAGCGGCTGTTGGATCGCCTGGTGCCAGGCGGCGCTGCTCGGCGCGTCGGCGCTGGTTATCGTGGCCGAACGGACCGCTCGTAAGTGGGCATAGAATTCCCAGCGCTACCGGGCTGTTGCTGGTTCGCTGGTTCCCATGCATGGTGTGGGTTGAAGCTTGAATATGAAAACAGGGCATGCATGGAGAGTGCTGTATTTTTGTGTGGAGACATTTCGTTGGCTTTAATGTATGCACATGCTCAGCCATTGTGCCTCATGCTGGAGCTTTCCAGCAGCAGTTCAGGTTTAGGAACACAATTGAAATGGTGACGCTCTATAGCACAGCAGTTACTATTGATTGAATTGGTAAACCATAGCTAGTGTTTTTTTTAGTGCAAAGCAATGTAACAGTAGCTCATTCAAAGCTCTGATAAAAACAGTGTAACTGAAGAGTGCAATTGCTATTCCTAAACTGGATTTTGTATTATGTATCTGTTGTCTGTTTTAACATGCTCCACTGTATAATTATTGTAACTTTGTAAAGGTTTAATGCCATCTTGGCCAGGTCTCCCTCGAAAAAGAGATTTTAATCTCAAGGGACCTTCTGGTTAAATAAAGGTTGAATAAAAATAAAGCGAAAGAGAACCATAAACAACAGGGGTCATTCAGCAGGGTCAAAATCATAAATCTTTCATACCTATAGGAATAATGCACACATTTTAGATTTATCTTTGCACCCACCCTCCAAAAAACATATTAAATAGCTTATTGTTATAATTAATACTAATGTATTTAATGCACATCTGGAGTCTGTATTGAAAACAGTGCAGCAGCACCTCCCTGGTGTGATGATTCCCTGACTAAGCAGATCAATGGCACAAGGGCAGGACAGAGACGAGGTGACTGGGTGTGTGCAAAGTGTGACTTTGCCTTCAGCAGGAATATTATTCACACGAGATAAACAAAATACTGTGATGCTGCTGCTTGGACTGGAGTCACAGATTGTTAAACTCATCAATATGTTATTATTTTAACAGTGCAGGAGGTAATTAAAAACAAATGATTGCAGGCCGTGTTAAAGCCAGGGAGGTTAGACTCAGGTAATTTCCTAGTGGAGCATCCAGTTGTATCATCTTATTAGAACAGCTTCCTCTTTAATTAAAGGAGAATTCACTTGAGCAAGGTGTGTGTGCTCTTTAATTTCTTCTGCAGCTCCCAGCAAATCCTCACACAGGTTATATGTGTATCATATAAAAACTGCATGACTATATGATGAAATCAGACTGTACTTAAACGTATGAATTCTTAACTGAAACATAGAAACGCAAAATACTTATACCACCTTGCATCTGTGTGTGTGTCTGTATCTGTTGTTTGTGTGTGTGTGTTAGTGATCTACTGTATAGGGTTTTACCTTTGGAACGAGGAGACGCAGTGGGCGGGCCTCACTCTCGGCCTCTTCCTACCGGGGACGGCTGTTCAGCTGCTAAGTATGAAATGGTACTATGACGACGGTGATGACAGGCGATGCTACCTCTCTGTCATACACATACTGCACTTGGGCATCTTCAAAAGGTAAGATCTTAGCAGCTCCAGATGTTGTATAACATCATTTACATGTGTAGAACATGTATGCCCTCTGTAGGGAACAAACCAATCACACACACACAGAAAAAAAAACATTCTGTCATTGAAACCTTCACCAGGAGGTTACTGTGCATCACTTCTCTGGTATCTGTCTCCCTCTTCTGGCAGGTTGTGGGACTGCATGAGGTCTGTGCTGCGCATGCAGGGCTCGGTGGCCGAGCTGGGAGCTGCTGTCATGCAGCAGGCAGATGTTGCTGCTCTCTGGTTGCTGGAGGCCCTCGTCCTCACGCTGCCACAGAGCCTGTTGCAGGCATATGTGGTGGTGTCCACTGATGTGGGCATCATGTCCCCGGGTAAACTGATCTTAGCATGAATTATTGGCTCTACCTCTTGTTTGACAGTGTCTGAATAAGCGATAAAGTATTTTTTTCATCTGTTATTTACCCTCAGTGGCGTATTGCTGCGGTCTGTGTGTGCTGTCTATTTCCTGGGCCCTGGTGCTGTACAGCAGAGCCTGCTGTCTTATACGACCAGGCCACCTGGCCATGCCTCCGGCAGCTCTGCTGTGCCAGCTGGTGTGGAGGGCAGGCATGCTGGGCGCAAGGGTGACTTGCCTCATGTTCTTTGCCAGGGTCTTCAACTGGTGGGTCTGTGGAGTAGCAGGTGAGCAGCTGACACTCAAGTCTGGTGCAATGAAATCATAATGATTTATTGCCGTATAGTAAGCGAGTGATGTAATTATCCTCCGAGTGATGCAGCACGTCCTCATAATCCAGTTAATTTGCTTCTCTGCATCAGCTTGACACACTGCATATGTATTCCCTATTGCGCCTTTTATCTCCTCGTCTATTTTTATATTGACCTCCAGGTTTCCACTGGCTCACGGCCTCCTTCTGGCTGGTATCGCAGCAACCAGACATCTGCACCGGCCCCTGGTGTTGGCGTGCCTTCAACGGCATCATGGGGCTCGTCCACATCTTCCTCTTCCTCAACGTCAAAGACGGACCATCGCGCTACCGCATGGCCAGTTTTTATGCAGTAAGACGTGACTTTTTCACTCTGTTTGATTCTCAATATGTTGTTTTGTATTCTGCGTACAGCATGGACTCATTGACCTACACACAGAGGAGCTGCACACACACAGATATACACACACACACACACAGGCAGATAGTTTGCATTGTCATGCTCACCTCTACGTGCTTAGCTTACAGTGACGTAAAGCTGTCTGCAGATGACTGATGGTGCGACCTTCTCTCCTCCCTCAGTTCATGCTCGTAGAGAATGCCACTCTGCTGCTGGCCGCCTCCGACTTTCTCAGCGAAGCATCGTGGGACAGCATGGCCCTTCCCACCACTGTTCTGTGTAGCTTTCTCCTCGGTGAGTCACTCTCTCTGTCTGCGCTCTCTTTGTTTTGGAACACATTTGTCTCAGATGTTGATGATGTTCAATGATCATAATTAGACTAAGTGTCAGAATGTCTAATCGTTTCTGTTGCATCTGAGTAATACAACATCAATGATGATTCAAATCCATTAAAACTAATTCTAAGTAGGAAAACACAGCTACGGCATTACAAGTAGGGATTGCCCTTTAAGTGCTACTTGTTCAATAACAGCAATAGTACAAATATAATTGATGATATTGTGCAAATTTACCACCCTAACAATTATTGAGTGTAGTAAAATCAACTGTTTCCTGTTCCCCTGCTTCCCAGGCGCCACCTCTCTTGTCCTATACTACCGGTTCCTCCACCCCAAGTCAACAGAGATCTCCCAGGGTACGAACCACAACCACATGGGCAGCACGTGTATAGAACGAGGGGAGTCTTCCTACTCTCTCGGGGACAAAAGCATGCCGGCTGCCGCCATTCAAAACCACGGCAGCTTCTCCCTCTCAGGCGTGGCCGGTTCTCTGCTGGAGCACCCAGGAACCTGCGGGGGCCGGGCGAACAGCTCCTGCCCTTGTTACCACCACCACTGGCTCTTAATCCGGCTGGCTCTGAAAACGGGAGACCTGGGAAAGATCAACAGAGCGTACGGGGCTGGCGGAGCAGCAGCCATACTGGACATGGAGGAGTACAACCAAGTGTTTAAGAGCAACGAGGGCATGACCATCACGGCGGGGGGCAGCTGCGAAGGGGTCTCCACTTCTGAGTCCCAGGGGAAAGGCCTGGCACCTCTCTCGGACTGCAAAGACGAGTTCCAGAGTGTGAGCGAGCCCACGTCAACCGAACAACCGGAAGAGGAGGACGACAGTCTGGAGATGGAGAGCCCGATGGAGTCACCCGCATCAGATTTCAAACGGAGCTCACCAGAGGGCAAGTCTGTGTTTGGAGACAGTCCGGAGCCGTACTTTTGCCCTACAGAGTCCAGTTCAACCTTATATTTCAGCGCTGACCCTCAGTCTCCCAGCAGCACCAGTAACCCCCGTTTGGACCGGGACATTGGGGGTCTGGAACAGGGGGTGCGCCTCAACTCGATCCCCAGCGATCCAGCCCTCCACAGAGATATTCGTGGGCTCATGGGCCGGGTCGGGCCACGCTGTACTTCCACTCCGAAATTGGACTCCGGAGTGCTGGACTCCCCGTCTAGCATCCCTCATCTCACAGGTCCCAGAAGGCAGCTTATAATGTCACGAAGAGATGAAGAAGATACCTTCTAAGCTTCTCTAGGCAATCAGGGAAAGAGCATCAGCAACTTATCCAACATTAAAGGAATACACCAGCTTTTTGGAAGGCTGCTTTTTCATCTGCTCAGTGCTGTAGGATGAGAAGGCAGACAAGACATTTCACCTCTTTATGTCTATATATTTACTACACTGTGGGGGCATAGTATATGCAACAATTTTGGGATAACGCTAAGCTGGACTGTATTATTCTCAAATTATTTTTTAAAAGCATTGCTTTGCCCAAATGCTGGACACACAGAGGTGAAACCTTCAGCAGTGTTTTCATCAGACACGAAGAAGATAATTAATCGGCCACAAAGGTGGTGTATGGAGCTCAGACACTACCTTCTACCTGACGTAACATTTTTTTTCTATTCTTTTTGTAGCAAGTAACTTAACCTCAAAAATTATATTGTGCAACAAAGTGAACACTGGTTCCGCCAGATTGTAATCACATATTGAGGAAGTAGCCATGAGTTCTATCATTAAACATCATTAGAAATATGCTGCTGTTCTATGATCTCGGACACCTGATGGTCTCTGTATTACTAACCAAAACTGCTTTTATTCATGTTAATAATTGCAAGCAGTTATCATGAGAATAGAGAAACTATTCCTAGATCTAAAAGGGACAGGAGTGTCTGATCTCTGAGTCGTACCATCTCAGCATAAGCCAGAGCTTTGTTGGCCTCTGAAAAGCACAAGTATCTTCTGTACCATACATCTATTGCTGTGATTTTTTGTTATTCCAATTAAAAAAATAATAATCCCCAGTCCCCTCAAAGAATAATACACTGTATTTTTTGTATAATCATGTCAACTGGCCTCGCTTTAAGCGGGGCTAGTGTGTCAACCTGGCAAAAACTGTGTTTGATGTTTTTATCTTTATTTACATGTTGACCATGTAATTGCTAAAATGTCTTTCTAATTTACATTATGTTTGGGAAAAAACATATGTCTCAGGCACTGACTTTAAAAGCTTCCAAATGTCTATTGTGTAACAAAAGGAAAATATGCTAATGAGCTACTTGTAGTGACATTTTAATGTGCTCTTGATTGCTAGATGATTTCAAGGGCACAAATGCATATTTGCTCATTACTGTTCTGTAAAAGGAATGAAATCCACTAACAAAGCAATGAAATGATGCTGGGTTTTCTCTTGCACCCAGGTGACTGCCTATATGACATTTTGAACTGTGAAGTGCAAGGCCACTGGTGGCTTTAAATAAGCAATAAATAACCTACATATTGGGGTGACTGGAATACAAGTGTTTGCCATTATTGATGTATTTTTACATTTATGGTATCAAAGTAAGGTATCATTTAAGACTGTGACCACCAGTGGTGGAAGAAATAGTCTGATCTTTTAGTAAAAGTAGCAGTACAACAGTGTAGAAGTACTTTGTTACAAGTAAAAGTCCTGCATTCAAAATCTTACTTTAAGGGACAGTGTGTAGGCGGCATCTAGTGGTGTGGTTGCAGATTGCAACCAACTGAGAACCCCTTCACTCACTTCTCCTTTTCCAAGACTGCGGTAATGTGAGCCGCTGTGTGCAAAACCGCGGTAATGCCATTTGCCTCACTCAGAAGCCATCCTTACCATAATAACACTACTTTAGGAGCAACTGAAGTCAGACGGTGGCTGACGGTACCGCAGTTTTGCACTCTGTGGTAACGTAAAAACGCGAAAGGCTCCATCTAGAGTCTGTTTGGTTTGTCCATTCTTGGTTACTGGAGAAACATGGCGGAGCAACATGGCGGACTCTTTGAAAGAGGACCTGCTCCCTATGTAGATATGAAGGGCTCATTCTGAGCAGGTGAAATATAGAGTGATATCGTGGTTTTAGCTGATGTGTGTCGCCTCACTGTTTTGACGGATGCTCGCTCACATTCAGGTAGCGCGTGCACACGCGCGAGCCCGAGCAACAGGATGCTGACTTTCGTTGACTTACCGGCCACAGGTGTCGCTGTTACAACCAATTTCTGATTCTTACAAACAGTCCCTTTAAATGGAAGTAATAAAGTATTGGCACCAAAATATACTTGAAGTACCAGAAGTAAAAGTACTCACTATGCAGAATGGCCCATTTCAGAGTAATGTATATTATTAGATCATAATTGGTGAACAGTACTTTAATGTTGCAGCTGGTAATTGTGGAGCTAATTTCAATTACTTTATATATTGCTGGGTAGCTTAAAGGGACTGTTTGTAACTTTTTAAGCGTATTAATGTAGCGGGTCGCCACACATGCGCGTTCGCATATGCGCGCTCGCGTGTGGCCGGAGCCTCGTCTCCGCTGCCTGCTTACCTTCACTCAGACAGAGCGCGCGTTCTCGCGTACTCGCGTTCTCGCGTACTCGCTCCACCTCTACTAGACGTGAACGCGCGCTCACTCCACACTGCAGAAGAGTTAGTTTAGCTCTGAGAATATCTAGTGAATGTACAGTGGACGTTTGTGCAGAAATAAATGCTGCGGCTCCTCCAGACCAACAGAGCTTTTCTGTGTCTTGTGAAGTGACGGGGCTTCTCCACGTGTTACGTTGTCATCTCGTTACCGACCGGGTGCCGGTGTCTTCGGCTGCGGTCGGGAGGCGATAACGTAACTCGTTGAGTAGCCCCGCTGCCTGAGCCTGCGCTGAGGCAGGAAAAGCCAACACCAGGATCAGCATTGATTCATGGAGAGACCTTTGTCTGGTCAGCTAACATTACTGCTAAGCAGCTGAAATATAGAGTGATATTGTGCTTTTAGCTGACGTGTGTCGCCTCACTGTTTTGAGCGATGCTGGTCCATGTCTATTTAGAGCGAGCTCGACGCTGACTTTCGTTGATTTCAAGGCCGCAGGTGTCGCTGTTAAGAAACATTTCTGAAAGTTACAAATAGTCCCTTTAACCTATAATAATATATGATCATTTATTAGTTGGTTTCTATTTTGTCTGAATCTAAACCTGCAAAGTAACTAGTAACTAAATCTATCAAATAAATGTAGAAGAGTAAAAAGTACAATATTTGTCTCTGAAATGTAGTGTAGAAGTATAAAGTAGCAGAAATACCTCAAAATTGTACTTAAGTACTCACAGTACTTAGTTCCTTTCCACCACTGACAGACTACTTATTGTATTAAATGGCCTCCGAGAAGGTATTTATGACACTCGCCCTTTAAGAGAGTCGCGCATGCTCAGATCAGTAAGAAAGTTAACTCCTGAACTTCGTAGTCAGAAGAATTTCTGATTTATAAAATAGCAGACAGAGGAAAAGAAAGACAACTTTGAGTTGACATGGCATTCCGCCGGAGGAACAAGAGTTACCCTTTCTTCAGCCAGGAGTTCTTAATTCAGAACCACGCAGACATCGTCTTCAGTCTGGTGATTTTCATTTTGATTGGATTGATGTTTGAGGTGAGATGAAACTCTACTTTTTTCTTCTTCCCCTCCTCGTCTGCACTCAGCTGTGTTTTAAGATGGCAAAGCGCTGCTGCTGCTGCTGCTGCACAGTCAAAGATGTAACTTTGTGAAACTTATTCGGTCGAAACTGACAAAAAGGTGTCTTTTGTGACTTCTTTTTGAGCTTTTTTATCAGTTGAATCAGTTCCGCGGATATGGCTGCAGTTTTTTCTACAAGTTTTGTGAACAATGAATGTTTCTCTGTTCCTAAAGTAGGATTATAAAACTGAACCAGACAGTCACAGCTGAACACAGCATGGTGTTAACTGCCACTTTATACACGTTTAACTGCCAGTTCAACGGTTATATGTTCAACGGTTCTAGTTCAACGGTTATATGTTCAAAGTTTTCGCCTCTTATTTCAAAATGAGTTTCATAAACCGGGATAACGTTGGTACAAACATAAGTGGCGACTCATAAACATCATTTTTACACTTATTTGTGTCCTAAAATGTACGTTTTTACCCCTTTTTTAACAATAGTCTTGTTCCAGTTTCCAGCAGACCGCTGCAACAGTTTGATTCCAGGATTTTGTCAGTTACAAAAGGTTAAGACAGGAAGTAAAGCGTTTTCAGCCTTCAAATTAAAAGCATCGCTGTTGCTTAGAACAGCTATTCTCAATCACCTTAGTGGGCCGCGGAGGAGCTGCCAAATGGTTGTCGGGTTTTAAAGGTCCCGTATTGTAAAAAGTACGATTTTCAGGTATTTTATATTATAAAGCAGGTTTAAGGGCTGTATAAATACTGTGAAAGTATTGAAGCGCTCAATATACAGAGAAATACACACAGCCCGTGTTCAGAAATTGCGCGTTTGAAACAAGCCGTCAGGATTTCTGTCCATTTGTGATGTCACAAATATACAATATTTAGACCATTACACAGTTTTAAACTTTAACATTCTAATGTGTTTGTTTCCTGTTGCAGTGTATGTAAATAACATCAGCTGAGAAGAGGTACACATGGACCCTAACTGTTGCCTAGCAACGCAATTCCATTGAAATGCACTAAAACGGAGTGTTTCAGACAGAGGGTAAATACAGGCATATTCAGGCAGACAGTATGAGGAAAATAAAGATTTTTTTTAACATTACAGCATGTAAACATGTTCTAGTAGAAACACAAAATACAAGTATGAACCTGAAAATGAGCATAATATGGGACCTTTAAAACTAGAGGAAGGATACTGGAATGATATGAAACTAAAAATCCTAAAGGAATCTATTGGTCCCCACTAAGCCATGCTAGCTTTTCAGGAAGGAGGCTGAATAACACCTCAAAGTTATGCTAAATGTCTGACGAGGAAAAACTGGCATGGCCATTTTCAAAGGGGTCCCTTGAGGTCAGAGGTCAAGGGACCCCTCTGGGTACCCACGAGTCTCCCCTTTACAGACATATATGTCACAGATGCACGGACACAAAATGGAGTGGCAGGACACAACCCTGCACCAGTAAAAGCTCCAAAGCGTGTGGTGAGGAAATATGACCCTGAATAGTTTGGATTCATAACGTCGGGCAGTGATGAGGTGAGGGTAAGCTGAATATTTATGTGGGTCTATGTACACCTGACAGCATATAACACATATTTATAGCCCAGTTTGTCACTTATTTGGGAAGGTTGTCCTCGGAATTATTTTAACAATCAGACGTGGGCCTCAAGTTACAAAAGGTTGAGAACTCCTGGCTTAGAATAGGGGTTGGAGAGGGCGTCCCATTGAGAGTGGTTTTATTTTGAAAATCCTACACGGAAGCGGTGTGACGTTTCACCGCTGGCTTGACAGTGGTAGTTAACTGCCACGTCTCAATCTTTGCACCGCTGTTGCTGCTGGCTCTCTCAGCTCTCCCTGGGCTCAGCAGCCGCTCTAAAGGTTCCTTTGACCTGAAGGGATTTCACATTGACTGTATTAATGAGGTGTCTCATTATTTAGTTAATAGTTTCTGTTAGACGTGATGCACAAACAGACTCCCCCAGCCTGCAGCTTTCAGACCACAGTTTCTATACGGAACCCTGGTTGTGATCACACAGCTGGCCCAGTAATAAGAAGTACAGTAGGGGATTTCCTTCATTTTTCTAGTTTCAGAAAAAGAGAGAACAGCAGTGTGCTACAGATGGTTTTGCATCTGACATTTACAAGTTGACAGGTCACCTGTGTGTGGCCTCGGTGCACAAGGAATGACTGGTGACTGACTGGATGCACTGTGGTGCCCAAACTGAGGCCAGGGGACCAACAGGAGTCCCTTTAGGGCAGGGCTTCTCAACCTTTTGTAACTTGAGGCCCACGTCTGATTGTTAAAATAATTCCGAGGACAACCTTCCCAAATAAATGACAAACTAGGCTATAATATGTATGTGTTATATGCCACTGTCAGGTGTAATGATAAATATTCAGCTTACCATCACACATCACTGCCTGACGTTATGAATCCAAACTATGCAGGGGCATATTTCCTCACCACACACTTTTACTGGTGCAGGGTTGTCTCCAACATCACTTTTCGTAAATAAAAAAAAAAAAAAACGCTCCATTTTGTGTCACTGCATCTGTGACATATATGTCTGTAAAGGGGAGACTCGTGGGTACCCATAGAACCCATTTTCATTCACATATCTTGAGGTCAGAGGTCAAGGGACCCCTTTGAAAATGGACATGACAGTTTTTCCTCGCCAAAATTTAGCGTAACTTTGAAGTGTTATTCCGTCTCCTTCCTGAAAAGCTAGCATGGCATTATTGGGACCAGTAGATTCCTTAGGATTTTTAGTTTCATATCATTCCAGTATCCTTCCTTTAGTTTTAAAACCCGCCAACCATTTGTCAGTACCTCTGCGGCCCACTAGGTGGCGCTCTGAGGCCCGGCCCAGGGGTTGAGAATAGCTGCTTTAGGGGTCTCAGACCTTTTAATCACTGTGCACCAAGTCCTCTCTACTAAAAGGGGATTGCTTAAGACATAATGTTATCAAAATCCCATCATGTTCCCACCTGATGGGACCTCCCCAAGGATTTGAAGATAAATGTGAGGCTCCCATGTTGATTAACGGGATAGGAAAGACATCTGAGACACATTTCTATTATCTTTGTAGTGTTAAAACTAGAGCTATTTTGATAATCGATTAATCGGTTTGAGTAAAAAAAAAAAAAAAAAAAAAGTCAAAATCTCAGATTCCAGCTTCTTTAAATGTGAATGTTTTCTAGTTTCTTTACTCTTCTATGACAGTAAACTGAACAGCTTTGAGTTTTGGACAAAAAAAGATATTTGAGGACGTCATCTTGGGCTTTGGGAAACACTGATCAACATTTTTTCGGCCTTTTCTGACATATACTAGACCAATCAATTAATCAACAATGAAAATAATCATTAGTTGTAGCCATGGTTAAAACCTTTAGCCGAATAATCGATTAATCAACTGATCAATTTAGACAATTTGAATTGCTTAGACAATTTATCAAGTGTAATATGCGTATCATTTTCTGGTTTCAGGGTTAGGGTTATGTGAGGATAAATGTGAGGATTTGCTGCTTTTGAAAATATATATTGTTGTATATTGAACATTATTTGGGTTTTGGACTGTTGATCGGGCAAATTGTGGTGGGCATTTGTCTCTATTTTCTGACATTATAAGAGACTAAATGATTATTCAATTACAGTAATTGCAAAAATAATTGTCATATTAATCAATAATCCTCATTAGCTGCAGCCTTAAATCTTTTGTCTTGTGAGATACTGGATGGTTCTACCTCATCAGGCCTCTTCTCATGTGAAATCTGAAAATCCCCATTTGATTGAATTAGTCCCAGTTTATTCATAGACATATAGACAACCTGTGTCAAGCAGCTGCAGCTACACATTACTTCATTCAAAGTGGTCACAACAAGCCAAAAAAAGGGTTGTGAAACACTGTTCTTCTAATCTAATGCATGTCTTTGTGGAGATTCTTGTCACAGAATAATTTGGGAAGCTCTGTTACCGCTTCCACATCCCAGAGTCAACACAAGCCTTGTCACGCCAGACAGATTTTTTCAGCAGCGACTCTTAAGGAATTTGGCTCCCAGCAGCTTATTATGATGCCATGGGGGGAGGACTGATGGACTGACTGACAATTTTATAAACAACATTATATATTCTGTATAAAAACTGTGATTCTCACTCACTCTCTATCCCTCTGCACACACACACACACACACACACACACACACACACACACAGACATCTGCCACACTTTGATGATGCTTCACTGAAATATGTCGCTAATTACCATCTCCTCTGATTTCCAGGCAACAGCCAAGACGGCCATACTGTTCATTCAGCCTCAGTACAATGTCACCACACTATCACCAGGTATGCAGAGCACTTATTAAATACTAATTTGAATTCACACTGATGTGAATGCGACCACACATTTTGCACTCCTACATTTTCAGTTTCATGTCTGCCACTGCTGCTTCTGTTGCCTCATTATTATTATTACTGCCATTGAATTGCGATTACAAAAATGAGTTCGCTCCAGGACGTTTAACACACCTCTGACTGCAAATATGTTCTGTATGTGTGTGTGTTCAAACCCCACCTATGTGTGCTTAGAAGGCGAGTTGACGTTTTACCATTACGGATGGAAGGATTCTGCCACCATCCTCTTCTATTTCTTCATCGCCATCATCCTCCACGCTGTAGTGCAGGAGTATCTTCTGGATGTGAGTAACCCGGGTCACTCTCAGTCACAATGGGAGGCACAGTAGATGTCACACAGAGAGGTCCTTCTGTACTGCAATTACACTGTCAGAGTGATGGATATAAAAAAAGCAAGAGAAGATAACAAATATTGCAAATGGCCAGTAGAGCCAAAACAGGCAGCACAGCAATGAGTAAATATTAAAATGAGGGTTACCCTTTAATTTATTGGACCATAATTTCCTAGGATGTTTCCTGTAAAAAAAAGATAAATAATTGATACTAATTTTAGGAAAAATAGGAATTTCCTTGAATGAACTGCTCAATGTAAATATCCATTCATTATGTAAGGGATAATGCACGGTGTGGTGTCCATTATCAGGAATTAATGGACGACATGCGCACCTGGACACCTTGAAGGGCATTATTATATATATTATACCATGGTCACTTGCAAAGAAAAAAATATTCAAACCATTCATTTATATTTTCATGCGTTTTACAACCAAAATCTGAAGTTTTTCACAATGCATTCACTCCGTTTCCATGGTAACCCAGAGGGTTTGCTAATACCTGGAAAAAATTATTACCATCCCATAAGGTTCTTATGTGATGGAAACGTTGTTTACTGCTCCAGTAAATAGGACGGACCTTAGCTACGACTTGGTAACGGGAGATATTTCTAGTCCGCTCAGCTCTTAGAAGCCGTTGGCTCAGCTACGAGCCAAAACGCTAACATTACGCTAGCAAGATTGAAAGTCAATAAACATTGTGTACGGTTGACAAACAGTAAATATAATTTAACAGTATGTTTAACAACAAGACTAGCTCGCTTTCCAGCCATGTCATTGTCCCTGAATAAACATCAGGAGTTTCACAAACAAATGAGAGGCCATGTGTAACGTTACCGTCGGCCGCAGCCTGAGGTAGCGAGTTGAAAAGCGAATGGGACGAGACAATAGCTTATGTGATACAAAGTAAGTTCAGAGCAGCAGTGTAACCATAGAGTGTCACTTAACTTCTTGCAGCTTGTGTGTTTCCTGCATCGTCCTGTCAGGGTTTATTTCGCAACAATGACTGGCTTGCTGTACATTATCCCTTACTCAATGGACACCTTGCAGCCAATCAGAATCGAGTATTCAGCCAGACCATGGTATATTAATTTATAATTGGAAACTTCATTATCCATATTTGTTGAATCGTATGTGCATTGCATTTTTTTAAATTGCTAGTGTACAAATTCAACACTGCCTCTATGTTCCCTATAATTAATACCAAATTCCAAGGAAAATTTTTGGAAATTACTAGGAAATTATTCAGAAATTATAGACCCATAAAATTAAGTGTCACCAAAATGAGTTATCAGCAATATTTGTAATATGATATGGTACATTTACATGCATTACGATATTCCATCAATAGTTGGGGAAATGCTGATTTTTTTTCTTTTTCTGCAGTCATGAACCTGTAAAAAAACACATCTTATCTTATTTACAGTTTCCTCAGTAAGCGTATGCTATTTATGAATACATTCAATTATATGAAGATGCATACTTACAGTGTTTGCATCCAGTTGCACTTTAAAAAGGACATTTTAAACAGAACAGTTTGAAACGTACTACATAAGAGCAGCATGCTGACTGTTTTTCAGACTAAATCACACGGGCTGGCATTGCTCCAGGTCTCTGAGGGATAGAGTTGTGGAGACAGAAAGAGAGAGAGAGAGGGAGTAGCATTTAATCCATCTGAAGGTATGAGCCCTTGTGTCATTGTTTAGAAATAGGCCAGCGAGGAGGAATGAGGTTTTATTTTAGCACCATTACCACAGTTTCCACAGTGTCTTGAAAGGAATACTTCTTCACAGGAGGGTTTTCAGCAGCAGCCATAAATAGTATCCGCCGTCTTTTCTTGTCCTAGTTATTTTACCGTGACACTTCCTCGTGCATGAGGATCTCAGCTGTCAACAGGCCGCCCATTATGACTGGATCCCGCTGCATTCACATGATCTCTCTTGTATTGTTTGCAGAAAGTGAACCGGCGTCTCCACCTCTCCAAGAGCAAGAATACCAAGTTTAATGAGTCGGGTCAACTGTGTGTGTTTCACTTGGTGTCGAGTGTGTGGAGTTTTTACATCCTCATAACAGTAAGTGAGATTGGTATCATATTGTATTCAGTTACGACCTCCTACTTCAGGAAGTGTCTCATATATTCTTAAAACATATCAAGGACAACTATTTCTCACACTCACAGGCACGCACGCACGCACACACTCACACACTCACACACACACTATTGAACGAGAGTTTAAAGTGTTCTCTTCTCTGATTTCTTCACACAGGAAGGATATCTCCTGCATCCCAGCAGCCTTTGGGAGAATTATCCCCATGTACACCTCAGGTATGACTGATGTGTTACCTGCTCTGTCAGCGATACGTTTACATAAGAAATGTATAGAAATATTATTATTAAATTCATAGAACCATATGCGAGGGCTGCTACTTAAGATTCTTTTCATTTTAAAAAAGAGCCCCTAAAAATTTCCCAAAGCCTAAGTCGACCTCCAGATGTCTTGTTTTTCCGACCGATAGTCCAAAAGCCAAATATATTCACTTTAATATCATTGAAGACTAAGAAACTCAGCAATTATTCACATTTGAGAAACTGAAAGCAGTGAATTTTTGGCATTTTTGCTTTTAAAAAGACGTGTGTTAAAACAAAATCTGTGTTTTGCAATGCATTAAAAGATATTTTAGTCACTTTAAAGCAGTGATTTACAAACTTTATCACGTCAAGGACCCCTAAACTGACACAAATTAGACCACGAACCCCCGTTTGAAAAGATTTTCACCCCCATCTTAAGGATTTTTTCCTTTTAGATGTTTTATTACAGAAAGTGTATAAAACGCATGAGCAAAATTGTCATACATTCTGTCATTGTGTTAGTTATGGATGGAATTATAGTGAAAATACATTATTCCCCCCTTTTTCCTGGGAACTCCCTGGAACCCAACTCAGTTTATATTGTATTTTAATGGTGTATATTTCAGAATAAGTCTAACAAAATAATTTCCACAGAGTGGATTTAGGGACGTTGCTTGCTTTGGCCTACCGCCTGCAGTTTGTAGCTTACCATCATTTCCTGACATGCGCTGCCCCGTACACAGAGCCAAAACTAACCATGACTAACCAGTTTGGACAGAAAATGTGTTTTAAAAGGGGATTAAAAACAACAGCCAAACACAGGATGCTGGATTACTTGGCTGTGTCTACTCTTAACCAGTTGTCTTAAAGGTTTGTTTTTTTAACAGTTGCATCGTCACAAGAAAACAAATCAAACCGGTATCGTATCTCTGTGGCTGCTATGTAAATTGCATTGACTCTCTCTCTCTCTCTCTCTCTCTCTCTCTCTCTCTCTCTCTCTCTCTCTCTCTCTCTCTCCTTCTTGCCCTTTTTCCCTTTCTCCTACTTCCCTTCCACCTGTCTGTGATTCTGCTCCAGGTTTCAGGTGAAATTTTTCTACCTCACTCAGCTGGCCTACTGGCTCCATGCCTTGCCGGAGCTCTACTTCCAGAAAGTACGCAAGGTCAGTGAGGAGGCCCTGGGAACTGGAGGAGTTCTGGAGTGGGACTAGATAAGCTTTGTGTGTGTGTGTGTGTGTGTGTGTGTGTGTGTGTGTGTGTGTGTGTGTGTGTGTGTGTGTGTGTGTGTGTGTGTGTGTGTGTGTGTGTGTGTGTGTGTGTGTGTGTGTGTGTGTGTGTGTGTGTGTGTGTGTGTGTGTGTGTGTGTGTGTGTGTGTGTGTGTGTGTGTGTGTGTGTGTGTGTGTGTGTGTGTGTGTGTGTGTGTGTGTGTGTGTGTGTGTGTGTGTGTGTGTGTGTGTGTGTGTGTGTGTGTGTGTGTGTGTGTGTGTGTGTGTGTGTCTGTTTGTGTGCTGCATGTATGCACATTAGACAGAGAGTGACAAAGAACAAAAGGCTTCAGGATTGCAAATAAACGCTGTTTGTTTTTTCCAGGAGGAGATTTCTCGTCAGCTCCAGTACATCTGTCTGTATCTGCTGCACATCGCCGCAGCCTATATGTTAAAGTAAGCATCCATCTTTTTTTTTTTTTTGAAAACCAACCAATTCAAAGGCTTGTCAAGAAAAAAATGCATGGATTGTGAGAAAAGACATAAAAGAATCCTTGAATTCCTCTGCAGCAGCAGATCTCCCTGCACTACTCAGCTTAGTGGCTCTGCTTTACTGCTACTGATATTATATAAAATACTGTATATGGTCTTCATAGAGCCCCTATATGGATGTTCCCCACTGGATTATTTTCTTTTGTCACCTAATCTATCACCTGCTTCTCTCTTCTTCCTTGTTTAGTTTGAGTCGTGTGGGTCTGGTGCTCCTCTTCCTCCAGTATGTGTCAGAGCTGGGCTTCCACATCGCCAGAATGTTTTACTTCACTGATGAGAACCATCAGAAAATGTAAGTAACCTCACTAGGTTTAATGGTTCAGAATTTTTTTAGGGCTGTCAATCGATTAAAATATTTAATCCTGATTAATGGCATGATTGTCCATAGCTAATCATGATTAATCGCATGTTTTTTATCTGTTCAGAATGTACCTTAAAGGCAGATTTTTCAAGTATTTAATACTCTTATCAACATGGGAGTGGGAAAATATGCTGCTTTATGCAAATGTATGTATACATTTATTACTGGAAATCAATTAACAACACAAAACAATGACAAATATTGTCCAGAAACCCTCACAGGTACTGCATTTAGCATAAGAAATATGCTCCAATCATAACACGGCAAACTGCAGCCCAACAGGCAACATCAGCTGTCAGTGTGCCAGTGTGCTGACTTCTCTATGACTTGCCCCCAAACTGCATGTGATTATCATAAAGTGGGCATGTCTGTAAAGGGGAGACTCGTGGGTACCCATAGAACCCATTTTCATTCACATATCTTGAGGTCAGAGGTCAAGGGACCCCTTTGAAAATGGCCATGACAGTTTTTTATGCCCAAATTTAGCACAAGTGTGGAGCGTTATTTAACCTCATGGGCCTCATGGTTGGTACCAATGTATTCCTTAGGTTTTATAGTTTCATATGATGCCAGTATCTTCACTCTAGCTTTAAATATGACCCCGCTACAATCTCCGAAATATCCATAGCGTTTAAAAAATGAGTGGCATTAAAACGAATTTGCGTTAACACGTTATCGTGTTAACTTTGACAGCCCTAGAATTCTTTTTAAGTGATCAAGCTTTTATTGCTATTGACTTGACATCAAGATGTATCAATATGTTCCTATCATAATACCGAACATGTTTTGAAACCTTTTCTCTTATTGACCACATGTTCGCTGTGTGTCCGTGCTTCAGGTTTGACCTGTGGGCCATGAGCTTCGTGTTTACACGGATGGTCACTTTGACCCTGATGTTCCTGGCCGTCGGCTTTGGTTTGGCTCGCAGTGAGAACCAGGGGCTGGACTTGGAGATGGGGAACTTTAACACTGTACTGATAAGGTAACGACCCGGTAACGACTTATGTCCAACATCTGTGGATAATGATTAATTTTGTGTGCACTGCTATTACTTTTTACAGCTACCATGACAACTGTATACTCACTAGGCGCCCATAAAAAAAAAAAAGTGTTGACTTTTTAATGTTTTCATTGTTTTACAGCATAAATTCACAATAGATATAGCCAGCGATTTTGACACTGATTGACCAACATTACAAGTAAAAACACACATCTGCAAATGGATTAAAAGGGGTTTGACATGTCACAATTACAATGTCACATTTCAAAAAACTCGATATACCTGCAGTTACAATAGGACTATTGAAAACATTATTTAAAGATATCTCTGAATATAGAGTAATTTACTAGTCAACATAGTTTGACTTTGCACCTTATTTGTGACTTATTTACTCTACTTTTAATTTTATTGCCAACCGGACCAAACTAAACTCTGGTCCCCTTGTTGTCCGTGGCAACCGTTACCGTCAAATCCTGAGAAATTTAAGAGATATTCTTCAGACCTTATTTCAAACACACACACACGCCCCGGGGCTAGAACGTATTTATATTACTTCGGCACGCAATGTCAGATCCTTTTTCCAAAGCACACACTTGCACTAATCTTCTTTTTACCCTGGGGCCCCTTCAGGCTGACTGTTCTACTGCTGGTATGTTTGACCCAATCTTGGCTACTCTGGAAGTTTATCCGCTTCCAGCTGAGGCGCTGGAGGGAGTTCAGACACGAACAGGCTGTTCGCAAGAAGACTGCCGCAAAACAACCCCTGCGGCCACTGAAGAGAGACTCACGTGAGTGTAAACACCCGCTCAAACACGTTTCACAACACTTATGTCATCTCTTAATAGTTACAGATAGTCAGGCAGCAGCTACTTCATAATATTACAATAGTCAGGAATGTGACTTGATTCCGATCATTCCCTACTTTCTTGATTTGTCCGGATCACACTGATACTATGCACTCATTCAACATACTTCTGTGTGATTAAACCTTACTATGTGTTTCTGCAGCTGCAGTATGTACTAAAAGTAATAATATAATATAGGAATGTCTGTTTGATATGTGCTGCATTAATAGTAGAGATCCTGACCTCTCGCCTCTCTGTCTCTCCTGCTAGTTGGTCACCATGAAAATGGAGTTCTTAAAGCTGAGAACGGAGCAGCCTCTCCTCGGACCAAAAAACTCAAATCCCCCTAAGACAACACGCTGACTGGCCTGAACAGTGTTTCTCATCAGCACAACGGGAAAGCTGGCGGCCAACCGGCCAGCGAGCTTCTCGTTGAGTGTGTCCTGACATGTTCCAGGGACTCAGTCACTACAGACTTTTAGGCTTGAACGCTGGAAAAATGAAATCCAAGGAAATCCCTCGAGCCCAACAGACATTTACTCTCCTCATCATCATATCAGTATTTTTTTATACATCATCCACGCAGCCTGCTATCCCACGGATAAGGAGCACCATTTGTATGCAGAGTGATTCAAATGTAAAGTGAAACACAGTATGCGGCGCACGTGCGTGTGTCAATATTGAATGTGTTGATGCATATCCTCATACGTAAGTACTGTATTGGCTGTAGTGTTGTCTGATGTCGCAGCTGTTTTTCAGCTCTCGCCATTGAGCCGGCTTCGCTTGTTTTCTAGTCTGGTCCATTGGAGCAGAAACATGTTACTGATGATATGGTATGATATGAGCTTACTGTATGCTGGCCTCAACGTTATCCCTTTACCTTTATGTCAGGGGAGGGAACAGGGGCTCCTCCCAACGATCTATGTCTGTTTAAAATCCTACATTCGTCACTGGTCACTTAACAGATAAGCATCAAGTATGTATGTTGGATATTACCGCATGCCATTCCATTTTTTTTTCTTTTAATTTTTTTGTTAATTACTTTATTAAATAATGCAATTTTCTGAAATATTGTGACTCGAGTAATTTTTCTACTAGCAATGCCAGTTGTTAAATACAGACTAATGCATGCAGAATTACATTGACTTTTTTCTACATTTCTGGTGTTCTTTCATAATACAGTAAACAACAGTGTGTTTGGGTGATTCTGAATTGGTAGTAGTGGGTGGCACTGAGTGCCCTTTCACTAATGCTTTTAGCTGAATGCTAATGAATCAGTACTTGATCCATGTGGGGACTTGAACCGGCAACCCTCCGGTTCCCAAGCCAAGTCCCCACAGACTGAGCTACTGCCGTCCCCAAATTAATATCTAGATCTGCAAGCATTCTCAACTATTAAATTAATCGCCAACTATTTTGATAATTGATTAATTGGTTTGAGTAATTAAAAAAAAAGTCAAAATTCTCTGAATCCAGCTTCTTAAATGTGAATATTTTCTGGTTTCTGAATATCTTTGAGTTGTGGACAAAACAAGACATTTGAGGACGTCATCTTTGGGGAAACACTGATCAACATTATTCACCATTTCACCAACTAATCGAGAAAATAATCATATTAAACAGATTAATCTACAATAAAAAATAATCGTTAGTTGCAGCCCTAATAACATGTACTTGTTTGTTTGCCCGTCTCACATACATAACTTTGTATTTTTGATCAGATTTTAGGGTAGGCCTTGGCAACCGCTTGGTACATGCCCAATATAAGTAGGATATACACTTACACCAAACAGATTCTACCAAACAAGTCGCACTTTCTGCAGCAGGTCCAGTGTTTGTTTATTATATTAAGAAACATTCTGCAAAGGAAAGGATTTGATTTGTGGGGATTCTTGAGGCAACCCAGCCTTCCCTGATATCATGAAGACGGCTCTGTTACATCATCACCTGACAAAGAATGAAAAAAAGAAGGCTATAAATTGTTGTATAAGTCCAACATTTTAAAAACAGTGAGATCTACTGAGAAAAAGAGGCATGTTTTGCTAAATGGCTGACTTGATTTTTACCTATTTGGTCAGCTGGCTGGTTATTTGCCGTCCCCACACCCTGCAGCTTCTTGTGAGAATCCAGCGTCTGACGAGGGATCTGGCTCGCGATGGACTGCAGGTACGTCAGCACATAGTGGTCAGCGTCGGTCAACACAAATCGGTGGCTGAAAACTACAAAAACAGACGAGAAAGATGCTGTGATGAGCTTTTAGGTTTTATTTCATATTGATCCCCTACTGGGAAAATAAATTATTATCTCTATTATAGGAAGACAATGTATGGTACAGTAGCAACATGAGTTATACATTCTTGCTTTTTCCTGGGAGAAAAGATGCTGTAGTTTCAGAATAAAAAAATCCTTTTGGAAACTAAGACATGATAACAGAAAAATGAATACAGGCTGTTAAAGTGAGAAAGTTACCCTCCACAGTGGCTCCAATAGCAAAGTCTGCAGGCGAGTAGAACTCAGGATTGTCCACCGTAGCGCCCGGCTTGGGAACGCGCGTCTTTTTCAGGAACTGACCACCAATGATGCCGGAGTTGCGAGTGTTCCTTTCAAAAATACTCATCATGTCATCGGACAGGAAGTAGGACAGTATGAAATTTCGTCCCTCGTCTTCGGGATTCTGGGACTCCTGGAATGTCAGTAAAACAGGACAGCTTAAGCAAGGAAAGGAATAATGTGTTTTGTTGTCGATGGCTTTGAGTTTTGCGAATGTATTTTGGTGTCTACATGTCGACTCACCAGCCTGGCTTTGAAGCGCAACACCTTGAGGTTGTTTTCCAGCATCTTTATCAGATTCTTTTTGGGACGCTCAGGAATTAAAGACAAACAATTCTGGAGAGAGTCTTCAAGCGATCCAAAGCCATTATAGGGAGGAACGTCCTGTAAACATGGACAGGAGAGGGTCATGAATGAGAAAATGATCTAGAACAACATAAATTCACATATGACCAAAAATAGATGAATAATACATTTCAGTTTCTCACCTTCTTCCTCTCCTGAGGCAGGTCAGTCTTTATCTGTATCTCTGAGGGTTTCGTCTCCATGTCAGGGTGGTTCTTCTGGTAATACTCTTTAGTGAAGCCGTCACAGTCGTACAGCAGAAATCGGCGGCTCAGCAGCGTCATTGTCTGACCCAACTGGAAGTCTTTGGGGAAGTAATACTCATCTACTTCTGCTGTTGAAACCTCCAGCACACAGCTGGGAAAGGTCTCTGGGAGGAAACAAGTAAGACTGTTGTTATTAGTGTCAATTTGTCTTTAAATTTCTTCTTTTGTTGTCTCTTTAAAAATATATAAATAATGAATAAATAAATGCATAAATAAATGAATAAATAAATTAATTAATAAATGAATAAATAAATAAATAAATTAATTAATTAATTAATAAATCAATTGCAAAGTGCAAAAAAATGTTGACAAAAACATAACCAATACTCAATTACAGAGCAATATGATGTAAATTGTGTTCATGTTATGTTATTTTTTGTTTCTAAAGGTATTCACTTTTACTGTACATGACTGGATGCAAAGAGACACCTGACCAAATCACTGTATCAGATCTAATGCAGTTATATATACAGGAAAAGCGTTGCATCTCACTAGACTTTGGTTTCATTTTCTTGGGCAGCTTCTGTCTGCGCATCAGGATAGGGAAGGGATCCCGGCTGCTGTTGGGTTCGTGGAACTCTCTGATCTCCACCGTGTCGTCCGCCAGGAAATACTGGATGGTGACGCGCCTGACCTCCCCGAACATAGAGTCAGAATCATCCCACAGGGCAAAGAACCGCAGCACCTGACCAAGAAGAGGATAAAAGCCTGAAATTGGTATGCCAAATTCAAAATCTCAAGGTACAAACACCTGATTAATGATGCAAGATCACTTCACGAGATCACTTAGTGAGTTTGGAATGGAGGGAACTTCCTTTACCTTACGATCCATGGTGAGAAACTGATGCTTCTGGTCGGCTTCAGAGGGTGTCGTGTGGGAAGTTTGAGGGATTTTGGGACGATTGCCGTAAGGATCCACAGGCATCGGCTCCGGGTCGTTCAGAACAATGCCCTCACTTTCCAGAAATTCCTATATATGATGAATGAGAGCATATTTACAACAACATATCCATATTTTGTGTTAGACACACAGACAAAAACACTCTGTGAGAGCATTCATACAGGTGAGTGTTGTACCTTTGTAAAGGTGTCGCACAGTGCGATGTGGTACGTGACCCCGTACACCTCCAGGTCCATGCCGATATTGAGGTCTTTCCACTGGTAATGCTCCCCGAGGTCATTCTTGGGCAGACGCTGGCGTTTGATCCGTGTCCCCTGCGGTATCCCAGAATTCACCACCACGGGCTCAATGATGCACATGCTGTCATCCTCAAGGTAGTAGTAAATGACCACGGGCCGCACGCGGTGCTCCTCAGCGGGGGAGAACTGGATATTTTCCTGAAAGTACGCATAGTAGCGCAACACCTACAAGACAAGAGAGGGTGGTGGAGAACAGACGAACAAGGAATTAATTAAACAGCTTATTGGACAGCGACAAAAATCCTTAAATACTGTTTTTATTGTACCTTCTTGTCGAGGGCCACATGTGCTGGGATGAAGTCCTCGACTACACCACGGTCAAAGGAGCCATAAGTAATCTCTGGTGTGTCCAAGGACAACTCACTGATCTGCTGTTCGATCAGCTGCAATGATAGAAGAGGATCCTGTCCAACGCCCACAATGGGGCGATGGGGAAGAGCGTAGCCATTTCTATAGCCCAGAGTCTGGGGACGTTGGAAGGCTGACTTCTGCAGAGAAACATCATGCAGGAGAGAATACATTAGCTCTGGTTAATCACAATAAAGAGAGAAATTTAAAGTGGCAATCCTTAAGATTGCAGTCCTGGTTGATTTAGAATTTCTATTTGAGTGAAAACAATGTTATATCTGTATATCTGTATGTTAATACAGGATTTTCTTCACCACAGACACCCAGTTTTGTAATTCTGTAAATATCTAATCATTGCAAATACTTTCATCAGTGGGCCATAGGCTCAATCACCATTGTGTTACCTCCTTCGGCTATACATAGTGACTTAGCAGACATTTATTTAAAAGGTCCCATATTGTAAAATGTGAGCTTTTCATATTGTTTTTTATTATAAAGCAGGTTTAACTGATATATAAATACTGTGAAAGTATCGAAACACTCAATCCACAGAGAAATACACACAGTCTGTATTTGGAAACTGTGTGTTTAAATAAGCTGTCAGGATTTCTGTACATTTGTGATGTCACAAATATACAATATTTAGACCATTTCACAGTTTTGAACGTAAACATGATACAACTTTAGTAAATTTGTGGTATTAAGTAGGCAGTTTATTTCCGGTTGCATTGCAAGGAGGGTGAAAAGAGGAGCTTCCACGCATCAACATGTCATATCTTTGGGGTACAACACATGCACAGTAAAATCTGGTGTGCACTCGCTGAAATTGAGCCAATAGCAACGCACGACCGCAGCTCCAGTTACACTGCGCATGTGTCATACCCCAGAGAGCGAAAACCGTGTCCCAGCCTCTTTCAATAGGCCTTGTTGCAGTGTATGTGAATGATATCAGCTGACAGGAAGTAAACATTGACCCAAACTGTTGTCTAGCAACGCAATTTAGTTGCAATTCTGTTGAAATGCACTAAAACGGAGCGTTTCAGACAGACGGTAAATACAGGCATATTCACGCGGACATTACGAAGAAAATAAAGTTTTTTTTTTTAACATTACAGCATGTAAACATGTTCTAGTAGAAACATAAAATATAAGTATGAACCTGAAAATTGGTATAATATGGGACCTTTAAATGAAAATCTTTAAGCAGATCAAATCATTTTCACATCTATCAATAAACTGTTCGTCTGTCAAATGTCTCAAAAGTCGCTTAAAGGGTCATTTAATTGCTGTTTTGTAATTGCTTTTCCTCTTGTTGTCCATGTATCTGTTTTTATGTTTTTTATTTTTTCCCACTCACAATGTTGTTTGAAGAAGTCTTTATAGATATTTAAATCAATATCCTCCTCACAAACACTAACCATACACTTCCACGCAACACACACCTAATTGTTTATCACTATTATGTAGTCATATTATTTATTTATATTAATCTTGTTTCTAGGTGGAGGCTTCAGATAAGCCCAGTGGGTTTTTTGCCTCTTCCTGCACTGTATATTGTTCATTTATTTATTTTGTTATGTTGTATAGTCTTAAATTGTGCAAAAAAATAATTTAAAAAAACCCCTTTTAAATAACTAAAATTGTAACACTATTCTTTCTTTTTATTATTATTATTATTATTATTATTATTATTATTATTATTATTATTATTTATTTTCTTAATTTTATTTAAATTTTGAATGTTGAAGTTGTTTTTTCTAGTGTACTTGATGAGTTGGTCTATAAGCTCATCTACTTAAAAATTGGTTTATAAACTATTGTAATTACGAACTGTAAATTGCATATATGAAAACAACCTTGAAAAAAGGGAAACAAATAAAGTATATATATAAAAAAGATAATGCAACACTGGAATAAACACTTCAATAGAGAATTTCAGGTCAGGCCTGAACAGCATCAGGAATCAGGAATGAGACTGCAGTTTGCATTACAGAAAGAGAAAAGCACATTTCCTTGCTAATATGGTTTAAATGTGACTAACAGCCTTCTAGTAAAAGGTTACAGCTAAACAAATAGCTCAATAACTAGTGTAAAAAACATTTTCCTTTAGCAAAGATAACCTAGTTTTATGTTTGACTTTATTCTTACCGTTACATCCCGAAAAGTGTATCCAGGTAAAAACGGTAGTCCGTGGCTCTCCCAGTTCCAAGACATTACTGCTCCTTTGTAAATGTTAAACCGTTTAACTTTAGTAATCTAATTCAATTTGTGGTGTTAATTAGCACCAGAGGGTTTTGTTACCGTGTAGCTCTGAGGTGGTAATTGTTTGTGGTATCCATGGCAACGGCACCACAGCAACAAAGTAAATAAAAAAGTATACAAATATATCTGAAAACTACTAATTAAAAGAAAATTCAGATGGGAAAACACAAGGATATATATCCAGAATGATAAAAAAAAATAAAAAAAATAAAAAAAATAAAAAAAAAAAGTTAAATAGCATTTCCTCCTTAAAATCAAGTTGTTTTTTTTATTTATTAATATTCTGTGGTGAGTAGCTCACGTGTTACAATGTATTCAAGTAGTTATATTAGAAAATAATTTGCCATAGCTATAAATAACTATGATAACTTATTCATTTACTTAATTAACACAAACTGTAGAGCTCTAACTTCACCACCAGGGGGCGAGCAACACCAACAAATCTCACAGGTCATCCATCATATTCATGGTGACCTTATTGAACAGTGTGTTTACTCTCTATATTTGCAGTATTATTATGAGATTAGAGCAGTTAGTTAATTATTTTTTTTAATTAATTAGTTAATTGACATTTAAAACATAATTTCAGAAAACAAAATGTGCAAAATTAAACAAAAACAGTGGGCTTAGTTATTTTGAACACAGTTTATTCCAAGCACAGGAGTCATATTTTGGTCTCACTTTACCAGCTATCGGCACATTTTAAACCCCACTTAAATTGAAACAGTCTTTATAAAAACTAGATATAGAGTGGCCGTCTTTACGTGGATGACCCTAATATGTCCTGTGTACTCTCAATTAAACTCTCAGTCAGGAAAATACCAAGCTTTTTTTTTAGTATGAAAACTATAATCATTTCTACGCTTGAATCCAGGGCAGCGCAAACAGAGCTGGATTGACAATATAGCTTATTTTATGAAACTGGCGACATGATTTAAGAGGCGCAGGTTGCACTGCAGGTCCATGTGTGAACCTTTTTTTTTTTTTCCAGTGCTGGTTCCTTCTCCAGATGGCCACGAGCAGCGAACATCTGGTTTAGCACTGGTTTCTTTGAAGTAAGGGGGCACGGTCGACACAAGACCTGAAGAATAATTTCTAGCAAATTCACTGGTAAAAATTGCCATATTCTGGTTTCGTCCATCTACATCTGGGGAGAATGACACATGCTCCACCTCACCAAACAATAAAGGGGAATACGTATATGATAAAATAAATCTGGGATATCCAATTTAATAAATCACGACCAGTTATTGGGTTATACACCAGCTGCACGCTTGACAACAGTGACTTAATAGCTAGAAAAGGCACTGCACTGTGAATTAAAACATACTGTATCAAAAATAAGGTTAAATCACTAAACCTCTTTGAGGTTCTTTATATATATGATATCTCTCTAATTCTTTTTCTTTAAATGCTGACATTTAGCGGTTTAAACGGGCTGATCCCCTTCTTTAGGAAGCAAATACATCAACCGAACACAGAAACACTAGGATTGCATCCCTGAGGTGCCAGACAACCTTTGCCAAGTATAAAAATATCTCATAATAAACCATACTTGAGAACAAAAAATACACACAACATCAATAAACTATTAAATATTATAAAATAGATTTCATAAGGGTTGAGATGAATCCCCCAAAAATATATTTTGGTTTTTTTTTTTTATAAAGGCAGCATGGTTATCCTCTGTGGAAAAGATTGTCTTACGTTAACGTCCCATAGTGCACTTCTTTCTGCTTTACGCTGCCCCTCTGTAGCGTTCACACTTGAATACTGGAGGGTGCCGAGCATGAAGCTCCAAGTGTCACGTTCTGAATGAAACAGCCATCCGAAGGCCTTGGTCCTTCAGTCTCTGCAGGCCTGTGTGTGTCTAAGGCGGCTAACCCATAAATCCCCACTTCAAAAAGGCCTGCTGAGGTCACGGGCAAGGCGGCGTAGCCTTTCACCCCTCGCTTCCGGCAGAAAGAGGTGAGCTTACCAAGCAGAGTGGGAGCTTATTCTCTGACTGAATGGGGTGCAGCTTATGATGCCCAGAGGAATAAGCAAACCAGCAGAGAGGGAGGACTTTCTTCCCAAGTCTGTACTGTTCTCATCAGTCCACAGTTTGCTTATAAAGCTCCATGAGGGTCTCTTGCCTCTTCCAACCCAAGTGCGTACTAAATTTTCAAGTCAAGCTTTCTATAAAAAGCCCCTCAGCAAGTCCTCAGTAATACCGATTGAGGCTCCGCGTCCCAGGGATGTCAGGCTGCCCGTTCATCCAGATCTCCCGGATGATCCTCTCCCTCTCCTCGAGCCTCTGCGCCCTCTCCAGCTCCTCCGCCGACGTGAACACGTTCATGTTGAGCGTGCGCTCGAACCGCCGGTGCCGGCGCGCCGACAGGTCCGAGGTGGTGTCCCAGTCCGAGTCCGAGTCGCTGGACTCGGACGACGAGTCAGCGGGGCGCGCTCGCTTCTTGGTTGGAGGCCGCTGGCGGGGCTGGCAGTCGGTGCGACAGGAGATCTGGATCACCAGGGCGAAGAGGGTGAGGAAGAGGCCCAGACACACGCCGCAGACGAAGAAGAGCGCCGCCCGCTCTGGGTGGTCTGTTATTAAGGGGGGAGAAAGATGGAGAACAAGAAGTGCTGCGTTTAGTTACAGAAAACATGTCAAACATTTAATTGGATCTTTGTGACTGATGGTTTTTATTTTCCTCTGACCTGTTCAACCTGCTCTGTTATGAAATATTTCACTTGGCGGCTCACTCGCTGTAATGAATGTTGGCTTACAGCTCATATTAGTCACTTCCCAGACTTGGTTTGGCAAAAATGTCTCACAAATTCTGCTAAGTACTTCTCCTTCCTCTTGTGTTCAGAAATGTGTTTTCACATGTTGTTAATGTTGGTTAATGTGTCCCACCACCTCAAGCTTAATGCCATAACACTATTACTCAGCTATACTCTGTGACTCAGCTCAGCATCTTTCTTTTCATTTGTACTGAGGTTTTCAGATCATTAGACCCTCAAAGTTCCAAATGAAAAGGGGAACAAACTGCAAATATTAATAATATACATTTTGTGGCACCTTACAAAAAACTCTTCAAGAAGTCCAGTTAGCTGACCTTACACATGTTCAGCCTACATTATGTTTATCTGACTGTATGACTTGTGCATCTCGCTATGTATAAACTGTTTATTTGAGTTTACTTGAGGTCATAAAACAGGAAGTATCCAAACACATAGAATATTGCAGCGTCTGTTTAAGCAGCTGGCTGAAGCAGGTGACTGAGTGTGTGTGTGTGTAAGTGGCTGTTATCTCTGCCTAACATCTGCATTCCTTCGGGCCACATTTACCCACGTTCAGTCCCAGGAAAAAGGAAACAGGCTTTTTTTTTTTTTTACCCAAAAGATAACATGCCACACACATGTAGCACACACAAGCTGCACTATTATGGCCAACATGATAATCACAATTATTTTTGATCAATATTCATCATTCAATCACGATTATTTATCACAATTATTCATTGTTTTTAGGGACAAAATATTTTTTAATTAATGCATTTTCACATTTAAATAAACGGAGCACTGCTTTCACTTCCATGTTGTGCTACATTCCTGCTAATGTATGATAATATGCATCAAAATAAGACTAGTCCTTATTCACAGTGCATCTCCTAAAAGCAAAAATATAAATGAAATTGTACCAAAACTTTTTACCCAAAATATAACTCTTCTACTCTGGACTGCAGCCGCAATATTTAGGATAGTTTTTCACAGGCTGCCGTTATAGGGTGCGCACGCAGCGGCATGACAGCTCCCCGAAAGTGAAGCCAAAACATCTGGATCCCCCCCCTGGAGGCTGGCTATTTGTTTAGGAAGCGCTCGATTTGATATGCAGCAGAGTTTTCTATGAGTGCAGCATTTTAAACGTCAATATAGCAGTCGATCATGTTCATTTAATTGTGAGAAGCCAAATTCGTGATTAATATCCGATTAATTGTGCAACCCTAGCACACATGAAATCATGCACTGAAATCCCATTGTTACACATATGACTGGCCGAGAACTAATCTAGAGCTCAATCAGCCCTTGGATATTAAGATCCAGCCCTGTTCTCTAATAAAAATGTGGTAGAAGGAGTGAAAAGAGATCATCTTAAGGTCTCTAACTTACCTGCATCTTTATGCTACTCAAGTGATGTTGTCCTACCTGATATGTAATTGTAGGCTGCCAGTGCGTTGCTGATGAGGGCCATGTTGGCGCTAGAGGTGGAGTTGATGATGGGATTCATGTCTGGGGGCCGCGGTGGACTTTCTTCTCCTCCACCTCCTCCACCACCTCCTCCTCCTCCTATTCCGGCTTCTGAAAACTTCTCCTCGTTGGGGTTCGTCTCCCTGATCTTCTTCCTCTCTGCAAAAGCAGGAAAGTTCAGTTTAACAACACAAAGCAGACTAAGAGGATAGTTCATTTGAATTCTCTATTTAGAGACAGATGTTTTCATGACCACATGTACAGTCAGATTATGACGCCACACATTTACTGTAAAGTCAGAGCGTATTCTCTCCGAGGTATTGTGACTACGGCGTTCGGACCGCTGAGTCATCCGCCGTCTCGCCGTGGTTTTCGATTAAAGGAGATACGCTTCTGTATAAAAAAGATGCATCACGCATAAAAGACGCACACATGTTCACTTGTGTGATTCAGGAGATAATACAACATCCGCTTCTGTCAAACTCATTCTGACTCAGGTCGTTAAGAGAACAGACGGGACACATGGGAAAAGTTTGTACTTTGGCAACATTTCAAAAGCCTCCTCTAAAAATCTCAGAAAACAATCTATTTATAGACGAGAACAAATGTTTCTTCCTCTGGATTTTCATCGCAGCATGACTTCTTTTTTGGTGTTTACATGCCGGCTTGTGTTGTATATGCAAGAGTCGGAAGAGGACCGTAGACTACTTTCTGATTGTAGTCGCATCTAGTTAACCTGAAGAGGTGTTTAGGTGGGATGTTTAACTACTGTAACTTTAGCTCCACGAATAAGCATTGAAAACAACCCTTAAGCTGAGACAGACCAAAATAAACAGAAGCACTCACTTCACTGACCTAAGTCTTACCTGCTTGATTATTTTTTGTCAGCGTAGGTAAGCATGCTTTGGTGAACTGTCACACACACCAATGACCTCTAATTGCAAAGTCAGTAAGGTGCGTCAGGCTCTCTTTATCTGATAAATGCAGTTTAGACTAGAATTGCTCACTGAGAAGGTAAATGTTTCCACCTGGACCCACGGCTGTGGTGGCGCACACATCAGCTAACGTTCAACCACCAGACCATAATCTCTGTTTCTAACGAATCGTCAATAGGAAACACCAGCAGTGCTAGAAAATACAGAATACTTAATGATGGAAATGCAGTAGTTGCTCTTTTGATTGAATACTTTTAACTTGATCAATTCAGGTGAAATCATTATTAATAATTCATTTATTTAAAATCTGAATAATTCAATGGCATTTTGACAATAATAAATTCTGCATGTGTGTTGACACAATAATGATCCGCCTCAAACGGAGTGACATTTTATGTTTTCACAATCATCAACAGAACAGAGATGTGTTAAAGGGATAGTTCGGGTGTTTTGAAGTGAGGTTGTATGAGGTAATTATCCATAGTTGGTGTATTACCTACAGTAGACTTTGGTTAGTTCGAATTCACCAAAGTCACACAATAACAAAGAACAAACTAATCGATCAAGGCAGCGGTAGACCAGCAACCACCGTGATCTGTGAGGTAAAATTAAACTACAGGTTTTTTCAATGGAGTCTGGTGGCTTTGGCGAGAGCATAGATGAATACAACGGCTTCAGTTCCAAGTTGGAAAGAGCTCTCTGACGGCAAGGTAAACCGGCAAAAATATTCTATACATAGCGTACACTTAACCTAATGCTGATTTTTTTAGGTGGGCCTTTCTTTTAGGTGTCTCAAATATGTTTTGCTGCCGTCCCCGTCCACAGCAGTACATTGCTTTGCTCCCGTGCTGGTACTCCTGTCTGTTTCTCCAAACAGGGGGCGTGCCGACCGTCATCTACTGTAGGTAATACACTGACTATAGATAAGTACCTCATACGATCTCACTTGAAAACACCCAAACTATCCCTTTATGAACAGACATAAGAGTAACAGGGTAGTTATGACCAGGTATAGCCGGAATCATGGCTAAAGGGACAAAAAAAAAAAAAGACAACACTGTAATGGCCAAATGATTGCAGTGCAGAAACACCACACAGCAATGAGCAGTTAGGACCAAAGATGGAGACAATAAAACGTCAGCATCTTGTGGTTTACAGCTTTAACCTCTTTAACCTTTCTAACGGGCGGGTCCATTTCTAAAAAGTGATCCTGTCCTGCCATGTGGTGTTCGAATTCACAAACTTCTATTTTAAATTCTAGATAAGATCCTAAAGTTTTCAAAGACACAAATAAGTCCGGCTGAAATTTGGGGGTAAGTTGATAATTTCCATTTGGAATGATGGAGATTCATATGGAAGTTGAGTGCAAAGAGAAGAGGAAAATCAAGAGTTTAAAGAGGACCTATTGTGCTTATTTTCAGGTGCATACTTGTATTTTGGGTGTCTACTAGAACATGTTTAATGTTCAAAAAATGCTTTATTTTTCTCATACCAGCTGTGCTGCAGGACCACTTTTCACCCTCCGTCTGAAATGCTCTGTTTGAGCTCTTGAGTCAGCTGGGCCTCTCTGTTGTGATTGGTCAACTGAACCAAACTCTTCGGAATCCGCTCCAGCTCCGCTCTAACTAGCTTTGTTTGAGGGCCTGCTGAACTAGCCGCTAGGCAGATATTCTGCAAAAAATGATACTTGGTGACATCACAATGTGACGGAAGAAAAGGCAGGACTTCAAGCAAGACGTTTCAGGTAGTTCAAGAGCAGTGTTTCTGTGGGGGAGAGTAACTCCCTTTGGTGTAGACTTTGTAACTTTGCAGACCTTTTACATGTACAAAAAACAATATAACACACTAAAGAGAAGGGGAAAAAGCACAACAGCATAATAGGTCCTCCTTAAATCGTATCAATTTTCTCATCTAACTCTGGGCAAGAGAGCGAATGTGAGTATTTCCCAAAAATATCAAACTATTCCTTTAAGAGGTATGTTGTGAAAATGGTGATCCAGCTGTTTAGTAAACTGACAACATGTTGGTCAAGCGGAAAGGTCAAATCTGTTTCTTTACGCCCATCCCTCTATCCAGTTGAAAAAAACAAAAACAAAGAGAAATGAGACGATGAGGACACCTATATTTACAGTAAAATGTTTCTTGTTCCGCCTGCATATGTTTCATCGGTGCATCAGAGGTGGAAACAGGTTTTTCTAGATGAGCTTTAAGTGAAGAGATTGGAAGGAAGTGAAGCCACTCATGCGTCAGGCACTGGCAGCACCACAGCACACATCTCCTGTCCGCTCCCTCTCTTACCTCCTCATTCATTCGTCTATCCTCCTAATCAGAACAGCGCCGGTGGCTGAGCAGAGTAATTAGTGTGCTGGACGCAGGCCACCATCCCTCATGAATAAAGCTTTGTTTAAGTTTCCTTCCTTGCTGGCGCTCTTTCATTTCATTGTTCTTCGTCTGTCTTTCTCTCTCGATGGGGGTTAGACAGTATAGCAGCCTGATTTAGACTGTGGTCACATCGTTGGCTCTTGGAAAAGCAGTATATTTTTAAGACCAATGATCATAAATGGTCCAAACCGATGGCTCTGCTTGGATACATATGGAAACAGTTGAACCCGGGCGACTTTAAATATACATACATATATGCCCTGACTTGAGACCTGAATTACTGTTTCTCTTGATGCCTGGGAGGCCTCGGGACTGTTTAGTGTTAACTGCTCTCCATGGGAGGCCGAGTGTGTGTGTCAGTGTGTGTGAGAGAGTGAGAGTGTTGGTCGTTTTGCTCACCTGGAACAGCGTCGGGGCTTTTGACTGAGCTCCCCTCCGGAGGGCTGTCTCCCACTATGTTGGGGTCATGGGCGCTGCTGGGTGGAGGGGAGTACACCGGTCCATGCTCCTGGAGCAACTTCTTTGGGACTTCAAAGAGAAGGATAGGTGGAGCAAAGGAGGGGAGGTTGGGTGGGGGGGGGAGAGGGAATCAAAGAAACATACAGAGGATAATTAGATGATTTGAAAAGGAGATGTATAGCGGTCATTTCTAATTCAGTTCTGCACAGAGCCTGAAAAATATCGATTAGGCAATATTATCTGCTTATATTTGTTAATCATAAATATATTGGTATAAACAGGAAGTCTGCAAATATTCAGAAAGAAATGACAATTCATAAATATTTCTTATCTTTCTGATTCTGAGTAGTGTTAAAGGGATAGTTTGTGCGTTTTGAAGAGGGGTTGTGTGAGGTATCCATAGTCAGCGTATCACCTACAGTAGATGACAGTCGGCACGTCCCCAGAAGAAGAAGAAGAACAGAACCAATATAATGTGCTGCTGTGGACGAGGGCAGCAGCAGAACGTATTTTAGACACCTAAAAGAAAGGCTCACCTAAAAAAATCAATATCAGTATAAGTGTACGCTATATTTAGAATATTTTTGCCGGTTTATCTTGCTGTCAGACAGCCTTTTCTGACTGGAAGCCATTGTATCCATCTATGCTCTCACCAAAGCCACCAGACTCCATTGAAAAAAATAGTAATTTTACCTTGCAGAACATGGGAGTTGCTGGTCTACCGCTGCCTCAATTAATTATTTGTGCTGTTGTGTGGCTTTAGTGAATCTGAACTAACCAAATTCACACAATAACACAAACTGATTGAGGCAGAGGTAGACCAGCAACTTCCGTGTTCTTCGAGGTAAAATTACAGTTTTCTTTTCCTCAATGGAGTCTGGTTACTTTGGCGAGAGCACAGATAACGGCTTCAGTTCCCCGTTGGAAACAGAGACTGTATGGCTGTCTCACGGCAAGATAAACCAGTGAAAATATTCTAAATATAGCGTACACTGGTATTGATTTTTTTAGGTGGGCCTTTCTTTTAGGTGGCTAAAATATGTTGTGCCGTCCCCGTCCACAACAGTTCATTGCTTTGGTTCCATGCGGTAACTCCAGTCTGTTTCTCCAAACTGGAGGCATGCTGACCATCATCTACTGTAGGTAATACACTGACTAGGAATAAGTACCTCATACAACCCCACTTCAAAACACGCAAACTATCCCTTTAATCTCTCAAACATTTTATTTAAGCTAAAATAAAAGTGAAAACTCAAGAGTTCATCATGATGGAAGAATAAGGAGCTATAAATGAGACAGCAAGATGGTCGTGATTCACACACTCCTCCTGACTTTGCACTCTAATTCCCGAAAGTTATGCCCCCCCCTTCGTCCTCCTCACCACCCCTTCACATCCCCCAACCTCACAGTGTCTTGTGAGTCAGGGAGTCTGCACTCCTTCCCCACAGACACAAACCCACAATGCAGTGGGCTATACATTCCTGCCCGCTCACATGTGGTTTCGGAGGCCGGGCCACGCTCCGGTCACTGTGTTTGTCAGATCAGTGGTGATTTACAGCTCAACTGATGACCGTCTGTCCAGCTGTCTGTCTGCCTGTCTTGCATCTTCATTGCTCCAGACAAACAGACAAGCAGTGAAGAATAATCAGCTGCCTGCGTTTTGCTGACATCAGTAGCACTAATAGTGAAACTGTGACATGTGATTTAGGGTAAAAATGGAGCATTTGTTTAAAGGCCGATGAATAAACACACTGATCAGATTTCCAGAGACGGATTCTGGCAGCGCTCCAAGAGTCAATCAAAGTGCAGGAAGGAGCGGCGCAGACCTCACAACGCTCCCCTCCGCTGGATATTACTTATGCCCCGGACACATTACGAGGTTTTTCCAATAAGCAATGATGAAAAGACGGAGCAGGAACATTTAACTACCGGCATTTATTGCATAGATTATTTAATGGCATACAGCATTTACCTTTTAGATAGATTGCTGACATTAGAGATTGACAGCACAGGATATATTGGTGAGGGCGGAGGGCACTCTGGCCAGGGCACTTGCAAATATATGACAAGGCACACACATATAGCCATCATTGAGCAGTATGTATATGTAAAGATGGGGACTAGATGGATGTCTGTTTTGATAATTGATTAATCATTAAAGTCATTTTTCATGCAAAAATGGCAGAAAATGCTGTTTTCAGCCTCTCAAATATGGAGATTTCCTTATTTTCTCTGTTTTATGTCATATTAACTGAATATCTTCGGGTTGTGGACTAACAAAACAAGACATGGTAACACTTCATTTTACAGGTCCGCAAATTTCATGGTAATTAGGTGATAATTAGCAAGTAACCTATTTGAAATTTCGTTGGAATTACTGCCAAATTACTCCAATATTTACCTCACAATTTATCGAAAATTACTTTATTATAAACATTGTTGAATGAAGTTGTCCACCTTCCATATTCAAACTATCAAACAAAGTTTGTAATCCTGCAGCAAATAAAGACTGTAAAGACTCCGCAATGTCAATATAAATGTTAATACTGAAATGTGAGTATATGGTACAAGTGTACAGCAGTATTATAGAAGTATAGAAGTAAAACATGTTTAATTTGATTGTGACATTGCTAAATGGGATATGAGATATGAGTCCTTCACTCACACATAACAATAACAGCAGCGTCTACATAGTGCAACTACTGTGACTCTGCTCTAATCGCTCAACTGGGTTTAACGTTGACTGACTTACTAAACTCACTAAATTGTTCTTTTCACTGTTGTGCAGCCAATGAGAACGGTAATTGATTAACTTCCTTGCAAAGTCACACACTAGTACTCTCTAATTCATTCTGCAATGCACAATGTACCATATTATCTTGTGTCAGCTGAGCAGAGAGAGATGTCTGGAGCGATGCACATGTGAGGAGAGGACGTTTTTGATGCTATCTTTCTGCAGAAACTCTGAGCACCAAACAACAACAAAGCTGGTTTACAGAAACTCAGACTTCAAAAGAGCTCCGCCAAATCTGGTTCCAGCCTTTTGCTTTTCTGCTCGCCACGAGCAAAAAGGAGTCAGTAAATGATTCCTGGTCTGTGTTTTAATCTGCTCAGACGGGTTCACCGTACTGCATCAGGAGAATTCACATGGTGCTATAGGTGAGTTGCCAGCTGGAGAAAGGTATACGCTTACATTTAAATACCTTTCTGTAATTGCATCATCTCATGTGGCAAACCGCACCAATCTGTCGCCTAAATAGGTTAAAAAACCAAGAATTTGAAACCCCGTTTATATCCAGGTCTGGTTGGCACTAACTAAATAAACAAATGTGGAGGTGAAAAACGCAGGGAAATGAAGAAATGGGATTCGGCCAGGCAGCTCCCCCCTGTCCTTCCTCATCAGTCTGACACACTAATCACTGGTCTTAAAACTCCCCCACTGCCACGCTGCCACCGTCCCCACGCCACGCCCTGATTACAGCCTTCTGATTGGCTCTAATTGGCTGCACATGTGTTCCAGGGTCACAGCTGAGAGACGCCACGATGTGACACACTCACATTTTTACACCATTAAAGGACACATAATTGAGAGACACCGGCTCACAACCACACCTGACACATACATAGAACGCACATGTGCACAACATCAGAATATGTATCCTTCCAAACAGACATTTCCCATGTTTTTCTATGGGTTTAACTTTGTTGGCAGAAGCTGGTACATTATAGTAAATTGACTGCTGCTTGTCTAAAAATAATTGTCAAAAAACCTAAAACCTCTCGAAGCAAACGGCCGCAAACCACACTTAAAGGAGCCAAGCAGTAAAAACTGAACCAGTAAAAGAGAGAAAGAGGAGTGCGAGGGAGAGAAACCGAGGACATAAATCACACTCTGCAGCCTGCATTATAATGACATGGTCACATAAACGCATGGCAAATGAGTCTTAATATAACTCCTCTGAACGGGAGCCCTGCCAGCGCTGTACCTCTCAGAACCCCGGACCGCCACGGGGTAGCGAAGATACGAGGCGGGAAAGAGAACGGCCGTAACAATGGGCCGTGTTTACACTGGCAGAGCCCGGCTTTGTTTTCACTGGGCTCTGCAGGCCAGTGTATGTGTGCATGTGTGCATGTGTGTGTTTGTGGGCCATGTGCTGACCGGTGCAGTTGGTACAAAGCCCCGTGAGCCAGAGGGGCTATAATGAAATATTAAACCATGCTAAATCTGAGGTGAGATCAGACCTGGGCCATTCTTTAATGCTTGGTCTGCTTTAGCTCGTGGAGATTTTGGCCCCAATAAAGACAGCTTAATCTACACTATGACATTTCTGTGATACACTCTAAGCTTAATGTGGTGACACTCATCTAAATTACACTCTATCCTGGGTGAACCAAGAATTATGTGCAACTTGATCTGAAGCTGCAACCGGTTCGACTGTTATCTGGCCATTAAATGTGCGTTATCGCTCAATATAAGCGTCGTAGATGTGGGTCAGTAGGGGCCTACTAGCTTATACGTCATAAAAGTGAAAGCGAAACTTTAAAGTAACACGTTCTAACACATAAAACACACAAATAAAACAGCTTCTTTAGGTTTAGGCAACAAAACCACTTAGTTAAGTTTAGGGAAAAACATAGTGTTTTGGTTTAAAATAACTATGTTTCAAAAGTGAAAGTGAAACTTAACGGTTGTGAACACAAAGACAACTACACGTTGTTGGTTTCACACGGGAAACTCCAGCGTCATCCAACCCTCGTTGCCTTTTAACGTTGAACCACATCTATGAGGATTATAACCACTGCTAACGCACATTTAATGACTTGATTACAGTCTAATCAGCTGGCACAACAAACACTTCTGACAGGAGATGGGATTAATTTGCAGCCACATAAAGATATCGAGTTTGGTTCCAAATCAGATTTGAAAAATAGCACAGTGGATGGCTTAAGTGCTTGGATGACAAAACGCATAACACTTTTGGGTAATAATTTTCCCTTGAAGGGATGTATAGCATTTCGAAAAAAAAAAAAAAAAAAAAGGTGCATTGAAACAATGTGCTGGCACATGTGAGCATGTGTCTGAGCAAAAGCGTCTGGTTTCAATCAGCACACAGCCGGTGCCTACTTAATCTACAACATTAAAGTGCCGTCTGAGACCCAACATTCACTTGATACACACACACACACTCACACACAATACCTCGAATACTCAAATCAATGTTTATAGACACACTTAGACTCACAGAATGTATTCTGTTTTAGCTCTTTCTCCTGCTCTCAAGACACCACACAGACAGGCACGCAGATATCTGCACACTCACATTCATGAGCCACACACAAAACCATTTTTCACTGAGCTAATGGCATTCCTGTAGAACAACATGCAAGGTGAAGAGGGCAGAAGCTGAAGGTGTTGAGATTGCATTCCTCCTCTCTCTCTCTTGAACCCCCAGCTTAACACTCTAACAGTATCCAGTTGACAGCAGCTGATTGGGTTCGAGTGTGTGTGAATGTTTGTGCACATTTGACAGCCTTTCATGCAAGACATGGACTGTATATTCAATATACAGATAAAAGTGTGTATTGTTTAGATGCGGATGGCACAGAATAAAAATGTGAGTGGCTTAGACAGATACAAACCTTTCTGACCTGAGCCAAGCGGAGGCGTTACCGTCATGTTTATCTTCCCACAAATGAATGCACTAACCCGACCTCACACTGTGAAAATGACGGGCTGCATGTCTAAATGCATGTGTGTCACAGGACATGATTAACACACTCATTCTCGTTTATACAAAGTAGACCTGGTTCTGCTCCATTTTTACGTTAGTGTGGGCAATCTAACCCACAATTACTCTATTAGCTTTTGTTGTGAGTGTCTGTGTCTACTAGAGAGTTACAACATACACTGGGACTTTGGTAACCTCAACAGGAGGCTTAAAGGAGCATACCGGTGGTTTTGAAAGTTTTATCCCATTAACTATAAGCTAATCTAATTTACATGGCTGTCGACAATATCCCAAAGCGCATGCCATACTTTTTACATTAAATCCCCTCCTTCAAGACAGTCATTGATTTACATTCACTGCACCAAACGATGCACAAGACATTTCCTTTTTCGTGTAATAGTGCAGCCATAAAAACGAGTGTTGGAACAGATACAGAACATATGGATGATATTTTAACATACTTGTCTTATACATTTCAAGAGAGAATTTATAGGATAACTAAGTTGCCTTTTAAAATCTGTAGACAAAACTGATAAAAGAGATATCTGCACGCTCGGGGCGTGACGAATGAACAACACAAAAGTGCAAAATACTCGCCTGCGAATATTATATGTGTAGGGATTTTATTGTGAAAGGTAAGAACAGGAGGAGTGGATCTGGGCTGTGCTGTCTTTGTCAAGGTTGAAAGGAGTAATAAAGTTTGGCGTCTTGGTTCGGACAACGAAGTCTCCGAGTTGTTGTTTCATAAATAAAGGCGCAACTCAACCTGCAAGCACAAAAAAAATGCCCACGGTGTATAAACGTCTTTAGATCTTTACATTGTTACACTTTATTTGAGCTTTCGGTCTAACAGATCTTCATCAGAGCATACCAAGACTGATCTGTTAGAGCAAAAGCTCAAATAAAGTGTAAAGGCACCGTCACACATGCACAAATGCTTGCGAGGGCCATCACCTGCTGTGGCGATATTTGCGCTGAAAGTTCACCAAAGTTGAACTCCACATGAATGTGAAGATGCTAATTTGCTTCCCCACTTTTTGATACTTAATCTGGCGGTATGATACGTATAATGATACACAATTCAATATATTGCAATACTGTAAGCGAGGCGATATATGGCGATTTTTTTAAATCTGAGGTTTTTATTCGAGAACAGTGGGATCTGACGTTGCATTTATCACAGTCCCTGTAAAATCCAACATCATAGCACTACTTTTTGTGCAACTTGAGCCACTGTTTGCCACTAATCTTTGCATGTAAACTATTAATTAAAAATCAATACAGTGTTTTTGTGAATCTATACAGTATCACAAAACATAATATCGCGATCTATAATTTCTTACACCCCTAACTTCCCGCTCCTTAGCTAAGATTAAGCCGAGTGGAGCGGTGGTCATCCTGCAAAATCTAAAGACAAACAGTAAATATATGAGTTGGGAAAGTTACCAGTAGGCGAATTGCCATCAATGTGGCCTTTAACAAGGAGCTTAATCCACCCCAAAATCACTTCTGGAGCTCCTCTAAAGCCACTGGTGGAAAACTGGCTTTGCTAGGAAGTTCACTACAGTGATTGTTTGTGAATAAGAAACAGGCGCAGCTCAGAAAACCTATACACAACGTTATGAGAACCTCAAATCCTGGAGATCCAGGAAAAGTTCAGCTTTTGACTTTTGGCTCAGACGCACGAAAGCTTAATCAAATCAGCGGTCTCAAGTTATCCAGCCAGCGAGGATTGTGTAGGCTAGAAAAGCCCTCAGTTGGCAGGAGCTTCTTGTGACAACATCTATCTGCTGAAGACGTTTGTGCTCATGCAGTGTTCTTTAATATAATACAGGTAAAGAGAGACATAGCTGGACGGTGACACAGTCTAAAAGCATGAAGGTTGGGAGTACATTCCAGGATGGAGAGAGTGGAACAGCTCAACCCCCAATCCTGCCTCACTGAGCCCCCTGCCCTACATTCACTTTTTTTTCTTTCCCATTTACTTTAATGGATAACACACATCCCTCTGCTGCGAGACACCCACTAATGCAAATGTATGCACACGCACACACACATGCAGATGCAGCAGCACGAGGTCTGAGCGTAATCACTCTCACTTCACCACAGCCATCAGTTGGACTCCAAAATCCCAGCTGTTTTGGCTATTTAAACACTCCTCACACACCGCACACGTGCACGCGCACACAGTTGGTGTCATTAGCACAGACGCAGAGACAGGAATAGATGCTCTGTTGACAGCGTGGGGTCATAACAATCAGGGAGAAAATCACTCCCCCCCCTCTCAGACCCCACACACACACACACACACACACACACAAGAATCCCACTGATGTCTTCAATACTGATAATATCCACAACCGCAGTTTGAAATGTGCACAAAGACGAGGTGCTGAGCGTGATAATCACATCACACATTCATTCTCTCCTTGATTTTTATCATCAGTGAAACAAATCTAAACATCCGGCATTGTTTGCCTGTACTGATCACTGTACTGTTAACAGACTGAATTTTCTATAATCAAGAACTTCATCTGGAGTCTAGCAGGATTTTCTCACAACTGCCCAGATGCAAACTGCAGTGTTGTAGCCAAGACCGCCGAGACCAAGTCATGACCAAGACTAGTGTATCGAGACCAAGACCAGACCAGTGCGAGTCCCACACTGCATGACACACTTACGATAAAATGTGGAACATGCAAACCACTGAGGCGCTCCTCAAATTAATCTGAAAGATCCACATTGCCATAAAAAACACCCACAGAAAAGAAATGAAAATTCCTCATCTTTCACTTCTTTTACTGCCATATATACTGCATAAGTGAACCATGAGAAATTACTTGATAAAATAATCAAAAGGCATTGCAGAGGTGATTTTATGCGTGGGGATTTTCCTTTGTTTTCTATGAGCAATCAGACAATGCGCAGGCAATTTAGTGATATCCGCACAGTTGTAGTCCTGAAATAAGGCGAGGCCGAGTAAAAATGTGGTCGATTACGAGATGAGATGGTAATCTGGGCTCATGTTTTCAAGAGAATTAATCTGCATTTAGCTAAAATAATAAAAACTGTGTCAAATTAGACCAAAAAATTACATAAAACAAAAGCGATTTTTATGAAAAGACATTTAAAATATTAACAGCACAAACTCTCTGTGGTTTAACAATTTTTTCTTTATATAGAAGGATTCAGGTACATAATCAGCAGCTCATTTGTGTTTCTTAACTTTCTATAACTGGAAACATTTCTGAGCTTTGTGTACAGTAAACTATGGCGATCAGCATCTTCTTGCAGCAGGAACTTCAGCGTTCATTATAGGAACATCAAATTGTTTTTTCATCAATCTGCTTCCTTTAAAAAAAACACCCTTGTATTATTGTGTATGACCTCTGACCCTGAATGCCTCCCTCAGATAGCTCTAATGTTTGTATTTCCACGTCTTTATCGGCTGGACGTGGGAGAGGCGGGCACACTGTCCAAGTCAGCACCGCCTCATCATTATCTGATGTTCCGCTAGGTCAACAAGGATGTGACCAGCGCTGAATCATCAAACCGCGCCGCCCGCCTGAACTCACTCCTTCATATCAGAGTTGTGAGGTAATGGGACGCTGGGTTTGTGATTGGGTCGGAGAGCTGCTGAGGTCGTGAAATGACTGAGATTGTCATTTGTTGTCACTGACATGGAACAGAGAGAGGACAGATAGTGGCGGGATCTGTCTAGACAGAAATAAAGTCAGCAGCATTCAACGAGCGTGTTCCAACATATGTCACGGCTGATCTAAACAATGGTGCTATCTTTAGCAGACGGCAGCAACTGGTCGTACGCGGCAGTTAATAAAATCAACACTTACAGTCTACTGGGAGCTGAGGAATGAACGGCGCTCTGGTGACAGATAAACTGGGATTAGCTAAAAGTATCCCAGTTCGTCCCTCTCAATATACCAATGAAGTGTACAGTTGTCTTTGTAAATGTGTAACAGCTACAAGGGTTGAGACGAATGTTGGCTGTCGACATTCTTTCTCTCTCTCTGTCTCTCGATCTCTTGCATGGTTGAATGCATCAAAAGGTGTGACTGACAGAGGCCTAAAGAGACAATAAGATGGAGCAAGGTTCATTCCAGTCTCTGCTGCTGTTGTATGCATATCGCCAAATGACATAAAAGCCAGTAAGAAAAACAAACAAAATGTGGAAAATCAATTTAGGAGGCTGATTTTTACGACTGATTAATTTATTCAAAGCCTCATAAATGGTATGATATGTGCCTTAAAAAGTAAAAACTGAACTGAAGCAGGAATTCATACTGTGATAAAAATTCTAAACTCAAGTTAACACTTACATCCATCACAACTTAATAATTCATAACGTTACCACTTGACCAAAGTCCTGTACTTAAGTCATGACATAATGACATCTGAGCAAGTACCACTCACTAAAGATGGCTGTGGGTACGGCAGAAAGCTTTTATAACAGTATATGTGTTCCCAAGGTTAAGACTGAGCGTACCTACATTTTACAGACAGAACAATAATTCAACAATTTCAAAATTGAGATGCACCAAAAAGCCTCAAAATGGGGTGTCTGCAAAGCAACAGGTGTACGAGTTGGAGTCGGTTAAGAAGAGAAGATCTGCTTCACTCCATCCAACAACAGAGAGAGGTCACCGAGGTCAGCACCTATAACTTGCTGAATGGGTCTCTTTGATGAAGCGGACTCCACTAAAGAAGCTAATTGAGAGGCGAAGGGGACACAGATAGTCTGGTATATCCCTGGTGTGTTTGATATGTCCCTGAAGTTTTCCCTGTTTTGTCCATGCCAATGTTCCGATTGCACTTTCTACCACTAATGTGATATTTTATTGGGAGTTGTTCCTTCTCGCCTCCACAGTCTGTTCAACGACAATGATCCTGGGCCTGGTACAGGAAAGTCATTGAGTTCAACACACTGTAAAGTTTTAAAAAAGGAAATCCAACTATATTAAAAGAACAATACGCACATGTGTCAGTCGAGGCAGTAAGTGTGACCACAGAGTGAAAGGACAATGGAGAGACACTGCAAGAGAATGACCTCAGATTCACATGTTTAAGACCCTCTCCATGACACACTGGCTTTTCAGTAAACACCAGAAATGACTAGATTAGATTAGAAGCCATTGTGCTAAATGACGGAGGATACACCCACAACAAAATGACACAGCAGAGTTTGTTTTAGCCTCTGTGTGTCATTATATGCTCTATGATTTGATGCACACTCCATCTCTCCCTCTTTATCATTTTGGTAAAACACTACCACCTGCCTCATACAGCGCTCGTCTATCATAGGTGCTTCTGCGCCCTGTCATTGTCCGGTAATTAGACGAGCCCTATAAGTGAGAGTGAATCACAACCAGCACTATTCGCTCTAAGTTATAACTTACTTCTTCAACAGAGAACGGACCGATGAGCAGTGTGTGGGAGTCGGCGTGTTCGCATGTCTGTAAGAAAGGGAGGCATGTTTTTTTCTCCACGTGTTGACAGGGTGCTCGGCCATATTAGCGGTCGGGCCTGGACAGAGATAATGACGGGGAGGTCTGGGTCAGACTGAGTCTGTCATCGGCCTTATCGCCACAAGTGCACATGCATATTACCCTCCACCTTCTGTTTAGTCTGCTACTTCAACGCTGGACTCAAGCCAGGTATTGTTAGATATTTTTTGATAAAGCCACAGTGCTAAATTAGACTTTTTTTGGTACCAAAACTTTTTTTTAATTGACAAAAGAAGCCAAACTTGTTGAGTGTTGTTTAAAGATAGAGCTTCACCTAAATAAAAATCACTGAGGTTTGATAACCAGCCCTACACACTGGACCGAACCTGTCCTATCTGAGCAGACGTTACTCTACTAGGGACTATTATTAGCATCAACTCCGAAAATAGACTGAGCAGCTGTTTGTGATCGAGAGAGAAAAGAAAGGGAGGACAGATGAGAGAGGAGAAGAATGTCCAGAAATATTTCCTTCCCTTTCTCTCCTTACTGCTTGGGTTTCTTGGCACACAGGAGCACTGAATACATATAATGTTCTAACAAAATACATACACTTGCTGCAATTATATGCACAGCAGTACAGTCACTGGGGCCATAGATGATAATATGATTCTAGTTTTAGAAACTCAAAGTGTCCCATGTGGGTCCAAAGCTTTCTGGGTACAGCTGGTTTGTCTATGTTTCCTGTTACATCCAGTCTGCATCCTGTCTTCTGCCCCTGTCAACTCAGCCGTGGTCTTAAAACAGCTTGAGCCACAACAGATGCAGATGCATGTCCCAAACGGTTACGAGTGGAGAGAGAGAGGAGTGATAGACCCAGAGGCTGCCAGAGACACTTTTACACCAGCCTTTAAAACAAACACCTGCTGCCGTGGCTGGAGTACCGGAGTGGGACATCAGAGATCCTGCAGTCTGTAACCGCACGGCTATGATTAGATAATGAAACTGAGCTAACAAAGTTACAACATTACAAACTACCACTCAAGTCTCAATTGGATATCCTGTACCAGCACGAGGAAACACACACGTCTAATGTGCAGCCAGAGCTGTGGTGGAGGGTACATGCACATAAAACACTGTTTGCCCACCTCTCATCACCCACGAGGATTTACGCAAACTTAACACCTGTCAGTGCCTTCAAACTGAGTTCTCTCTCTCAGTTTCTTTTCAAACTGGGTTCCCTCTCTCAGTTTCTTTTGCAAATTCTAGGATAGTTTGGTTTGTGACCACTGAGATCTTTGTATCTTGTGAACGCAGACTCACCATCAACTCACTCAAGCAACACGGGAACCCATAGTTTGTTAGCTCTGGTCTATGAATCAATGAATGAGTTGGCAAACTTGATGCATTTTCTCCGTCTGCTATAAACATAGACTGTATAAAATATGGACGTAGTCTCCAATACGTCACCCTTAGTTTTCTGAAAAGGAATCCATTGGTACCATGTCATGCAAGCTTGTCGGGAAGGAGGCTCAGTATAAAGCTCCAAAGTAAGGCTACATTTTGGCGAGGAAAAACTGTCATAGCCATTTTCAAAGACGTCCCTTGACGTCTGATCTCAGGATATGTGAATGAAAATGGGTTCTATGGGTACCCACGAGTCTCCCCTTTACAGACATGCCCACTTTATGATAATCACATGCAGTTTTGGGGCAAAAACATGCCGTTCTTTGAATGCAGTATAAATGTGTTTTTCTCACCTATTCTAAAACTGGTGTATTTGAATGTTTCTGAATACTGGGGTCCCTAAACAGTCTTGGAATTACATGAATATGGTATGACTTGAAATGAGCCCGATTGTATTCAGCAGGTGGGTTTTAAGGGGTTAACTATGTAAAAGATAAAAGAATATTCAATTAAGGGAACTTGGGATCCTAGTATTTTGCGTCTTAACAATACAATATAATAGATGTTTGCTTTTGGCCCATGGCCCACCATTAAGTTCCAGTTTTGGTCCTCCAAGAGAAAAAGTTTGGGCACCCCTGCTCTAACAGGTCTCGGTTCCACTGTTTTGGTCTGCACAACGGCTGTGTTCAGATCTACCCAAACAAATCGCCAATTAAACCGGACTGAGCAACGCAGGTTTAAAAATGTAAAGAAGCGAAGCTAGCACAAACATTTGCTGGAGTCAATTCAGGGCGGCAGACAAATGGATCAGAGTTAAGAGGATGGATATGTGTCAGAAAGGTGATGCATCAAACAACTTTTTTTCAATTACTATCAGTCATCATATCAATAGCTCTGGTCCTTAGGTCTTGGTCTATTGGTGATGCTTTGGTTATGAAACATCAAGTGTTTCTTCATTTTTAAATATTATTGTGAAAAGGAAAATGTGCAATACATCTACTGTATATGTGGAGACAATAACAGATTCTGAGAGGTCAAAATATAAATGTAAGCAAGACAAACATGCAGCAGAGCAAAATGACAGATGGAGTAGCTTTACCCTTCTTTATCACTATACAACCCCTAACAAATAACTTTCTAGCCAACAGGAATTAACTCCTTGTGGCAGCTGAGTAGAGTCGCCAGCCCAGCCGGCAGTATTTTCATTCCAGCTGTGCTGTAAATCTTTTCGGTACCAAACTGCTGCAAAAACCCTCCAACACTGGGCCAACTGTGGCTTACAGAGTTAGAAAATGCAATTTAATCCTCGATGGTTGAGTCTTTTTTCACATTGCGTTGCTGAGGGAGGGGTTCGGTGCAGATTTGACATAAGGCAGACTCACACAAGCATACACTGACACACGGGTCGACACTTGACACTTTAACTCATACACACATTACGCAGAACACCTTTTAAGCACATATATTCAGCCCCTAGACAGAAGAAGACAGGAAGTAAGAGTGGGAGGGATGGAAAGAGAAGGAGAGAGGAGAAAACGATGAGTTTCCATGCAGACAGATCATCTTTAAGCCAAACAGTCTGAAATATTTGTATCTAATATATCAATGTACCATAAGTATTATACTTATTACATAAATATAGCATAAGGAATACAAATGGAAATGAGAAAGAGGAGGAACTTGCAGACAGAAATTTAAAGCAATAGTTTGACATTTTGGGAAATAAGCTTATTTGCTCTCTTGCTGAGGGTTTAGATTGGCTGAAAGTAGTTACCAGGCAACCAACGGAGACCCCAGGAGGTTACTGCTACAGGCCAAGAAATAGTCCGGCACGTAACCCTCTGTAAAAAGGTGAATTGTGGTTTTTACACTTATGGCATATAATGCGTTAATGCAGAATTCACAGCAGTGAAGTGCAGCCTGCGGTGAGCTGCCATGCAATGTCTATGAAAAGCTGTGGCGGCTGCTTCCGAGCTCAGCGAGCTGTGGCTGTTTGATTCTGCGGCGAATTGCAGCCAAACAAAAAGTTGGGAAAAGTTTAACTTTTAGCGGCGAAGTGCGGCCAGAGAGTACCGGCAGCCAATCAGTAAAAACATCCTGTGACTCCTGTGACATGTGACCTATGTTACAAAGAATTACTTCCCACCTGAAACACATAAACATGCCTCACGGTTGCAGAAAAATGAAATTGCACTTCGCCGCTGCCTGTTGTGAATTTGGCGTTATTAGTGAGCTTTAGAGTTGCTGGTGGGTGGATTGTGTTGCTTTATGCTAAGCTAAGCTTACTATCTCCTGGGTGGCAGACGAGAGTGGTCTTCTCATCTAACTGTCGGAGCGAGTAGCAGAAGTAGAAAGGGAGTAATCATATTTCCCCAAATCTTGAACTATTCCTTTAAATATCTGCTAATGAATGAATAATAATGCTTTGTTTACGGCCACAGTAATTTCACTCATGGTCAAGGATATGCCAACATTGTGAGGAGCCAGGGTTTACAATAAAAGGATTCTTAGTAGCTGCAGGACCACCCATGGATTCATCAGTACTGACCTTTCATGACCTTTATAGGGCAACTGTCATATTAACACTGACAGGAGTTTTATTAGGCAAATGAACGAGTAGAAATCTTGTGATCAAAACATAGAGCATATGGTTGTCTGTAACATTTCTAATGTTAGGGGAACTTTTTAACTCTTTGTAGTTTTATCACGCGAGAAATCACATGCAGTTATTGCAACCTTTGTTCTGACATCACTACTGTTTCTCTCTGTGGCTCAATTTCTGTTGTTGTTTCATTTATTCATCCATAATCACCACATCTTAGAGAGCAGTTTTCCATGCTAACAGAGCTCCATTGTTCAAATTTAGCAGCTCAATCCACTGGAAATCAACCTTTCTCGCACTTCTGGGTTGGTATTTCTATGTACTCTAAACTACAGTGAATCTGGCACAGACACGATCAGAGCTCTGATGTGTGTTTGCTGACATCAGCAAGCTACCAAAAATTTTGGATTGCAAAAAAAAAAAGTAGCATCCCAAAATCTCTCTGGTTTGGCTGCGGAGGCCTGGATCCACAGCGGCCTCGCTAAACAAATACAACTTGGAGGTCTGGCTTCCCTTTAGCTGACGGACGTCATTATGCACGTCGATTAAAAACAAACACACTGGCAGAGAGAGAGAGAGAGAGAGAGAGACGTCCAGCTTTTCAGTGTGGGCCTACGGGTGGAAAATCCCCATCTGACACAGTTAGACAGGGGAGAGTGAAAAAGTGAAAGACGCAGACTGAGGCTACTTTTTGCTGATTGGACAGGACAGTCTAAGTTTTCTCGTTTGTTTGGTTGAGCCGTAATGCCAAGATGCCAGCTTAAACAGTAACTGAATTGAGAGTGAAGCTGAATGCTCAATAGACTTTCACATTCCCTCCTTCATTGTCATAGAGAGCAAGTGAAAGAAGAGAGTGGGGATTATCCAGGTTCATCCAGTCGGCTCTATTACTGTTATTAGTGGAGAAAAGCCAAGATCCAAACAGAGACTGCCCCCTTCAAGCGTACACAAGCCTAACCTAACAGTGGTCAGACTATTACCGTGCTATATACCTGATTAGAGTACACATTATTTCACACTGTTATATACAAATAAGTGTGAAAAAGACTCTAGATGGCAGAGACAATAATGCATTACCGGCAGCCACTGGGAAAACTCAATATGAATCAATTATACACTCAAGTCAGAGGTTCCCACACACTTTGGGCGAAGCATGTCTACTATATCACACTTGAATCACATGAGAGCACATGGGCCACTTTGTACCAACGTAAATGACTAGCTGTATTAGGATAGCAGCTAATCATAAAGCCTCCAATAGCACACACACACACACACACACACCTCAAGAGTAGCAGAACCCAACCGGGCGCTGGTGTCATGTTGCAGACAGGAAACAGATGGCCTGCTGGGTAAAAAAAGAAAAGAAAGAAAAAAGCATGCCAAAGAAGGCCAGAGAGAATGCTTCCCTCCCTTTTTTTCCTCCCTCCATCATCCCTTCATCCTCCGTTGGAAGGGGAAAGGAAGAGTGAGGCCGCGGTGGTGTTTGGAGGCTAGATCAGCGGGCTCTGGCTCGAGATCAGAGTGATGGAGTTCTCTGGGAGATTTTTAAATAACAGCCCAGCGTGGCTCTACTGTACTGGGCTAGGCTGGGGCTCACAGCCTGCAGGCTATTTAGGACACATCCCAATGGGAGAGGATATATATCTAAACCTTAAGTGCTGTGTTCAACATTAACACTACAAATAAGTGCTACATTTACGGTATCTATTTGAGAGAATAGGTGACATATGTCATGACAAAATGTTTAAAGAGGACCGATTATGCTTATTTTTGGGTGCATACTTGTATTTTGGGTTTCTACTAGAACATGTTTACATGCTTTAATGTTAAAAAAAAGCTTTATTGCAGCAGCACCTCTTTTCACCCTCTGTCTGAAACGCTCTGATTGAGCCCCTCCCCCACTGAAAAGCCTAGTCTGCTCTGATTGGTCAGCTGGCCCACTGTTGTGATTGGTCAACTGGACCAAGCTCTTTGTACTCCGCTCCAGCTCCGCTCTAACTAGCTTTGTTTGAGGGCATGCCAAACTAGCCGCTAGACAGGTATTATGTAAATGTGTTACTTGGTGACATCACCACGTTACGGAAGAAAAGGTAGGAATTCAAGCAGTGCGTTTCAGGAGCAGTGTTTCTGTGGGGGAGAGTAACTCACTTTGGCGTGGACTTTGGGCTTTGCAACTTTGCAGACCTTTTACAAAAAACTATATAACACTAAAGGAAATGGGGAAAAAAGCACAAAAAACATAATAGGTCCTCTTTAAAGTTAATGGAATATTGACATTTTGGGAAATGCTCATACTGCTTTCTTGCAGAAAGCTAGATGAGAAGATCGATACCACTCATTTCTGTAAGCTAAATTAGAACCAGGAGGCCATTAGCTTAGCTTAAAGACTGGAAATGGCTAGCCTGGCTCTGTCTAAAATTAAAAAAATAAAATGCGCATGTGTTTTTGTTGGTGTTAGTATGCATATTTTTGAAAATTCGACAGACCATGCTATCCGTTTCCAATTTTTTCCAATGTTTTCAATTTATTACCATGAGGTCTCATTTTCGTAGCTGTCGGTTATGATAACATTTTACCCTCCAAGTTAATTGAGAATTCAGAACATGGTGAACACTGCTAGAAACAAGTCAAGAAACATGAGCAGTCAGATGATCTGTCATGTTCTAAACAAGCTTTTGCCAGATTATATAAACCACTTTATTTGGAAGTAAACCGTACTGAAAGAAATAATCCCCCTGTGCAGAGGAAAACTGTGTGTGCACACTGATGGATATTTAGTTTGGCTGAAAATGTTAGGCTGCTTTTTTCCTCTTCCAACTAAGTTTGGCTAACCTGAGGGTATAAGGTTTAAAACCTGTCTGATTGTCTGACTACTCGTGTTTCCTGTTTCTTCTTGTTGCATTCCCCGATCTCAGCGATTAACATGATGAGTACAATGTTATAGAAGATAGAAATAATGGCCAAAACTATTCAAATTGATCCAATTTTTACCCATCAATAAAGAACAGTTCAGATCAGTGACACCTGAACGACACCAGACACATTCAACAGATGACCTGTGAAGTGTACTTCCTCTGAAATGACCTCCTGACTTTTGCCAGGTACACAGCACCGACCCTTCAGCTGCTGATGAGAGATAACCTTTGACCCTGAAGGCAGCAATCACAGATCAATATTGTCTTGAGTAAGGCCGACGGCCCTCCACAGAGAACGCATTGATAAGTGGACTGACCCTGGCCATTTGAGGTCGCGATACATCACATGTTTACTTGAGCTCTGTGTCCTGTGTTTATCTCTAATCTCAGATTTGTATCGTTGTGGAGCTTCTCACGCCGCGACCTTGTCAGATCATCTGATGGCCAAAAAGTCTCGAAAAGTCAGCAGGAACTCTAAAAGATTTGAGGTAATCGATTAATTTGGCTGATGTCAAGCTCCTCTGCTTGATTTTTGAGCATATAATGCAACTAAACTCCAAGTGGAGGATTTTAATCTCTCTTTAAGATCAAATAAGAACAGAAATGTTTTTATTTTTAAGATTTAATAATGCATTATGAATATCAAAACTTTCCCGTCAAGTTCAGATTGAACAAATGCAATCTTTTCTTTACAGAAATATACTGTATATAAAATATTATTATACCAGAGCTCGGTTAGAGTCACCTAAACCAAGAATACGTCATCCTGTATCAGTAAACCACCTCCAAACTGTTTTCTATTCCAGCATCAGTAGCTATTCGTTGGCTAAATATTGCCTACACATCTTGAAGTTGAGACAGCTATGGGATAAAACTCAGCCCTAAAAAGTTAGTGCTTTATTAGATATCACTTACACAAATTTACTTCACAGCAGATGTTCTTCCTTCGACCAGCAGACATCTGAAAACCTGCCTAACATCTGCAGCTAGTCATTTAATGCTTCATTCAAAAACCCTGGGCTGTAAAATCTACAGACATCATTAAGCACGTCTGCTAATTTCTAAAACCTGAAATACAGCGGCGATAAAATTACTAAGGCGACGCAACCCAAAACACATGTTTACTGTATATTGAAACCTCCTTAAAACACATGTTTAGATAGAAAGTCTCTTCATTGGGACTTTGAGTCTTCATTAAATTGGCACCCTGTAATCCTGCTGCATAACATCTCAACCTTTATTGGAAGTCTCGGTAGATTGTTGAGGAGTGTTTGGGCTTTTTGAAAGTCTCCAGACTTCTAATAAGAAGCCGACCAAGCCAAAACATAAAACACTTTGTTGATATGAAAGGAGTGCTCTGTCTCTCCTCCTCTCACTGTCTGCCTTTGTCTCTCTCTCAATTCAATTAGGTCGTAAAAAGCACTGTACGTTGTTGGCCAGAGCATGCCAACAACAGTTCATACATTCAAACTATACGCTGATGATTAACTACTAAAAATGTACGTTATGAAAGTCTCTCCCTCTCTCTTACCCATTTATATCTCCCTCTCTGAGCCAAAAGTCCTTTCTTTTTCCCACCATGCCACTAAATCCTCCTCTAAATCAAGCCTCTCTGCCGTCTTCAGCCCATGCAGCACATGTTTCTGGACCCAGAGCGATCCTTGCCTCTCAGAACAAATTGAGTTTAATGGGAGTGAGGCAGGGTGAGCCGAGGGGGGCGGGAGGGGAAAGGGGAAGGCGAAGAGAGGGCTGTAAAAACACACCACATGCTACTCCATGCCAGTCCCCTATGAGCAGAACAGCAGCATTACTTACTTCCACCAAATCCAACAGTAATATGTGGCTGGAAAGAACCAACACATACTCACACAGGAAATCACTGAATGGCAAAAAATACATCTTGAGGGATTTAGTCTTAAAGTCTTATTTTCTTGGCTTACTTCACACATTTTGTTTCGGAGAAATACGGGATTATAAAGAAAACTCTGAACAATCCTGTTTGTCTTCATGTGTGCAGTGTAGTTGCTGCAGCAGTCAGAGAAAAGTTCACCCCTTCACTGACTTTCAAACTGTCGCAACTTCCAGTATACATTGCGGAGACAAACACCATCCATCTTTCTGATCCACGTCTGGTACACACAAACCTGGCCGGACAGGCAAATGAGCAAACAAACACACCTTTGGCGAAACACTGACATGAGCACACAGAGTTGGTATGCACCTCAACACTGGCCTTTTCTGCTCTCCTCATGGTGTAATGCTCTGGTTTAATTAACTGGACTACTGTGAAGGTTCTTCTAAGGCCAGCACATCCATGAAAAAATGCACACACACACACAGAGAGGCAGCGTCCTTCACCCTGACCAGGGTGCCATGGAGAAAATTAATTTTCCTGGGTGAGCACGAGTTGCTAAAGGGCAACTAAAAAGGCAGAAAGCCGGCTGAATAAAGCCATTCAAGAGCTTCTCTGGCATTATGTCCACATCTCCCAGACTTGAGCATGAGCTGGACACACACATGCTTTCTGGATAACTGCAGCTACTGATCTTTTGTATATGATTATTATCAATGCAAAGCTGTATAACTAAGGAAGATATATATACACTGCATTTTAAAGATCCCCTTCAGACATGTCTTAACATAGGGCTGTCAAAGTTAAAGCGATAACGCATTAACGCAATCAATCTTTCGGATGTCGGGGGGGCTTTAAAATCCACTCCACAACAATGTAAGAAATGTGTTAATGGGAATAAATGATTCTCCTGCTTTGTTTCTCTGTTGTACCTTAACTTATGAGTGTTTTGGATCCTCAGGTGTTCATATCTGTGCGTACTCCCATGTGCACAACCCTCGACCGTTTTTTCCCCTCTCTCACCTCGCTGACCTTTTAAATCTAGCAGGATCCAATGATCTGGGGGACTTACCCCCACAATCTCACTGGGAGACAAATGACTCCCCACAGCTATGAGGCTCCTCAAATCCCTCCATGCAGGACCAGTCCGGCCAAAAACACAGACATCAGAGGAGTGATAAAGCGCTGCTCCTCCAGGAGAAGACTGTTTGCAAAAAGACTTTGGCCCAAAAGGAAAGGAAATCTTGTAGTTGGACTGTAAAGTAAAGGACTCTACCCTTTGGAAGCAGAACTATGGTCTGTAAAGTCAGCTTGTTAACAGAAAAATTGTGGTGGACTGGGGGTCTCTGCGGAGTAGAGACACTAGAAGAGAGGAGGGATCTGGGGCCAAAGCCTTACAGATAATAGTATATGGATGTATAGGTATTACTGAGGTGGGGGTGAGTATAGGGTGAGATATGGGGGACAGGAGACCCCCAGCACCCCCTGCAAGCAGCTGCATATTGGTGCTGAAGAATGCCAGGAAGTTATTTTGGGGGGGTACACATCTGCTTTGGCTATCAAGAGACTCCCTCGCCTCCCCATGCACTTCAAAATGACTTGTAGTTTTTAGGGAAAGACTTGTTCTGGAAGGAAGGAAGAAATGAAGGAGGGAAGGAAGGGCAGTAGGAAGGAAGGAAAAAAAGAAAACACCCCTGTAGGAGAGTTGAAGCCATTAGGAATGCATGCTGAGTTTCAAAAACAGAGAACAGAGAAGAAAAGGATAAAAATCAAATCAAGGGTAGAGAGAAAAAAAAGACGGGGGCTGGAAAGGAAAGAGGGCTTTGCTTTTCTGCGAGAGACCCAGGCCAAAGCTCAGTACAGCGCCAGGTTCCATTCAGACTAGACAAAGTAAATAAAACCACTTGATGAAAAAGAGCAAAAAGGAAGCCAATGGATGGCGGAAAGAGCGCTCCGAGCAGGGGGGTATGAAGCGAAGTTAAAAAGATGAAGGAAGAGAGAGCGAGAAGTTCTGACCTTCTGTTTTCACAACTGAGCGGTTATCTGATGGCCGGACACAGATTTAAACAGATTATCACAGCATTGTCAAACATGAAGTCACCCCTCTGTGATTCCCATTCATCCTCCCCATTAATCATCTCAATCTCTGCCTCCATCTCCAGAGGACATACAGACTGTTAATCCGGAATAACAAACAAGAAGCGAGTTAATATCCAGCTAATCAAAATGAGCGCTGGTTCCTGTTCCTGTGCCGTCAGCCTCTGGTCCGCCCTCTCTTCTCGTAACCCCAACCACACACTAATTCATAAATTACAAACAAAGAGTCCCTTGTGGTTTGGGAGGGACGGGGCCGGCACTGCAAGCTGGCGCTACAGCGGAACGGCAACGTGTCAATTAGAGGGAAACCTGGCTGACGGGGAGCGGTAGGTGTGGATGCACACACACACTACCAGGCTCACACACTTACAGGAGGCAGGACCTACTGTATACAGATGTTCACAACACACACACACACACACACACACACGCACACACGCACACACACACACACACTCACACACACACACACACACACATACACACATACCATTTGGAAGCCATCTAAGCAATTTAGTCATTTTGGAGCCCAGGAACTGACTGCGCCATTGTCTGGTGTAATCGGCTCGCTGCCTTTCTCCGGCCTGTTTACGAGGGGTGACGTGTGTTAAAGGTGGCGAGCACGCACCGCCGGGAGTTAAGCCTGCAGTCGTGTTGAGCGCCGGGCAGGCTTCTGTGGAAAAACACGTGTTGAATTGTGGGAGGCGTTGCTAAAACTGTGCATGTGGATTAAACACTGAACGTGATTTGAGCTCAGCATCAGATGAAAGGAATCCATCTGCTGCGCTACACTGAGATGATGAGGCTGATTATCACGGTTTAACTCAGTTTACATATTATATACCAAGTTTATTGAATTACAGAATCTCTTGTGAATCTTTAATGACCTACATTTTCTCATTACTTTTCAATTTTATAGTAAATACAGTTAACCATCTGAATCCCATGTAACTAAACTGAGAGCTGATCAACCAACCAATCCACCTAATGGCTAGTCCAGAAGTCCAGAATATTTAACTGGCAGTACAGTAATTAATCCAGACACATATATAAATAGCAAGACAGCGTAAGAAACAAGATATCATCGGCAAAGATGTATTAAAAATAGTTATACTATGGTCTGGGTGAATGCTCGATTCTGATTGGCTGCAGGGTGTCCATTAATTCCCGATAATGGACACCTCGAAGAGCATTATCCCTCTTATACCATGGCTCCTTGCCAAAAAAAAAAGATTACAACCATTAATTTACTGTATATTTTCATCATTATTTCATGCAACCAAAATCTAAAGTTTTTCACAATGCATTCACTCCGTTTCCATGGTAACCCTGAGGGTTTGCTAATACCTGGAACAATCATTACATCATCCCTTAATTCCTGATAATGGACACCTCGTCAGGCATTATCCCTAAATGTGACACTTTATTGTGATATAGATTTCATCATATCACCCAGCGATACCAAATATTCTCAGACCATTAAGACCAGAAATGCAGCAGTATGCAAACGATTAGTCGATTCATTGATTAGTCAATCAGCAGAAAAAGGAAAGGGGAAACTATTTTGATGATTGATTAATCGTTTCAGCTGTTTTTCAAGCAAAAGGCAAATCAAATGATCTCTGTTTTATATCATCATTAAGTGAATATCTTTGGGTTTTGGAGTGCTGGTCAAACAAAACAAGAGATCTGAAGACGTCATCTCAGGCTCTGTAAATGGACAATCTTTTCGTTATTTTTTGACATTTCATAGACCAAACGATTAACCCATTTGTGCCCAAAACTGAAATTTGACACACAAAACTGACATTTTCAAAATCAGTCAAACAGTATGTCTGGAAAGTGAGTTTTTATTATCATACTATATGTAGTATTTGGGCACATGATGATGGGACTACTGTTTTTGCAATTGACTGATATTTTAGGAAAACACAGCAGTCCCATGTGCCCAAAGACTAGATACTGTATAGTATGTTAAGAAAATGGCTGTATCTCAGAAACTACAAGAAGCACAATCAAGTATTTGGTATCTATGAACTCATAACAAGTTGAATATCAAAGATATGCACACATATGCAGTGTACAAAAATATTTTATAATGAAAACATTTAATAAACACAGTTAGATTTTTGATTTTGACTAATAATAAAAGCAGTACTGTTAGATACTTGCCCAAAGTCTATATCAAATTTCAAAAAATCTGAATAAATGTTGTGGCATTTTTCCTTCCCTCATATATAAATATAGTCTTTGGACACAAATGAGTTAATTGATTAAATCAAGGAAATAATCAGCAGATGAACTGATAATGAGAGGAGTTAGGTGACATCTTTCCAGTGACCTCAGCCCTGCTGCCTGCTCTGACTCAGCACCAGTATTTGCATTGTGTGAACGACTCGCTGCCCCTGTTGGTTTTACTGTACTATGCACCCAGTGGTTAATTACAGTGAAGTCAAACTCCTGCCAGCAGAGCCTGTTCTCTACCAGCATACCATCTATGGAAACACACACAGAGGAGGATGCATGATAAAATGAGTTTCACTGCTCCTGTTAAAGGTACCAACACTGAGCGGGGTGTTGTCAGGTATCGGTCTGGTCATGTGTGTGTGTGTGTGTTGTGTGTTGTCTGTATCTAAGTGATCTCACATTGTTGTTACCTCGTCTGTCCACACGTGAAACTACACTTCCCTGTCAAAGACTAATCTCAGCTTCTGAGCGTTTGTTTCCTCATGTTTCACCATCTCCCAAATAATTAACACACACACACACACATATTCACACCAATTTACCCGTTCTCACATCCTCAACAGCGAGAGCTAAAAACAACAAGGAGGACATTCCTGAGGGCAACGCAAGGTGAGGCATTTAAACTCTTCAACGAGCAAAAGCAGAGTGTGATGACAGATTAAATATGCAGAAAAAAGACTTTTAAACATTAAAAGTTTAAAGCTTAAGGCGGATAAACAAGAGGGATGCTCCCACTTCTCAAATAACTCAAAAAGTCTTGAGCAGCACAGAAACCAAGAGGCAGACTACAGCAGGGAGATTTAAAAAGCCTGCTCAGACAGAAGATGAGGTGACACTTACACACGCATTGCTGAATGGAAAATCCTTCGAGGGTCCAAGCAGAAACTTTCTCTCCGAGCGTGTGTTTGTCTTGTCAAACTCTGCCTCCTCCTCCTCCTCGTCTGAGTCCCGCCACGAGAGCTGGGACTGGCTTCGCCGTAAAAACAAGCGCTCACGTGAATAGTCCACCGTGGGTCCGACCAGAATGAGAGAGCACGGCCCAAAAAAGGAAAAAAACAGAAGAAGGGAGGGAGTAAAAAAATAAAAAGGATAGCCCCTTTAAGAAGGTATGCTCCCTAAAAGTGACTCCCCTCTTTTTAAGCCAAATGGAGTATGAAGAGAGTTTCCTCTTCTTTTCTTCTTCTCATCCAGAGAGAATAATGCTTCTCCTCTCTTTTAGTTTTCCCTTCCTTCCTGCTCTCAGAGAGAGAGAGAGAAAGTTGAACCCGGCTTTAGACGACTGGAATGTGACAGCAGGAGAGAGCGAGGGAGAGAGAATGAGGTGGTGAGGGAGAAAAAGAGAGAGAGAGAGAGAGAGAGAGAGGGACGGTGGTGTCCACCTACACAGCCCACTGCTGTGTGAGTGAGCAGTCACGGAGAGGTAGAAAGGGGAGGGAAGGAGCAGGGGAAAGAGGAGGAGGGGGCTGTGAGTGCATGCATGAGTGTGAGAGAGAAAGAGAGAGAGAGAGAGGGATGAAAAAAGTCAGAGTGCAGCTCCAGGAAATGACCTGAGAATTTCATTCAGCTCAGATTGGAGGTCTGGGACTGTGGTGTGTGTGAGAGCTGGAACATGCTGCTTCTGCATGGCTGCATGTAAGGCATGGTAAGGTTGGGCAGTATGACCAATGACAATATAAATCTGTTTCCATACAGTTTATAACATGGCATCAGTCCCTTTAATATGTGGTTAAGTTAGCGGGCAGTGTTGCAAATCAATGGGCAGGACTGCTTTATTGCCGTGTTGGGTTTTTATAGAGAAGTGTATTGATTCGTCGGGTGTTCTGTCCACACATTTTTTCTTGATTGATTTACCAGAAAATGTTCTATATCTTAACACACAGTATATCAATATTGACATATCCCACGATGGAGAATTTAACCGTATAACGCAAATGTGGTTTTCCGCTTCGTTTTTCCTGACAGCAAGTTGGATCAACCAACCAGTTTGTTGGACGCTTGTTGAGATTTGAGAAGCGTTTACATTTCTTTACATTCTCATTCATAACTTTTATGGAAAGACATTAGGAGATTTGTATATGATAACATGGTCTCTGACTTTAAAGGTGCTCTGGATGATATCCAAACAACTATTAGCATTGTGAAGATATAGAGGAGTAATGTCTACCTGAGCAGAGAATGAAGTCGCTCTCCCTGTATGTGTTGTAATCTGAGCTTCTCTGTAGTTTGTTGACATCGCCGGGCTGGCCGAGCGTGCCTTTTAGTGCATGCTAGTGCATGTTAGTGCACGTGCCCCATTGGCTAGATCATGGTTGCCACTCTGCACTGCTCTCATATGGCAGTTACAGCTTATAACAACGTCTTTTTGTTCCCTACAAATTTGATAGAAATAAGCTAAATGAAATGTTTTAATCAAAAGGTCTGCTGTGGAGTTATCTTGTAAACAAACATTTATAAAAAAATATATATTTACATTCAATGTTTTCTCACCTGTTCCTTTCCAATAAAATATTTGTAAAGCTGATTTCTTAAACATATTAAATCTTGCGTTGTTTAAATCCACATTTGCTAGCTTGCAGTCGTTTTCTTCCATAACTTTCATGGCAGATTGATATGTTTCTTGGCACTATTTGACTGTAATCTGGTGTAAATTGATGGAACAGCATGAAACCGCCAGCAGGAATGTGTATTGCGTTGCCATGTGCATCCTTGTGTGTGTGCATGTGATGCAAACAAAACAGGGATCCAATCTTGAAAACATTGCTGAATAGTGATACTAGTGAGAAAATATACACATTCATATAATTATATTACTTATTAATGATTACCAGATGGTTCATTGACATAATCCCCTCTTGAAACAACAATAAAGCTGTTTACAATGAGATGCTCTTCATTATGTTTTCGATATGAAGACATCCCCGCTGGCCACTATTGTTATTCATGACACGTCATTGTAAATAAAGCTGAAACAGAAAGATTTGTGAGGTGTACGCATTGACTCCTTCGCGAGCCTCATGAGGCCTGTAGTTACGCAGAACACTGTTCTCAGAGACATTTAAAATGTTCTCTGCTTGGATCCACAGAGACATTTAAATGGATCCTGCAGAACTATAATTCTAGCTTAAGATGCCCTGGGAATTTCTCCCCCTGGTTCCCACCCCCTAGACTGCCCCTCCACTAATTCCCCCCTCTCCCTTCCTCTCCCTCGGTCCTCATCCACCGCAGGAGGAAAACTGAAACCAGCCACAGACTGGAAAGCATTAGCCTGCCCCCCCCCCTTCTCCCATTCAACACACTCTACATACAAACGAAAACAAGAACGATGGATCACAAAAAGAGTGGAGCGAGTAGTTTTCGCCGTGAGCGCAGAGTGACATGAAAACAGTAGTGTACACACAGTTTACGACTTTGTGAAGCCGACAAAGTTGGCAGCGAGTTCTCGTCCAGAGCTTTGCTTATTTTGCAGTTTCCAGCCCAACAAAGAAGCAGTTGCTCATTTGGGAAAACAGGCCAAGCAAAAAATAAAACCCACAGGACAGGGGGGGGGATGTTTGTGTTTGTGTGTACAGTGTTTGTGCATGTACTGTATAATCTATTTATGTTTGTAGGTATGATTGTACATGTGTATACACGTGTTTGTGTGCAAACATGTGACTGTGTGGATGTGAACTTGACTGCATGCTCCTATTATCCGACGTTTGTAAAGCAGACAAACAGCCTAAAGCCAAACGGAGAACATTCCTCCGCTCTGGAAAGCGCCTGCTATGTTGGGGGCTGGAACGGTTACAGCGACATAAGTGGCTTTGACTAGCGGCAGCAGAGCGACAGACCCCAAAATGATCATCAGAGAGGCCCTCTCGCTCTCTTTCCCGCTCACATGCAGACCAGAGCTAATGACACATGCAGCCTCACTAGAAGAGCCTCAGAGGCCAGGTAGGACTGAGTGGTCAGTACTGAGCCTGATAGACATTGATTATCTGCAATGTCATGAGACCGTGATGTAGGAAAGGAAATCTAACAAGTGAGCATTTCAGCAAATCTGCAGACAGAAAATCAAATAATCAATAATTAGCTCAAAAGTACCAATCTCCACATAATGCCACTGATAACACACTTAGCAAGAACTACAATAAATACATCCACCTTAGAATAAAAACAGCTTCTAACCATAAACAAGTAGACATTTAACAATCTACTCGTGGATCGTAAACTAAGATAACACTACAGGCAGTAGTGGAAGAAGATCTTTTACTTGAGTAAAAGTAGCAATACCACAGTGTTAAAATACTCTGTTACAATTAAAGGTCCTGCATTGAAATCAATTATCAACAAAATGTACTCAAAGTATCAAAAGTAAAAGTACTCACTGGGCAGAGTAGCCCCTTTGAGAGTGTTGCACTGTTATACAGTATGTAGAATATTTGGATATTATTATTGACACTCAATTCAATTCAATTTATTTTTATATAGCGTCAAATCATAACAGAAGTTATCTCGAGACACTTTATATATAGAGCAGGTCTTAGACCGTACATCATACACACATAAGCAGTATTTTAATATAACTGTTGGTTGAGATTTTGCACTGTAGTTTAATCTATAAAAATGTATCATTCAGGGAGCCAAAGACACTTAATAAGAAAACTTAGTATTCAAATTCTTTACTTGAGTCATATCTCATAAAGCAGAAAAAAAACCTTTGATTATTATACTATCGTATTATTGTATTATCAGTACTTATACAAAATTATTACACGGCTTTGTTGGATACACGATTCTGATTGTTCGATCACGCCGTTCTACGGTCTGTTATTTCTTTAGTCTACCGTGGACGCGGTTCTGATGTTGGATTAAATTATAGATTTTTTAATGTAAGTAATGACCAGCTTGCAGTACATTATCCCTTACATGTTTAAATAGCATGTTACTGCCGTAGTTGGTACAGGTGGAGCTAATTTTTTACTATTTTATATAACATGCAACATGCATCATATTTTATTCATCAGGTAATCATGTTTTGTATGTACTTTTTTGTAAAGTAACTATAACTGTAACTGTTAAATCAATGTAGTGGAGTAAAATCCCTCTGAATTGTGGAGGAATAAAAGTATAAAGTAGTGTGAAATGGAAACACTCAAGTAAAGTATCTCAAATGTGTACGTGAGTAAATGCACTGCAACACTGGACCTCATTGATTGAACCAGTGAATCTACCAAATACAAACATGATAGAGTGTTATCACTGCATGTTTATCTTGTGTTGCAGGTGATGATGATGATGATGATGATGCACATTGTGTTGACATTTGCCAACAGAGCTGATGAGCCTGTCGAACGCCTCAAAGGTTAGAATTGAGTTAATCAGACTCAGTGTGTACTAAAGTTGGCTCTCATCCTACAGTATCACTCAGCAGCAGTCACCTGTGTTATCTGTCTGTATCAGTACAGCTCTCCTCATGTTTACCAAGCAGTCTGTAGATAGTGGAATCAAAACGTCTGGCTGGCACACTGTCTAGTTTTTCTATTTTCATTAAAGGGATTTTTTAAAGTTTTGGTACCAAGACACAACAAAAAGTGTCTCAAGGGGAAAAGGAAAATGACTCACATTAGTCATGTCACTGTTGCGGGCGTTATGGAAGGTTTTTTTAAACTAAGAATCAAGTGTCCAAGTAAAGAGTTACAACAAATCTTTTGAATGTGATTTGGCAATTTTGTTGAGAAGTGGTAGTCAGACATTTATTGTGGCTTAAGTTTCTTTTACCTGAAGGATTTACAGGATACCAGAAAATACAACGAGTCCTGTTTATTCATGGTTTATATTAATCATCTTGTTTTTAATGAAAATTATCCAATTCAAACTTGTTTTTTTCTTGCATTGGAGAAATTGCAGTCTTTATTTCCAAGTAATTAATTGAGTAATAAACTTTTTCTTTGAACAGATTTAGATTAAGTTGCATTTTATTATATCAAATAAAACAACGTTTAAGGATTAGATTCTAATGCAAGTAACAGAATGATGTATTTTGTAGGGTTGTCCTCGACCAAAGAAATTCTGAGTCGACTAATCGATTAGTTGATTTAATCGACAGATCTGTAAAACTGAGTTTATCCACAAAGAATCACACAAAAGCACCACTTTAACTCTCGTTTACCAGAGATGTGCTCATAAGTTTCTTGGAAATAAGTCATTAAGCATGAAAAAAAGCATAAAAAACGAGTAATTAACTCAAGAAATCTTAGTCGACTTAAGACCAAAACGACGGACTAATCGACTAAGAGAGGGAAGCCCTAGTATTTTGGTAACAGTATCATCCTACAGGTTGGGTTACATCCAGCTATATGAGGGAGCTGCCACCTGAAAAACACTATGCGAGTGGCACTGAGCAACTTGGGAAGCTATTGGCAGTTCAGTCGATTGCTCAAAGGCACTATGAAAGTAGTATCTGCATAACTCAATCACTCCCAATGACATCGCTCAGATAGTCGGGGACATGAACCAGTCAACTTCCGGCTCTAACCTGGAGGCTATCGCCGTCTGCGGGGTCGGAAATGCTGGACAGAATGGAGACAGAAGAAAAACAAGGAAGACAGATGAGATGAAAGACAAAGGGTTAGCAGGTTGTGAGGGTGACATATAAACAAGGAAATGGCGAACATAGTGGAAAAGCCAAACGTGGGTGGGAAAGAAAAGAAAGCAGAAAAAGGAAAAGTCAGTGGAGCTGTGAGGACTTAAAAAGGGGAATTTAACACCTTGTTCAAGATGCATTTTAATCTGATTAACCTTCTTACAGACCTCCCCTCAGGGCCAGTGACCACATCGGCTGGGTATTAAACTAGATTTGTAATGTCTGACCACACTGCATGTAGCTGAGTGTGTTTAAAGGAGGAGAAACTATCAGAATTAAGGTGCCATTTAACCAGTTTTCATTCAAGTGTGGTGCTACATGTTGCTTGTGTGCACCAAACATTCAGTAGATACTAAATGACGCAGACACGGTGCAGCGCCAGACGCCAGCTGACTGAACATGCTGGCAAAGCACAGTCCCACAACCCCTCGCGTCAGCAAATCACCACGGCAACAGTGCGTTCCCGCCAAAAAAACTCCCTTCATGTTACTCGCCCTGCTCCGGCGACCACACCCTGCGTGGGTTCAACTTCCAGCCACTTACGAGACTTTACAGATGATGTTATACCGTACCAATCAAACTCAATGCCTTTTATGGGCATCGGCTGAACCAACCATTACCACTATTAATGCAACACACACACACACACACACACACACACAGGTCGGCTGAGGTCACGTGCTGTGTGTTTTCTCGCAGCAGTGTTCCTGAGAGTGCCAGCTGCTGCGGCTGTTGTTTCTGCAGAGTCAGGTTTGTGTTACGAGGCCGGGGAGCGTTCAGAGGGGCCACTTCATTCCTTTCTGCTTTCCTCTCCACTCACTAAAATCAGACGCACCACGGATCACACCGGGGTCAAAGACAAACACCTTTTCCTGGTTCTTGGTTTGTTTGAGCTTAATAAAACACCCAATGGGTGGGGTGACTCATATTATAATGATGCAACGAGAGCCAGAATCTTCTGACGTTAACACCAAAGTATTTGAGGGTGAAGTTGGACCGTTTCCTGTGATTGACACTCGACTTTACACAATTGGATTTGGCCGTTGTTGTAGGACACCACACCCAATCTAGCCGTGCACTCAGGTGAAAACACTCTCAAAGAATTCTTTGTTTCTTTTCAGCGAACAAGGCTTCAACATATTACAGTGAAAACAAAATTGACATGGCTGGCATTAAGACAGCACAAATATACTAGTTCAATGATTGACTACGACGAGCCACACCAGCTCCCAACATGTTTTTTTTACTATCGTTTCCTGGAAGCTTCTTTATTCAAGTTGACAATGAAATCACAAGTTGATAATCGGTCATAAATGATCAAATCAAGCAGCACCAACAGCCCTGAAATGAAGCTTCCCAAGAAATACAGAAATGAGTTCATAGGGAATACCCAGCAATTGGTAGAAGGGATGAAACTGTGACAATATGACAATAAACTGAATATCTTTGAGTTGTGGACAAAACAAGACATTTGAGGACGTCATCTTGGGCTTTGGGAAACACACATTTTTCACCATTTTCTGACATTTTATAGACCAAACAACTAATCGATTAATAAAGGAAATAATCGACAATAAAAATAATTGTTAGTTGTAGCCCCTAATTTAAGAATACATCTGATCTCACATTTGAGAAAAGTGAATAACTTTGACAACAGTAAGTTTTAGTTCTAAGGTAGTAAATTAAATTGGGCTCAAGCGAAGTCTTATAAACTTGGGAAATGTTCTGAATTTCTATTTATGCATGAATCAGGTCACATTTACATATTATTTGTCACATTACCCCTCCCTTTTTCCTCTTCAACGCTGAAAATAAAACACAAAAAAGTATGTAAATTGAATAAAAATACATATATTAAATGGCACAGATGACAAACTGAAGTGTAAATATCTATAAAGTTGAGGCTTAATTACACAGTTAAAAAATAATAAATAATATAATAACACCTTCATCATCACATTCAGATTAATCATACTTATCAATAAATTGCAGTGAGCCCTATTTGAATCTACATACATTTTCTGGTCTTGAAAAGGGGGTTCAGGGCCCACTGACAGTTTGTCGTCATGTCAACTACGTCTGCAAACCTGCTTATTTGTCAGATTAGAGATACTGGAAAAAGAGTGTATTTGCTTAACTGTCCACATTATAAATGTGTGTTTTTGCAGCTATAGGATGAGCTATAAGGGAGAATAACGGCACCCAGCAGCAGCAGCAGCTACTACTGTCAGCCCGCCTGCCCGGCTGGCTGGTTTGGGCCTAAATAAACATCTTCCCCACAGTCTCCTCTGCTGAAACGACATGAATGTGTGCGGGGGAGTCGGAGGAGTGTGTGGCCCGCAGCGGTCGCATGTGTACCTCAAGTATCTTTGTGCATGTATATTTATGTGTATGCGTCTGTGAGTATGTCTGCATAACCAATTGGGATAATCCAAACCCTCAAACTTCTGAATTACATCTTCATCTTCCTCTTTTTTCCCCCGTTACATCTAAATCAGCCCCCCCCTGAGCCACATGTAGGCCGCTAGAGCCTCCGCTGCTCGGATCAGGTCCATTAAAAACACCAGTAGCAGTCCAGTGACCACACCTCCATCAGTCCCTGCAGTTTAGTCTCTACAGTGTTAGCTCCTGCAGTTTAGTCTCTACAGTGTTACCAGCTCCTGCAGTATCCCATCTGCTAAAGGAAAAGACGACAAAGAAACTAAAACATAACAGGGAAATTTAATTTTAAGACCAGCTAGGACAATAAAGGAAAAATCCATCCCCCTACAACTCCTACATTGTAAGAAATGAAATGAAAATGACTTTTTGTGGAGTTTTGTGTGTAAATTAAAACATACCAAACAAACAAAACAGGCCTAGAAATAGTAGCACAGTCGCTGTTTTCTTAAATGTGTTGAGAGTGAATATTTCCTTCAATCTCTTCAACTCTCCCTGACTGACCTGTGACCTGACTGACCTGTGACCTGACAGACGTATCGTTGGTGTTATGATTTTACATCATTTTAATTTTCAATGCTTACAAAATTACCAAAAAGATGCCTCAACTTGCATGGGGACTGAATTTAGGGTCCATAAAATCATCCAAAAAATATCAAGAATCTGGCAATTCTTTCCCCCTCAGTTTGTCGACTGATTTTTCCAAGGTCAAGAACTTTGAATCTGTAATGATTTTACGTCCACGGTGGCTTAAAAAGATAGTTTTGGTGCTCTGAAATGGGGTTGTTTGAGGTTCTTATCCATAGTCAGTTTATTACCTACAGTAGATGACGGTCTGGTGGCTTTGGCGAGAGCTTAGATATCAGATTCAGTTCCCCGATGGAAACATAGACTGTATAGCTTTCTGACAGCAAGGTAAACCGGCAAAAATATTCTAAATATAGCGTACACTAAAACTGATATAATTTCTTTTAGGTGTCTAAAATCCGTTTTGCCCTGTCCACAGCAGTACATTAGTTTGGTTCTATGCAGTAACTCCTGTCTGCTTTTCTAAGCTGGGGGCGTGCTGACCGTCATCTATTGTCGTTAATACTCTGACTATGGATAAGTACCTCATACAACCCCACTTCAAAACACCCAAACTATCCCTTTAAAGTTCTCAGAAAAAATTTGAAAATCTATGTTTTCATAATAATTGAGCCAAAACTATCTTCTGATAAATTGAAAGCCACAGAACGGCTAATAAATGGACCTTGAGGTGAGACGGTTTTGTCATAAGAATCGTTATATTTGATATATAGTGATGGTTCAGCCAGTAAGTGGAACTAAGCTGCACAGCTTTGTTTTTGCATCCGGTCCACAAGCCATAGCAGTGGAAGCAAACACATATAGGATATTAATGGACTCATTATACTTTCATTAGGATTTTTTTAAGAGATCTTATTTCCACTTTGAGGTTTGAACCCCGGAGTTGGAAATGCCAGAGTTGCCTGTTCCACAGAACCCCCCCTTCTCCAAACCCAGACCCCATGTTAACCAGCTAAGTGCCGCAATTAATTCATTTCCTCCTCAGAAATTAGACCTGTTCATTAGGCTTTCCATAACCTTTTATCCCCCCCTTAAAGTCCGCTCTGCGTGGTTCAAAAGAGGCTGTGTGACTGTGGCTTGTTCGGAGTGATCCATTACACCGCGGCGAAAACTCTGGAGGGGAAGCCTTGGAGGGAAGTTTTAGGAGAGAGGCCTTGATATGAAGTCTGAAGCTTTAATACGTCTCGGGGGAGGAAGAGCACTGCGCTGTGTGTCTGGGACTGACACAGGAAGGAGGAGGAGAAGGAAAGAGAGAGAGAGATTCTTCTGGATATGATTTGATCAGCGTGGACGTCCATAAATCACATTTTGTTGAATGACGTTTAAAGTTATCGCTGTGCTTTATGGTACAAAGACACACATACAGAAGCCCTCAGGCTGCATCTCTTCAGAGGAAGGAGGATGCTGCGGGGATGCAGGACAGGCCTCAGAGGTCTGGTTGAGCAAGCTGTATAAATAGGATGCTTCCTACACATGACGCATGACAAAGACACGCTTACATACGGCCAGAACTGGACTTTTTTTTTTTTTTTATCAAACATACAGATGGATACATTTTCATTCCTGCAGCTTCCTGCAGGCGTACTGTAGGTCAAACCCTGACAACCAACACAGCATTACAAGAAAGAAACTTCAAAAGGGGCCATACTGGAAGCTTGCTTTTTGAAGAAAAGTGCCCCGAGCACACTCATTCATCAATCTCCAACAGACGCACCGAGGGTCCAAGTTTGGGCTATAAATAATTTGCAAGACAGAGCTCGTTGCTGCAAACGTGATCTTGTTAAAAATACAGAGACGTCAAGTATTTAGAGCTGTGTTTAATCAGACTTCTCCTGCCTGAAGTACTTTCTTTCGACCAACAAACAAACAAACAAACCATAGGGTCTTCCTCCAGGGGGAGTAGATGGAAATGAAGCCTGACAGTGGCGGCTGTGCGGAGTGTGTGTGATCTGCTGGGAGACTGATGGCAGGTTCCGGGCCATTTGCTGCTGTGTTATTGCTCAGGAGCAAGTCCACCCCTGGGGCTGTGTGAGGAAGAAGCCGGAGCTCGGAGAGTTGACGGCTTTATAAATCACAGGCAAACCGAGGCCGATAGCGAGACCGTAATGTGAATTAAACATGTACTCATGCCTCCGTGTGTGTGTGTGTGTGTGTGTGTGTGTTCAGTACACCCAGACATAAAATACTAATGCACACATTCACACTCATAAAATGCTGTTTCCTAAATTATTTATTCTCAGCTTGCAGCAAAAGCCCCTAAAACAGCACTTAGACAGGGACAGTAAAGATTGTAAGTGGGCTAACACCTCCTTCAGGGAGCGTGGTGCATGCTTCCAGTTTAGTGGTACAGAAACACACAACCCAATCTCACGGGAAGGCGTATAAATAGCACATTTACAAGGACATTTCGTGTCATGCATTTTAGCTTAGTTAGGTAAAACATTGACCTTAAAAGGTTGACCTTAAAATAAGTACGTAAACTAAGTAAAATACTTACAGAAACAAAGTAACATAATTACGGAAAACACGTCACAAACGTCACAAATGTAATTTACAAAACAAAACACCGGTCTCCTGGTGGAAAGTTGTTTCTTTGTTGGTCTCATCCACCTCCCCTCCCTCCCACCATATACGGTCTTTCTAATTTTTATTCTACGTCACTAGCTTTGAGTGTAGCATATTTATACGGATGCGTTTACATTGCAGTCAGTACAGACTACATGGCGTAGAAATGACACGCCAAACACAAGAACGTATTCAATTATTGCGCCCTTTTGCCTTGCGCATTATTGTGTCATTCATTTGCCTTTTTGTGCGACCTTGCTGCATATTCACACTCAAAGTTCACTTCATGTATTTTAGAACAAAACAAAATCATATTTTCATAAAGATTCTTACTCTAAAAAAACTCTAAAAGATAAATAAGTCCATAAATCTTGTTCTATCAATCACTTTGTGTAAGTACCACTTTTTTCAGTTGGAAAAAAATGTACACACCAACACACACACACACACACACACAAATGCAACCAATCATGTGCAGACAGACATCCTCCGTCCCCTGCTCCGACAACAAATGGGGTCAATCCTGCACACACTCGACCACCAATGAAAGAGGATCCCCCCGAAATTACCGCTTTGCTGGAGCCTGGAGCGACCAGTGACTTCATGTCTGCAGCCGCTAGACTGATTTACTCACGTTCAGCCCTCCACTGCGGCCGCAGCGCAGGAAACCCACCACCTCCTACCCCCTCGCAGGCAGCACGTCGTTGAACATTTACACCATCCCACATCCCCTACATACCTCACACATTTACCGACACAACTCAGCACCAGAGCTGTTAGGAGAGTGCGTCGTGTTATCAGTGACAGATAAGGGAGGTCAGTCGGAGCCAAACGACTCCATAAACACTGCTGAATGGTCTGTGTGTTCTTGTCTGCGCTGAGATAAAGGATGGATGGACTCTTGGACGACAAAACACAGAATTTGGGAGGTGAATCTTCAAAACAAGATAATAAACTAACCATAAAGCATGACCAGAACTTCAGCTTTATAACTCAGTCCATGTGCAAATCCAAGCATTGAAAGAGAGCAGAAAATGCTACTACACACACATGATTTGATTAAACTCAAAAATCACATTGACACGCCAAGCAGTAAGAGTCGTCCTAGACTGGATCTGGATCTCTGTGCCAGTGATTTTGGTGGTTATGATATGAGAGGCTCCAGTCCGTGGTGGTGCTGATTGATCAATTCCTGGTGCTGGAGGCGTCTGGATAGCGTGTGTGTGTGTCTGTCAGTGTGTCTCCAAGTGTGCGGTTAATGAATTACAGCTTTGACAGGTCAGGATTAGCCCCGGGGTGGGGAACAGATAAAAAGGAAGACCATCATTCTCTAGACAGAAAAGTCAAAACAGAAGATACAGCGCCAAAGTTGTTTTCCGTAACTGAATATTTGGAGGTGTGACTTGAACATGGGAAGTTTAGACACTTTGAACTTCATATTTGAGCTCCGTCTAACTAAAGAAACTGCTTCAAACATTCATTTAGAAACCATTTAGAGTCTAAAAAGTGATTATGACACTCAGTGTTTTAATAAAATCCACTGAGGGTATACCACAGAGGTAGAGGAACCAGTCCTTTATGGCCTTTTATGGTCCACTGGTGGAGAGACTCATATAAGTTTGCACCCAACAGCATCATCATCACCTTGAAAAGACACATAATCCTTCTCTGAGTCTCACAGAGAGCTGGTAATTCTGAAGCACAGAGCTACACCTTCATAAACAAGACTCAAGTCAAGCAGATCAGTGAGTGGACGTCGCCCCCTGCTGGTAGGACAATGAAGCCCTCAGTGAAGGTGTATGCTTTATTTATGGGGACTCACCACAGGTGTAGATGACACTGAGGTACTTCCTGGTGCCGGAGTAACACGGGTCTCCAAAGTCTCTGGTGGAGGCTCGAACCGTGCAGCTTTTCTTCCCCTGACAGCGGGCGGTCAGAACCTGCAGAGCCACGGACGACTGGCAGTCTGACAGAAACACGGAGAGGAGGAAGTATTGAATTATTATTAGACATCCAGACTGATGAAAAGTAATACAGTTGACCTAGTTATTAATTATTATAGGGGCCACCGTTATTGCTTCTATATCTGATAACACTTTTTTATGGTTCATAGGAATATCAACTCCTAGAAAGGGACTCATTTCTTAGGAAGGTTTCTGGAAAAGGCTGTGATTTGGTACTAATTAAAAGGGAAATTGGAGTAAAGCAGACATGATTAGTGGGTTCATCACTTAGTCAATCAACAAAAAAATAATTGGCAAATAATTTGGATGTGTGAGTCATTTACTAAGCCTAAAAATCCACTGCTTTCAGCTCCTCAAATGTGAATATTAGTTGGCTTTCTTAGGTTATAATAGTAAAATGTTCGTCAGACAAAACAAGCAATAAGAATATGTCAACTTACGCTCTAAGGAATTGCTGTTTGATGGGATTTTAATCATTATTTTCTGTCATAGACAAAACAATCAATTAGTCAATCAATAGAAAAATAATTAGCAAATAATGTGGATGGTTTGAGTCATTTTCTAAGTCAAAGTACACTCGTTTCAGCTCCTCTTTTCTTACACAGTAAACTGAATGAATGATGCAATATGAATATGTCAACTTAGGCAACTTATTTTCTATCATAGACAAACTATTAATCAATTGGTCAATAAAATAATCAGCAAATTAATCAACAATGAAAATAATTGATAGTTTTAGCCATAAAATCGAAACCTTCTTCTACCAAATTATTTTACGCAGGTAAGCTTAACATGCAGTAATGTAAATACAGTATTGTCTTTCTGAGTTGTAAAGTACAGGCAAAATGAAAAAAAAAGTTTCCTACAAAATGAAAAAAAATGGTTTGAATGAGTCTGAGTTTTTCCAGTCATTTAAGATTTTAGCGGTTCATTGAAAGAAATGTCTCTATAAATCAACGACTGCTTATAAACTCACCCAACTATATAATTACTATATTATTTATTTCTTAAAACCTCAAATAAAGGAGTCACTACATGTACTACTATGTTCCCTATAATTAGTTCTCCTGGGAAACTATTAAGAATTATTACAGGACTTGTGCAATAAAGAGTTTTCCATATTTTCACATCATTTTATTAGCTATTTTGAAAAGAACATAGCTCATTGATCAACGGATAAAATATAAATGAGCCAGAGTTAGCCTAAAAGTTATACTTAAAAGATCATTTATCAACAAGGCAGAAAGAAAACCTGCTAATCACACGTCCTCACACACAAAACATGTCTTTCACTTAGAGTGCTTTGCCAGAAACAGAGTCTACATAACTTCATATTCTTATTAAAGCTATGGGTCTCTTAGTACCTCGCTGTAGAGTGTCTGATGGACAAGTAGCACTTCAGGCACAAAAGGAACTACATGAGTCTCCGTCAGCTACAACAGAGGTGGACACGCACACACACACACACACACTGTGGAGAGAGCAAGGGGACATCTCTCACACTCCTTCCCATAAAGGCCTCCTCAGCTCCCATGGTGGAGCCTCATCAGACCCACATACAGAGACCTTACTGGGGCCTCACATTGTCTAAAGGATACCTGATCCAACATGTGTGTCTTTGTGTGTGTGTGTGTGTGGAAACCAGTCAGAGTAATGGACGTGGCTCTCATACATCATCGCTAAACACCCGCCAGAACCGGACAGATGAGTCTCTTCTCTTTCCGTTTCCCGCTCCCACTTCCTTCCTCTCTCACATTAACAACAGGACTACAGGAGATGAGCTGCTGACCCGCTGTACTCTTTAGAGCTCATATGAAGTCAGGTTTACACGCCCATGTTTTAAAGTAGGGCTACAATGAACGGTTATATTCATCATCAGTTCATCTGCTCATTGTTCTCTTGATTAATTGATTCATTATTTGGTTTGGAAATCATCAAAAAATAGTGAAAAAAGTGAGCAGTGTCGGATCTAGAGACACAACCCAAAAGATATTCAGTTCTTAGTCATATCAAACAGAGAAAAGCAGCAAATCTAAACTTTTGAGAAGCTGGAACCAGCAATTTTGTGGCACTTTTGCTTGAACAATGATTAATTTTAATCACAAAATTGTTTGTCGATGAATTTTCTGGCGATTAGAGCTGCAACAATTAATCGAGTAACCAATTAGTTGTCAAGTACTAATTTAATCGCCAACTATTTTGATAATTGATTAATCAATTTGAGTATTTTTTTTAAAGAAAAAAAGTCAAAATTCTCTGATTCCAGCTTCTTAAATGTGAATATTTTCTGGTTTCTTTACTCCTCTATGAGAGTAAACTGAATATCTTTGAGTTGTGGACAAAACAAGACATTTGAGGATGTCATCTTGGGCTTTGAGAAACACTGATTCCACCATTTTCTTACATTTTATAGATCAAACAACTAATTGATTAATTGAGAAAATAATCGACAATGCAAATAATCGTTAGACGCAGCCCTACTTGTGATACATAAATAATGGATTAATCGACCAGTCATTTCAGCTCTGTTTTAAAGACTGCAAGAGACAGACCATGGAACATATTGCTAGGCAAAACAATCTGTTTGGAAAGCAGAGGATTCAGTGTAAAATGGCTACAATAATAATCACAATTAATTATCTAGAGAATAAGATTTGATTTCAACTACATTGGCAGAGTGGTCTGGGGATAAATCATCGCAGAGTCAATCTAATAAAGTGTTTATAAAGACAAAACTTGTGGCTGCAAACTCATTGTTTCAACATTGCAAATACTGTAAACCCAACTTGAACAACCTAACTAACTCTAGTGGGATCAGCACTTTATGTTCCACCTCGTGAACTTTAGCGACACCCCAAACCGAGGCGTGAGGAACGCTAATAAAGTCTAGAGACTTGTGGGAACGTGGATGAGTCGAGGTTCCACACGGATGCCTCCCACAGGCCCCCACGGTCCATCTAACCCCTAAAAACAACACAAGGAGACGAGCCTTTGAAAGTGGACACTGAACCCTCGCACTGTCTGCCCCGGTGGGCCCCAAAGATCAGACAGGTAGAGAGAACGGGCTGGTTAAGGCTCTGATCACACGTCAACGGGCCACAATGAGTTATGGCACAGGTCAAAGGTCAAATGTCCCAGTGTGGAAGTGAAAGAGGGAGATGCAGTGGTCATGCACAGTGTCAACATTGGGAATTCACTGAATGGTCCATAACTGTGCCGTCCCGTTGATCATAATAAAGGGTCACACTTCATTTCTTGCTAATGATTGGGTTTGTAGCCAAGTGTAGAAAGCTCCTTAAGAATGTGAACCTGAATCAACGTCTGTCCACTCGGACGCGGTTCGAAGGGGCAACCGGACACTCCCCAGCTGGAGCCGACACACTGGAATCCCCAACCAGGATGTAGTGAGGTGGGAAGCCTGTGGGAACCAGTGAGTGTAACTGGATAACCGGTCAGACACCTCAAAAGGTTAGACCGTTCCCACTGCCACTGAAAACACAACAGGATTTACTGAGAGCGACTGATGAGGAAAATTCTATCATTCAAAAGTCTTGATTGATTTCAGGAAACGTATGTTGAAGAGCAATATGGAGATATTGTTGGCAACTGCTTGTCTCCAAAGTAATGAATACTGTTATTTTACAGACACACCTCTCCTCTTGTTTGTTTAGTGCAGTAGAAACAAGTCTGAAACGTGCCTGCATCAGTTTCATCATTTTATCTTATTAGACATTTGTGTGAATTTGTCTTAATTAGCAAATGAATTATTGAGTTATGACCAAAAACATGTTTTGTGAGCTCACAGTGACCTTTGACCTCCAAAATCTAATCAGCTCATTCTTAACTTCAGGTGGATGTTTGTGCCAAATTTGAAGAAATTCCCTCCAGGCATTCCTGAGATATCACATTCACGAGAACGGGACGGACGGACAAGCCGAAAACATAACGCCTCCACCTACGGCTGTTGCCGGCGCGGAGGCATAAAAACATACAAATACTCACATTTGATGAGCTAAACCTGCAAATAGTTGGCATTTTTGTTTGAAAAATCACTTACTAATCATTGCAGCTTTAATTGAGATACAACTGCCTGTTTCAAATCAACAGAAATGAACATTCAGCCAATCAAACCAATGCTAGATTTGCCACAGTTAAAAGTTGGAAGCGTACTCATTATCCATCCATCCATCCATTATCTGTAACCTCTTATCCTATTCAGGGTCGCGGAGGGGCTGGAGCCGATCCCAGCTGACAATGGGCGGTACATCCTGGACAGGTCGCCAGACTGATCGCAGTGTACTCCTGACAAAAAAAATCCTTTATTCTTCTATTTTTCTATCATTACCTTTGTCATATATATGAGCGTCTATGTGCAGATGCTGCATCACGATGACCTCCTGGTCCGCCTGATGTGCTTTAATTTGCCCTCCCTCTCTCTCTCTTTTCCTTCCTTCCCAGAGGGCTCACTCGTCTGATCCGGTGTGCCACGCTGAGAACTTTCCTCTGTGACGAGGACGTCCACTGACAGACAGGCCCCCATTAGCTGCAGCTTTGATTCCCTGTCTGGGTGATTAGTTGAGCCGGGGGCTCACGGAGGAACGGGTGGTGGTGGTGGTGGGGGGGGGGGGTTTAGACAGACAGATAAAGTCTTCTAGAGACAAGAGGATGGAGACGCACACACACATTTATTCTTTGTCCACTGGCTCTCTTATATGTGCACACACACACACACACACACATTTCTATGCAGTTTAAAAGAGCATTCCTCAGGGTCTGACCTCCTCTGGCTCTCATTAGCGGCTTTAATACAGACAGACAAGCATGCAACAGTCCTCTCTCTCTCTCTCTCTCTCACACACACACACATAGCGGCATGAATATAACCCCTGATACCTCTAACCTTTACCCCCAACCACCTCCAAGCCTCTACACGCCCAACAAGGACGGGCCTATGGTTCAGAAGAGAAGGTCTACAGTCGGGAGAAGCAGTGAGTGAAGGAAAGGGAGGAGTTTCCTGGACAAGCACACACATTTATTCTCACTCATGACTGATCACAGAGGGAAATGCGTACAGAGAACGACAAATAAGAAGGCAGGTTCTTTAAAGGACCCACGGTTGATTACCTACAGCGTCTTAAAGTTACTGACACCTGCTAAAATGAGAAACCTTCCGCTAACGTCTTGCATGCTTTTGAGGCGTATGTGTTGATACGCTGCCCTGTACCAGCAGCCAAATCACTCATCTGTCACACATCTAACTTTCTGCTTGCTTGAAACCAGCATCAATCTTGGCTTATGTCCAGTTTTCCCACTTTCACAAGATTATTTTAACATGACGGCATCATTTTACAAAGTTGAGTTTCACTTAGCTATGGGGTGTATGGTGGGTGCAGTATAATGCTAAAAACACACCAAACAAAACAATACAGAACACGCCTCTGAGCATGTACAGATCCAGACACACAACCACCCACACATATATAAACACAGGCAGAACATTCTCGCTCCATAACAATCCTCCAGGTTTTCCCACCCACGCACACCTTTCCTGGAATTTCCAAGACGACGGGCGGACAAAAAAAAAAAAAAAAAAGGCACTCATCTCCTCTTCTCCTCTGACTCACCTGAGATCCGTATCATTTGATAGGGAGGCTTAAGTCATTGTTGTGGGATTAGAGGTCTTTGTATGATGGAAAAGTGACTTTCAGATGATGTGATAGGGCGAAGTGACCTGCACACGCCAAGAGATTTATGTGAATACCATTAATGAATTTGAGACCGCTCGACTCCCATGCACACATTTACTGTTAAAGGTCTGTTTACTTCAGCAGGATTTAAAGGGGAACTACGCCCATTTTCAAAATTCATACATGTTATTCCTATGGTCTAAGACAGTCTAAATAATAATATCAAACATGAACAACTTTCCCAAATCTAAAAACTAGAGTGTTAAAACTCAAACTTGTGATGTCATCAAGTATAAAGTGCGGAGCTGCTCCATAGACAATGAATAGGGAGAAATGTTCAAGATGACACAGTACTGTATATGTGTAATTTTCTGTTTCACACTACAATAGAATAAAGCTCATTTGTGTTTAAAAAAGAAAAACATTCTGTGTGTCCACAAAATCAGCCTCCCATTCACTGTCTATGGAGCAGCTCCAGACTTTATACCCTATGACATCACAAGTGTGAGACTTACTTCTCTGGTTTTCTGGCTTTGAGAGAGGAGCTCATCTTCACACTTACTGATTGAACTTTACTTGACCATGGAAATAACATATTGGAATTCTTAATTTAGATGGTGTTCCCCTTTAATTTTATCGTAGTGATTTCAACACATACACACTTGCACACACACCTGCAGAGAGTTCTCCTCAGCTGTGTTTGTAAGTTGATAGCAAGTTATTTCTCGAGTCAGAGGCACGTGGTATGAAAACAGTCAACCCTACACATTATCACTGACAACATGTTACCTCATATATTCAAACACCACATCTGAATTCCAATCAGTGGTGACCCTTTGCCCTAAACCTTGCATGCCAGGTTATTCTTGGTAGCCAGAATATTCTGTAATGTTAGCCGGACTATAGGACAACCTCCCAACGATAGATTGCGTTAAAGAAATTAGTGGCATTAAAACAAACTTGCATTAGCGCGTTATTATCACGTTAACTTTGACGGCCTTATTTTGATCTAATCTAGTCCAAAACAACACCGACATCCTGCTACTGATCTGCTCTGTATGCAGAGAGAAATGCAGATTGAGTTACAGCGAAGCAACAACTGGAAGAGAACTCTAAAAGCCGAGTGTTAAATTTGACCTGCAGCTGTGCGTGCTGGGCTTTTAAAAGCTACTATGATCATATGAGACACCAACCAACCGGGCCGTGCGTTACAGTTTTAAACACCTCGCTGTGGGCCTTATCTGAAGCACATACTCAAAAGTGAAAGTGCAGTGGCCTTAAAAAAAAAAAAAAAAAAAAAGCAGCAGTCTGAGACCCTGCATGCCAAGCATGGGGGGCTATTTAGATGTCAAGAGGTGTGTGTGATGGTAATGGGGCAGATGAGAGAGGAGGGCTGAAGCAGGCCCCTTCGCTTTGAGGATTCTCCATCGCCGCCAAGACCTGTCCAACTCCACCACTCCCACCCCGCCCTAAAACCAAGGAACAGACGACATCAAAGAGGTCGGACTTTTGTGCACACATGCCTGTATATGCACTTGTATTTGTCTGTTATACTTGGATTCAACAAGCAACCAGATAGCGGCTCTCTACAGCTCTCTATGATGGTGAATAGACTGCAGAATTCACAATAAATACGGTTTGAAGATCTCCAGAAGATGCTTGCTTTTCAGATAATGACACCAACAAAAAAAAAATCGACCTTTATTTGGCAGGTGGTTGGTGTTGAATTGAAACCTTAGTCTAAGGATTAAACAGAAATAAAAGATGTAATGAGAATGTTTGCAGGGAAAATAGAAAACAAATAGCGTACAAGCAGTTCCTGTAAAGTCTTTCTAACACTATGCACGGTTCACCTGGGCAGGTGCAGCCGATGATGTCACACCTCAGGCAGCGGCGAGGTTGCCAGGACGGTGCGGTTTAGGAGATTACTATAACCTGCCTTGTTGGCACATTCAAACACACATTTAAAGAGACATAAAATCAAAATAGGTACAAAACAAAATTGCGCATAATGCCAAGCCCGAGATTATTAAGACATGCAGAGCAACACCCACACGCACACACACATACACACGTGCGAGGCACAACACCGCCTCGCACGGGAGGGCGAAAAGAGGGGCGTTTTAAAATAATCAACTGTGTGTGTCTGAGCTGTCACTCAAAGACACCCTCACTTCCTGCTCCTGGTGACATGGGAGCCACATCAAAGACAGGGCTGACAGGGGAAATCCCACTACGGCTCCGATGGGCTGTCTGGAACAGCCTGAGGAGGTGTCGGTGGGTGGTTGGAGTGTGCATACGCATATGTGTGTGTGTATAAGAGATAGAAAAACATGCTGTATAATGAGCAGGAACAACAAGGCGTAAGTGTACAGTTCATGTGAACACACACAACATAAGATTTGGCAGTAAACACAACCTCTCCTCTGCTCTAATCTGGCCTTTGTGCAACTGTAACAGTAGAGTCCGTCTTCCATCAATGCTGGGGGAACTCGGCTACTGTATTTAATCCTGAGTCTGAAACCAGATATCAGGCCAGCCTCGTCTCACCTAGCTGTCGCACATTCCTGGTCCACCTGCACGCGGAGGACCGGCTGAGGTTGCTTCAAAGCAGCCCTCGATTCTCATATAGTATACAATAACACACACACAGACGCACACAATGCCATTCTTATATGCGTCTCTGATTACATGGTGACTGACGCCAGTGTCAGTCTCTCGACCTCGTCCTGTCACCTCTGAGCATTGTTTGAACTGTGAATCACTGTGAATGATATTTCACCTTCTTTCACAACTTTATTCAGTCTGTTTCAAGCAAACACACACACCAGTTAACTTACACCTGCTCAGGCTACTTATCTACAAGCGCAAACATCAGTGTACATTTCCCTCTATATACATTAACGAAACAAAGGCAGCGCAGGTTAAAGAGGAGTAAATGAGCTGCCCAGCGAAGAGGCCGGGGACACCACCACCACAACAGTAGCTACTATGAGTTCTACTAATACTTGTCATGGATCCAAGCTTAGAGTCATTAACATTCCCCTAAACAAGGGCGAGGGTACATCTGGATATCCCATGCACTCACACACACACATACATACTTGGAGGGAACTCAATACTGTCCCTTTTCTACGGGCCAAACTCTTTGGATGACATCTGATCTACATTCCACCCCAATTCCCCTGGCAATATGGGAGTGCATGTTTGTGTGCGTCTAGCTGAGCTTGAGTGATGGGTTTATATATCTCAGCATGCTTTCATAATAATAAGAAGATGGAGAAATGCTAAATGGTGATATGTTTCTTCAAATTAAATTATCACAATAAAAATAATAATCACCTCCACTTTTCTCTCTGTTTTTTTTTTTGCCACTCTGCTCTACTATTCCTACAGTAATACCTTAAATAAATGGGAAATGGAGGGAAGGGGGGTGAAAGGAGAGAAAAGACAAAAGGGAAAACAAAAAAAATGAAATCAATGAGTAAATAAATACATTAAAAGAAACTGTCTCGCCTCACAAACAGGTTCCCTCCCACTGGGTCTGGGGGCTGTTCAGGATGGAGGAGCCGGCTATGGGGCATGCCCACCTACAGACAGCTTCCTCCCCAGTGAGCTGGATGCTGCTAAAGAAGGCATGACCCAGACCCTCACAGGAGGGGAAAATAAAATAAAATAAAAAAATATTATTTACATATTAATTAATTTTTATTATGAATTAACGTATTAATTAATCAATTAAATAATTTATTGTATAATTTATTAATTCATTTATTAAATACAAAATAAAATACAAAATAAATAAATAAAAAAATAAGATAAAAAGGAAAAAAAATTGCCAAAATGTCTTTTCTTTCCTCCCTTACTCCCTCCCCCCCATTTTTTTTTTTTACTTTATTTTTATTTATTTATTCATTTATTATTATTTTTTTCGCTCTCTCTTTCTCTCTCTTGCCCCATTACCAACACTAATTTCTCCTCTGCACTCACGCTCACACACGCACACACGCAAACGAACATAGTGGATACCACATAATTATACAGACGAACATCTTCTCACCCACACACACACACACACCCCAAATCAAAGGACCAACCCCAGATTATTACTGCTGTTACTGTTACCATCGTGTTACCCAATGTACTGTCTGTTTTTTGTCTTGTCTTGCCTCACCTGTTATGTTCGCTTCGCACTAAATAAAAAATGTATTAAAAAAATAAAGTTGAATTATGTAATGGGTGATCGCAGTGGAAACATCGAGGATGGGTGTGGCAGGTGTTTGCTCAAGAGCCTCCAGGGCAAAGAAGCGGTGGAGGAAATTATAAAATCTACCAAACCACAACAGCATCTCAAGGCAATATCACCCAAGTCAGAGAAAATTAATAGAGAGATTTAACAGGAGTTATGAGCCTAGCAGCGATTGTGGTTCAGAGGTGCTCGAGTCCTGACGTGTAAAATGCATCAATAAAAAAATGTTTTCCATCTGCGGGATGCATAATGACACCTGGTGTGTTTTACTCAATCAAATCTTGGCAAAAAGGAAACAAATCAAAGCCCAGAGTGACCTGCAGTTCCACTTTCCCAGATCATTAATATGTATAAGAACATTAGCAGGACAAGGAGACTCATTTTAACATCATGCAAACGCAGGAAGACCTGATTTGCATTCCCAGCTTGTGCCTTCATGTAAGAGATCTAATTCCTCTCCTGACCTCACACTGACACCCAAGACTGATGCCACGAATAGAGCGAATGATGATAATGTCAAACAGTATTGATGTCTATATGATTATCAGCCCTTGCCCACCCTCTCAAGAGAAAGTCACTACAAAACAGCACCCTGCAATGTCATCCTATTGGGGCAAGCAAGCATCTTCATTTACGTCTACTAAAAGTGCTTGTTTTTGCCATGCCGGTTACAGCGCTCTTTCTCAATACTGGACCAGTTCCAAAATTGTTGTCCCCATTAGTCACTTTGACACAAAAACATGGGAAAATAGGGTCCAGGTTGAGAACTATGAAGTTACCCTTCAAGATATGTTTGATAAATCTCCACTCTTGCTCCCCCCCCCCTGTGTGAGAGTGAGAAGGTGCCTCACCTACTGACGGGGCCCTCCTGTGGTGCAGGGGACACTCCAGGGTGCCCTGTTGAGTTCGGCCAAACATGGCGGAGTAAACGGCGATCTGCATCCCCCGTTTGCAGCTCAGCCTCATCCTCTCCTCCTCGCAGACCACCTTACTCTTATACTCGTCTGGAGATAAGAGGGAGAGAGAGAGGATACAGATGTGTTACAAATAATTAAAAAAAACAGTTTCTTCCCAAAGGGTTTGTATTCAATTTAAACAAATCCTAACTCATGTTTAAACTAATGACATAGGGTGTGATTTGAGGCTCATAGATCTGGATAGAATAGATAAATAAAGCGATTCTGAATTTATGAAAGTTCCATTTATGGATAATATATTAGCTTTCCATGTGATTTGATCCTTAAAACACTATAATAAACACAATATTTGAGCAGTTAAAGGGATGTGTGGAGTGTTTTGAAGTTGGAGAAACAGACAGGAGCACCGGCATCGGAGCAAAGCAATACAGTACTGTGGACGGGGACGGCAGAAAAATGTATTTTAGCTACCTAAAAGAAAGGCCCGCCTCAAAATATTGATATCTGTTTAAGTGTACACTGTATTTAGAATATTTTCCGACAGCTAACTGAACTGAAAGTGAAACGTATATAGACATTTAAACACTCACACTTAAACGAATATCAATTTTTTTAGGTGAGCCTTTCTTTTAGGTGGCTAAAATACGTTTTTCTGCCATCCCCGTCCACAGCACTGTATAGCTTTTCTCCGTTGTCGCCCCTCCTTTCTGCTTCTCAATGCTGGGGGCGTGCCGACCGTCATCTACTGTAAGTAATACACCTATTATGGATAAGTACCTCATACAACAGCACTTCAAAACACTCAAACTATCCCTTTAACTTCATGTCTTGCCTTGTCGACAAGACATTACGTTATCCGTTGGTTCTCTTTTAATAAGCACAGAAGACAGAGGGACTGACAAAAGGCTTCATTCAGGCAGAAACAGAGGTAGAGGTAGCTGCTCAGTGGACATGTAGAGCCACGCAGAGGCATTCCTCACACACATCCAGCCACAGTGACCTGTGACAGCCAGAGCAGCTCCACTGGCCAGCAAATAAAAACACAACAGCAAGAGTCCATGTGGGGAGTGGAACAGGAATGCAGAAAGAAGAGAGCAGAGAAAAGAGGGCAGGATCTGTTTGTTATATCTCCTGGTGACGGATTCACTCTTGTTCGCCCTCCCTTTCTCCTTCACTTCCTCCATCCTCCATCCACCTCTCCTTTCAGAGGCAGTGACACCTGCCCGTTGCACCTCACTAACACCCCATGCGGCCTTTCTCTCTTCCCCTGAGAAGTCATTGGTTAAGTGACAGTGAACAAAGAGCTGTTGATTGGCCCCGGGGTCCGGTGGAGAGAGGAGAATCGGGGAGGGCAGGGGGGATCAGTGGATTAATGCCCACTTCTGGTCACTCTGGTGTGAACTGCTGCACAGCTCAGTGCGGCTCGGCTCAGCACAGCACTGAGCCGTGAATGGAGACCAGAATCTGGGTGGGATTACCGCTCTGTTGTGGCTCCCCTCTGGAGTGATACTCTTAGCTTCCTGGCTCACAGGGAGAGGGAAGGAGAGGGATAAAGGGAGAGGCACGCAGAGACGTTTTTTTTTCTTTTAAATGAAGTAGGGAAGATGGCAGCAGCAGGAAAGACTGAGATAGATACTTAATTCAGAGGAGAAGTTTTAGTAAAGCCAGATGATTGGCGAAATCAGTCAAATGACAAGTAAACTGAAATACTGTTGCCAATTTTAAAAGATATGGTTGGCAAAACTCTATTATTTTTCTTATTACCAACAAATCCCATGAAATGAATGAAGTATTGTCTGCGCCGTTAAAACCTGATGCATCTTATTCCTCCACTGTTGTCCCAGAAAAACACATCACATTGTTGCGCTGGGTGATATGTTCCTTCATTACGACAAACATGGGCACTGTAGTTTTTGAGTCAATCCCACCTACACCATCCTGGTGCTGTAAATACTCACTAGCGTAACCCAATGTGTATTAATCCACAGCTGAAAATAGTCCCCAATAAATACACTACTTACTCCAGTTTGAGTGACATTTGCTAAAATCTAGTGTCCAGCTGTTGCTGCAGAAATCACTTTTTAAGCCTTTTTGAAAGTATATATATTCATATATTTGTTACCCATTTTTAAAGATTTACATCTTCAGTATGAACCAATAGGTTTAGAGCAGAGTGCCACAGACAGGGAAGGAAAGTCATATTGTATTGAGAGACAAACAGCTGGTTTTGGTCTTTTCATGGGAGTTGTGGGTAATAAGAAAAAACATTGAATTATACCAACCAACGATTATTTTCATTGTCGATTATTTACTTGATTAATTGATTAGTTGTTTGGTCTATAAAATGGTGAAAAATGTTGATCAGTGTTTCCCAAAGCCCAAGATGACGTCCTCAAATGTCTTGTTTTGTCCACAACTCAAAGATATCCAGTTTACTGTCATAGAGGAGTAAAGAAACCAGAAAATATTCACATTTAAGAAGCTGGAATCAGATAAATATGACTTTTTATCTAAAAAAATACTTAAACCGATTGATTGATTATCAAAATAATTGCCGATTAATTTAACAGTTTTTCAGTAATTTCAGTGGAAGTCAACCACTCACATGATGGTCATTGGTTGAAAGGAGGATGTACACTACAAAGCAACACTTCTCCTAGCTCTAATGATAATCTGATACGTTATAAACTGCTACGGGGCGGACTTGATCAGTTAATTAAAGCAGAATGTGGACAAGGATTTCATCATGAAGGGACCCCACCTCTGGTGTATTTCAGACTGAATGTGAAGGTGTGTGAGAAAAGAGAAAAGAGAGAAACAGTCCCAGCACACAGAGAGAGAGAGAAAGAGAAATGTGTGTCACTGTGAAGATAGGAGGCGGTGAGGGACTTACTAGGTCTGCATTTGTACCAGACAATGAGGTATTTACTGCTGCCAGGACACTGGTCTGTCCCAAACACGCGGCTGTTGACAAGGACTTGACAGCTCCTTCTGTCCTGGCACTCGTCCAGCATTTTCTAAAGAAGGAAAGAGTGACGGAGACCAAAAGAGAGGTTTAGAGGGAGAACAATAAGCCGACGATGGTGAGACCAACAGCGGGCAAACCTAAAACCACTTCAAACAGGCTGCTTATGGCCATGGGAATATGGAGGAGAGGAGCAGGTAAAGAGAAAGCTCCACTCCACTCATTTCCTGGCATCCCTCTGCTTCTCTGGTTTCATCATCTTTAGCCGGCTGTGACCCAGGTGAGCACATTCCAGCACAATACCTTCTCCCATCCCGAAATCCCACTCGCTGGAGGAATGACTCAATGGATTCTGCTCAGAGCTTTCCCCCGAATTTAACATAAAAGGAGTAGCATTTACTACAATAGATCATGGAATGCAAAGAAGGGATTTCCCACCAATACACACCAAATTACATATACAGGTACTTTTTATGGGATTTTTTGACAGTAATAGAAATATGGAATAAAGCCAGCACAATATTTTAAATTAAAAATGTGTCATTAAATGCTTATAGTACGATGGAAAAGGCAACACACTCACAATCTATTAGAAAAGTACCACAAGGCTGAATGCTGCTACCAGATTTTCAATGTGAGGATTACTGGGATTAGTGAATTAGTCAATAAACTAATTACTTGATTGCCAGATAATCTACCTGCAACTAGGGCTTGGCAATACAGAGATAATTAAATATCATGATATTTTTACCAAATACATTAATATTGATTTTGTGATATGCCATATTACGATATCCAAAATCTAAGACGATATCTATTCTCATATCATGATATCGATATATTACCCAGTCCTACCTGCAACCGTTTTTATAATCAATTAAGTCATCTATCAAGCAAAAATGCTAAATATTTGCTAGTTACAGCTTCTCAAGTGTAAGGATTTGCTGTTTTTCTCTGTTTTATATCATTGTTAATCAAATATCTTTGGCTTTTGAACTTTTGGTTGCAGAAAAACATTCTGAAAATGTAATCTTTTCCTCTGGGAACTGGTAATGGTAACTTTTTATGTTATTTATCCATTTAAACATCCACTGCTCCTATTATAGATTATAATTTTACAGCGTTTAATGCACTTTTTTTTATATGAACATATCATCTGTCACTGTCAATATAAATCCTACATGCTTTATATACAGTATATAGACATGTATACATGTACATACTCATCCGGTCCATGTATATCCATTCAGTGTTTATCTCTTTGCATTATTTGTATTGTTTACAACTTACAGAGCACTTGACTTGTATAAAGATGTTTTATTTTTATTTTACTGTTGGTCATTGGTGCTATATATTTATATAATATTTATATATTAGGGCCGAAATCTTGTATCTCGATATAGGCAATTTCATTTTCTGGTAGTTCAATAAATAAACACGTACTCTACATGAAATGACCACAAGGTAAAGTCTATTTTTGTATATTCCTGTGTGAATTAAATAGATGACTAGTTAAAAACTCATTTTATGAAGAACTTCAGTGCAAAAAATGAACAAAGCAGTTTCAAAATTGCTTATTCCCATAAACAGAATTCTTGACGATTCAGATATTCTGAGAAATTTGAGTTAGTATGTGCTTGTTGTTATCATTTAGACGTCGTTATTGTGTATCACGATATCTTGATATATGATTTCATCACGATACGATTCCATTGAAAGACGATAAATTATCATATTGAATTATCGCCCAGCCCTACTACATGTGCACCTCTTTTTTTCACATACTTGTGAACTTAACAGTCTATTCTTTACCTTTACTTGTTCAGCTTTGTTGTCCTTGTTCCTAGCTGTTATGTCTATTTCTGTCTAAGTACATTGAGAGCAATGCAAACAACCAGAGACAAATTCCTTGTATGTGCACACATACCTGGCCAATAAAGGCTGATTCTGATTATTTATGGACATTTCATACTGTAGATTAAACAATTAATCATTAGATTAACAGATAATGTAAATAACCATTAGATTGGGATACCCTTGAAGTAAGCGTTTTATATGGAGACATGCCAACACACCAGGGGTCATGAACAGGTCGGAGGATGAGATGCTTCAGGGTTTTACTAATGTGGGTGGCGCAGCAGTCAGTCATTCTCTCACTTCAGGACAATGCACTCTCTGTGTCTGTGCATTCATGGCTGTCCTGTCTATTATGGAAACGGAGGGTGTTCGACGCTAGAAGGCATGGGGGAATAAGAATAAACCAAACAACCTCGATGAATGCTGAACGGGATGTGTTTGTGTGTGTTTGTATTGTTGCTGCAAAGCGAGGGTTCTAGTCCAGCCGCATCACAATTTAGGAGAGGATGCTGAGGCAAAGACCCCATGAAATCGCTTTGTGTCATTGGAACAAGCATGCTTCCTCTTTAGAGAGTGTAATTTGCCGGAAAACGTTCTCACAAAGCATTACATAATCAGTGTGCTCCTCCAAAATATAACCCTTGGCCAATCTGACCATTTTACAGGACGCTTTCTCCCAGGACAAGATCCAGGTCTGTGACACATGGGAGACACTGGGGACAGATTTATCAGATCTCTACAGATTTAATTTAGGCTGCCAGTTATTAAAAAATGAAGATAAGAAACCAAAATTAGGACAAAACACCATCAGGATTGTGTGAGCTCAGTTATTTACCTGTAGTGCGGTGGACACAGAACAATACCGGTCATCCTCCCGAGTGTTATAAGAACTGAGGAGGGCCTGGTAGGTCTGAGGGCACCGTTGGGGGTCAGAGGCACCTCTCTTTCCGTAGAAAGCTGATTGGACGGTGATGGTGGTGCGGGGCGGGCAGCGAACAGACAGGAAGTCTCCGTCACAGGCCTGCTCGGTGTAGTTCCTCAACACTTTGGACAGGTAACCTATGAGACAGCAAAATGACAAATCAGCCAATACCTCAGACACTGAATGCACAACAAAAATTGACAATATCTTGATATTGCAGCCCTATAGCATAATGTGCATTATATGTGCATCCATTAGGCTGTGTAATTTGATTTCACAGCCACTAATGGGGAGGAAAATGCTTACTAAGCAGATTAAAGATAGTTTATTTTCACATTGCTCAAGCTAAATCATCATTTAATCCCTCATTTCATTCTACCGTCATATGCAGAGAGGGTTGGCAGCGTTGCTACAGTCTCCTATGATCTTTTTTGTTCAATAACGGCGCGTTTCCAGGGACATTTGGTAACGCTACATATCAGCAAGCCCCGACAGATCACTGCTTACATCTAAAAGAAGCCTCCAGGCCTAAAATACCACAATAACACAGAGAGGGTAAAGCTTTAGCTTATTTAGCTGTTAGCGTCGGCCCTCCGGTCATGGCTGTAGAACATACAGTACTCTGTTTGATATTAAAAAATACCAGTCATGGATGTTCTTTAAAGCCTGACATTATTACACTTTTTCCTACAGTGCGTACAGACTTACTTAATAGGCTTTTTCAACAGATTGGCAACAGAGTTCTGCAAAATGCTTCCAGACTGTGAGATTCTCAGCTCCGAAGAGAAACTTGAGAGCCGTGTGGTTCTGGCAGTGTGATGAACTGTTCAGACCTTAAGCTTTATGAAAAACAGGTTCTATTGTTTTTATTTATACCCTGAGAGACGTAGGCGAGAGTGGATTCGAGGCAAAATCAGCGTTGGCAGATCCGATTGACAATTTACAGCCCAATCAACTTAAAACCCACCAATTCAATAAAATCCGCCCAAATCATAACCATGCCAGAAGCCCGTATAAAACTGTAAAACCATTACATATGCAATAGACAGCACATCATAAGCAAACAAAGCTTCATATCTGCATCAAATAACCAAAGATAAAATGTTAGATAAACAGGCTATTATAACCCACAAAGAGTGCAGTCAGACAACCTAATACACAAATTGCCACGTCAGTGTCAATGATGATGACGTCAAAGTAAGTAGGTCCTCTCTTATATCCCTAACGATGATGGAATACAACTCAGGTCAATCAAATATTTCTCAAATTAAATGAGTCAATAATATGAGTGAGTGGACACAACAAATTTTTGAATTTGTGCTTTTGACCATAAAATGACGGCTTGTTTGGTCAAATTGTTCTCACAATATTTTCAAAACCCCGCCAAATGATGACAAAAGCAGCCCAACCCAACGCTATTTTTCCCAGCACAACTTAATCAAAAGTATTGGAAACCAGCCCAATCTGGCAACACTGGGCAAAGTAGAGTTTTCGTCTTATAGATAGATGGATAGATGTACTTTATTGATCCCAAATTGGGAAGTTATTGAATTATCTATCTATTAAAAATTAAAATCTTCACCACTGATGTAGAAAAGAAAAAAATAGAGTAGACTAATTTTAATATTTTTATTATTTAGTGGGTTTTATTTATTCTAAATCATCTTATTTATATCTTATATAATGTGTTCTTTTGCACTTCGTCTAAATGTTTTTAATGTATTATGTTTTATGTAAAGGGCTTTGAATTGTTTTGTTGCCTTGACACACCAACCCAGACATCACGGAGCTGTATTTCTTAAAAGCTTTTATCTGCAATTTCTATTAGCATGTTATTTGCTTGCCGGTAACTATGTTTACTTGCACCACACAACCGGCTGGTATCAAGCCTGTAAACAGAATCATTACATAAACCCTTTAATGGAACAGGCACCGCATGAACTTTCATTTAACCTCGGAGGCTGCTTCAAATCAAATAAAAGCTCTTTCTTTTAAAACACTGAAGTCTCTACTTTTCCCATTACGAGTCTTTGAGAGCTGCCAGTCAGCCTGTCAGTCACAGGAGAGGGGAACTGAACCCATCACAAAGCCACCATTAACATTCCAGTCTGTGAGAAGGAAACACAGATAAAGGAGCGAGCTGATCCCCCGGACACTGTCACATAATGTCTTTCTATCTGGACTCATCTGGACCATTTATGTGCCGGCTGTTACACACGAGGAACAAATACTTTGCTTTAAGTCTTTCATCCAGGTTATTATATCTTAATTAAACTAAAAAATGCACTTTTTCAACTGAAAACAAACCTCCAAAGCGAGCTTAAAGCTTCCCTCTAAGTGCTCTGCAAACACATTCACAGGCAAGTCAACACACACACACTCACTAAGAGGAAACACTGTGATTCAATTACCTATATTTGGTTAGTGTTTGGTAGGGAAGAGGAAATAACAGCGTTCTCTAACACACACGTTACGTTAGCACACATTGACGTACGCACGTGGATAAACACAAAACACACACATTGTGCCCTTATCACCATGGCCACAGTTAAAAAGACGGAAGGGAAACGAGAGAGACATTCTCAGGCTTTGAAAGGTCAGCGTCTCTAAATAGAGATGCTTATTAAACCACCATCGCTCACAGTAACTGGTTTCCACCTGTGGAAACAGGTGCACACATGCAATCCTATTTTTAAATTTGTTTAGAGATTATTTGCAAACCAAATTATCCGGATGTAAACTAGAGACAGCAGCTGTCTTTACATTACAGCTCACATTTATATACATTTTTCAAAACTATCACTATCTACACTTCTTGTTTTTATTACCTTTATTTATTGATTTAATCCAAACTAGGTTATATGCATCATACTGAATTAAAAATCATATACATTGGAACCCTGAAATAACTTGATTATGAACATGACGGCGTTGAATGGTGAAAGATTTTCTCTTTGTAGGACTTAAAGGGATAGTTCTGGTGTTTTGAAGTGTGATTGTATGAGGTACTTATCCATAGTCAGTGTATTACCTACAGTAGATGGCGGTCGGCACGCCCCCGGCTTGGAGAAGCAGACAGGAGTTACCGAACAGAATGAAAAGCAATGTACTGCTGTGGACGGGGCCGGCAGCAAAACGTATTTTAGACACCTAAAAGAAAGACTCCTAAAAAAATCTCTATCAGTTTAAGTGTACGCTATATTTAGAATACTTTTGTTGGTTTACCTTGCAGTGAGAAGGCTATACAGTCAATGTTTGTGTTAGTTTGTTTGTGCTATTGCGTGACTTTGGTGAATCCAAACTATCCAAACCAACTGATCGAGGCAGCGGTAGACCAGCAACCCCCGTGTTCTGCGAGGTAAAATTACTTTTTTTTTTTTTTTTCAATGGAGTCTGGTTGCTTAGGCGAGAGCGTAGATAACCCTGTCGGAAACATAGCTGTCTCACGGCAAGGTAAACCGGCGAAAATATTCTAAATATAGCGTACTGATATTGAGCACTTCTGTGTTCTGCGAGGTAAAATATCACGTTTTTTCCAATGGAGTCTGGTGGCTTTGTTGAGAGCATCGATGGATACAACCGCTTCAGTTCCCCGTCGGAAAGGGTTGTCTCACGGCAAGGTAAACAAAAGTGTTCTAAATATAGCGTACACGTAAACTGATATACAACCCACTTCAAAACGACTATCCCTTTAATGTGCGTACGACCCAATTTAACATGATTTTAAGGCTGTCCGATTTAGAAATAGCACTTATGGCGTCACTATTGAAATTCTGATTCTTTCTTTGAGTCGTGTGGGCTTTTCCGGTTCCTCCCCCTCCTACGGTGATCTCCCGCTCACACACACACACACACACACACAGGTCTGCTTCGCCTGCCACATTCCACTCAGGGTGAGAGGGAACTTGGCATTCCCCCTGGCAGCGAGACCACACACACACACACACGCATAGAAAACGTCAACACAAACAACGTGGTGGGAACAAGCCTCGCCACTCGGCTCTCGAGGCCAGGGTGTGTGGTGCGCTGGTGTAACAGTATCACATCATTAAGGCTGGCTCTTGGCAAAGCGCCCGTGCCATGAGAGACCACGAGGTTGCGCAGCCCTCCAGTTATACGTAGAGACTCGGTGTACGCCGGTGTAACCATGGGAACGGCCGAGGTTATGAAGAGGGTGAAACGGAGAGGGCTGAAAGACGGATGATTGGATTCGCACGGGCCACTTTGGAGGAGGAGTTTCTTGGAGAGAGGCACCAAAAAACACCTCCACCCTACAAAAGTGGGATTGTGGGTAAAAGCAAACAGATTATCTCACACAAACCCTCAGGTGCTTTCTAAAGAATCCATTTCTCTTTTTCCGCCATCCCACCCTCCTCCCACTCTCTCTCTCTCTCCTTCAGGATCGTCACTATTGTTCCCTTCACGCTACCTGTTGACTGAAACCTCCTTTCAAGGCCAACAAATCAGGCGGGGTTAAAGGCACCTGTGTAAACCGCCCAGCCAATGACAGGTGTCCCTCAGAGGCAGAAGGCTGAACAATGCTGGAGGAACACCCAGGCGTCTCTTCTCCTCCCCGTTTCTTTTCATGTGGGGCCAGACTCCTTCCTTAACTAGCTCCCTGCCCTTTCCCTTGACAAAAGCGCCGCACTATTATGTCTGCCGGTTTGTTTATTCGCTCATTAAAAGACAGGAGGTTGCGGCCGCGTGTACAAACAGGTTGCTCTTGTCGTGAACTGGATTGAAAGGCGTGCAAAGGTCCATTTAATCTCTTCACAAGCAGCATAGGGATTTGTTATAAACATAGACACAGACGACCGCACCTGCCTTTTGTATCTATCCCAGATGGAACCTCGTCGTCATATGATGCGACTTAAAGCTGTCAAAGAGTGTCCAGCGTTTCAGCTTCAGTCTTTCAGCCAATCGTAAAGCTTGAAATCAGAGGGCCCTGTGATTGTTAGCTCCTCGTTCGTGGTCATGTGATGACCCTAAAGTCTGACCCGGCGATGGAGGGGGTCAGGTATGATGGAGATTAGTGACGGGCTGCTGTGTTGTGTCAACATGACGCAGAAAGAGGCCTGTTGGAGAAGGTTTTCCTCCATGGGAATCACTGATTAGTCACGACCTGGTGCAGGTCACATACCAATGATAATTTTCAGCAGAGTGTGGGTAAATATGCGTCCTTATTACTTTCATATAAAGTGATCTCCTCCAGCTGGAGCTATCATACAATCATGAAATCATACCCATCTCTCCTTTCAGGTCAGACTGGGAGGAAGCTCAGAATCTGGTGTATTTTTATTCATTTATTTATCTATTCTTTATTCATATTTATTTATTATCATTATAATTGTAAAACGTGTACAGTTTTATTAATATTTGTTTTAATTTTATTTGTTTATTTATTATTATTATTATAATAATAATAATAACAATAATAATATTAATATTAATAACAATAATAATAATTATTATTATTTTATTTGTTATGGTTGAGGTTGTTGTAGTCATTTTTCTAAAGGAAACAATAAAAACCATGATTAAAAATAAGACCGGGAGGAAGCTCTATCTATTTATTTTATTCATATTTATTTATTTATTTATTCATTTATTTATATTTATATATTAACATTTTAAATCTTAATTTATTATAATTTTTATTCTATTTTTTATTTTATGTTTTGATTTATTTATTATTATTATTATTATTATCATTATTATTGGCATTATTGTTGTATAATTTTATTATATTTTTATTTGTTACGGTTTAGGTTGTCGTAGTCATTTTTCTTAAGGAAACAATAAAAAGCATGATTAAAAAAAGACTAACTATCCTCATGGTGAGCCACTAAGCTGAGGTGTTGAGTGGCTGCTAAGAATGAATCCGACAGGTATTTCTGAGAAAGGAGGTGGAGGGTCTGTCTGTTACTCACGCTCAGGGCTTTCCCCTGCTTTTGAAAGATGCCGCCTCCTCCTATTGGCCGAGCCTAGAGAATGAACAATGCACCGCAGTGAGAAGTATTACTGAGGTGTTATAAGAGCACAGGCTTAATGCTGCTTATCATTCATCTGCTTACTCACTTAACTCATGTTAATGTGTCTTGTGGAGTAATGTTTGTAAAGCCTCTTGTGTTGAGCAAGAATGATTAATATTGCAGAATATTAGAAGATTATATCTTAGTTTAGTGGCTTAAAGGTACCAGTTTACATTGTATTTTAGAGATAATCAACAGTATGAATAACAGTCATAACTACAACGGCTTTAAATAGATGTGATCATGTATGTATAATAATAATAAACATATATGTAAGAACGTATTCCATAGAAAGTAAGCAACCAAGACGTTCTTGAAAGTTACAGAATCAAAGGCTGCATCGCGTTTCATCTTGGTACATTAGGTATTTAGGCATTTACAGCTTCATGACTTTATTGGTGTTATTTTAAGCAAATTATAGCCATCAAACCATCAAATGTTCAAAGATGCAGAGCTGCAGGCCTGCTGCTGGAGAAGGAATTCCCTTTAAGTGGTGATTACTGGGAAGAGCGGAGGTTTCCCTCAAAGACGCTGGCCGCGCTCTGGCAGCGCTCTAGAAGAGGCTGATGGAGATGAAGAGGACGCTGAAAAGCAGAGAGGAAGATGAGTGACGGAGAAGGAAAGTGGCAGATAAAGACGGGCTGAATCTGAAAAGACACCTGCTAAATAATCAAGTGTCGATTCATAGAAGACGTCGAGAGGGTGGTTTTAATTGAACAAGAGAAGAGAAAGACAGCGTGCTGGTCGTGAGAAAAAATTATCTTTTAAAAGCGAAGCCACTGCTTGCAGGATGTGGCAGCAGAGGTCCAAAGGCCAGAGCTGGTGGCTTTAGGCCCTGTAGTAATTACCTTTCTCCCCACAGACCACAGGGGCGGCACAACGGCCTGGAGCGCCGCACGGCGTTTAGATAAAACAACCGCTGATCCTAAATCATACGTCGTCAAAACTCTGCATTCAGACCCGAACATATGACAGCCGAAATGAGACAGGTTGACAAGGTGTGCCGACATGAAATGAGACCACAAGAGGGGCAAAAGTTCACATGGACGCCACAAAGGACACGCCGCTACAGTACACAATGGACGTGATGTCAAAGGAGCAACTGTAAAGATGCCAGTCCTCTCTGCTAAGCCATTCAGATTTGGGTCTAAAAAAATGCATTCCTAAAATGCATTGCATTCCTCTGCTTACAATACATTAGTCTTGCTGCTGTAGTCATGTTTTGGATTAGCCTACTTTCTTGTTAATCGCGCTACGGGGCAAAAAAAAAAAGAGAACAGAGATATTTTTGATAAGACTTAAGCAGTTAAATACTAAGTTCTGCAGATGTGTAGCTCACTCAAAGTTCTTCAGTCAGTGCCGAGTGAAACCATCTAAGATTTTGTGCATGAATTTGAGCAAACGTGTGCCAGCTTGCCATTTTGGTTCAGAGCAAATATTTGATGGATTGATGTGATCTGAAGATTTGAGAAGCTGTCACTTTGTTCGCTCGCATCAGCAGAGCTACAGAGTACGTTATGCAATATGAGGGTCCTATATGAACACAAAACTTTCTGTTGGAACAGTTTTCATTCGTGTTTTTTTGTCTGTGCTTTTCTCACTGGGCTATAGGGCTCAGTTTGAAAAAGGTGATTTTACATATATGCAACATTAAAATCAAAATGCGACAACAGTTGGCGGCTTGTTGGGTACGTGCCAATCAAAAATGAGGTTGATGAGAGCAGTAAGAGTTAACCAAATCAGTTAAGTTTGATAGATATGGACCGTACAACCAAAACAATGAGCTGAAAGATGATAAAAGAGGGAAACTATCCTGCTACATATACATATGCTGTGTCTCAATTTGTGTACTTCTGTACTGAACACTTGCTATTTTGAGTGCAGAAGTGCATTCACACCGAAAAGTATGGCAAAATACAGTGCACTGTAAGTACCCGGATGTTATACTCAAAGCGGTCAAAACATTGAGTGTGGAACACTGGACACTTCTCACCCTCAGCTATCGCCATGTTTGCTCCGTAGCGGAAGGGAAGGGGCTACCAACCTATTTCAAACTGGTGAAAATGGCGTGTGAGGAAGCTGCTGCAGTTGAGATTGAAACAGCAAACACCGAACTATACAAATTTATGTTATACATGTGTTTTATTTTCACTAAATACCACTATACTGTAGTCGGATAGAAACCAGTATTGGGCTAATTTATCAGTCTAAATTGAATTACTGCCGATACGGCTCGATGTCCGTGGCTGACTATCACCAGATGATCTACCGAGCTTCCGGTGAGTACACAACGGCCGTGTGCGATTCGAGACAACACTAATCTGTCGAAATTCACGCACTACGCAAGTAAGTACATAGTGTGCACAGTGTACAACATACTAACGGACTTGTCCGAATTGAGAAACAGCTATAGTCATTTGATTCATTGCTAATATAAGTTTTTGATAAAAAATTTTGAAACCAAGTCAAGGGCTTTAATCCGTCTCCTGTAAATTGTGAAAACACACAGTTTGAATAAAGTTGATAAACTGTATTAGGAACTGTTCAAGAAATTGTAGTAAACTATTATAGTAGTTATTTTATGTGTTTTTTTGTGTGTCAATGGTAGCACGGTAATCTGCAGTACAAGTGGACAAGTGTGTGTGAGAAGTGGGGGCCCTACTGTATTGACAGCATTAATGGGTGCCACGTGATGGCTGTTGAACTGAGGTGAGGTGCTGGATTCCTAGAATACTTACTGGACATGTTAACATACACATACACATTACTGTACACACAGTGGGTGGGTGGGGGGTGTCAGCTGAGGGGGCTTTAACTCACATGAGGTTGGTCCCCTGGATTTAACCCCAGTACTGGTTGTGCTCTTTGAGTATCCTCCCCTTCTCCCCGGGATATAAACCCAGCATGTGTTTCACACTTTGCTACCAGACTTCACTTAAGACTGATCAAACAACAGCTAATGGAATTGGGAAGAGAGTGGCGGAAAAAGAAGGAAACCCTAATAGAGAGAAACAACATGATGGAGGAAGAGTAAAATGAGAATAGGAGAAAATATGAGGGCTCTGCTCACACTTATTGCAAGACTTTTGATGCTGTGGAGTGTCATCCGGGTGCATGCAGCATTAAGATGACTTAAGACATTCATTCACACCTTTTTCAGTCTGTCAGCAGCCATGAAAAACAAAACACATTCATGTGTTTAGATTTGGTTCATTAAAATACTGTGGTCTGGAATCTGGGCAGAGGATGAGTGCGTGCTAAGTTAACATGTTTATCCATTTTTTTTGTATCAATATCCTCAGGCGACGGCCTCCTTATACTGATTTGCTATCATATCCCCCCCGTCCTCCCACACCAGACAGAGACCAGAGCCCGAGCAGCTGAAGTCATTAAAACCGGAGACACAAACACAAACACTCTGCTGGCCCGGTTCGTCTCTCCTCCCTGAGATGGCTTATCTTTCTAACACCTACACACACAAACACACACTCACATATGCATAAACACATAAACCCACAGAGGCACACAAACTTCAACCTGATCAACAAACTTACACACACACACCCCGTTCCACCCCCAGCTTTCCTGAACACAGCTTATTTATTGGCTCACACCATGACGTATGAATCCAACCAGCAGCAGGCTTCCAGGCTTATAACGGGCTGTGTGTGTTACGGCCAATGGGTCTTTAAAGGATGAAAATATAAAAACTGTTTTCAATATACCAACAAGATAGAAAATCTTCAGACTGAAAAGAAATAAAGAGGATTTCATGCTGGAAGATTTACTTGTGTATGAATATATAACAAATAGATAAATTGGTGGAAAATGAATGGGAAAAACCAACATAGAGTGTGTTTGTAAGGGGGGAAGCCATGAACGCCCAGAACAGTTTCAGTGCTCCTTGGGTTTACTTGAGGGATGAACACCATTGTTCCCAATGATATTCCCTCATTTGGTGTTTTGACGCTCCTCCCAACTAAAAGCTGGACACAAAACCAAACCTATCACCAGAAAATAGGCAACTCAAACACTTGGTTAAGGTAATGAAAACACTTTGTTAAGGTCAGGGAAAGATCGTGGTTAAGGCTAATACAAATGCAAACTTTAATTGCAGGTTGGAACACAAACTTCCGTCTCCTCCATGATAGTTGGCAGTGCTACACACCCATCAAACCCTTACGCTACATGCCCACCAGATCTGGCGAGAACACCAGTGGACGCGCTGCCCCACTCAACTGGCCGTTCAAGCGGTGACGTACCCTGTCGTGGAATGCACCTGATTGGTCCCTGGTTTTCTGCTCGCCGTTTCAAACAGGAAACAACATCATAAACTTTCTTTTATTCCGTCTAAACAATCCACCGAAATCTATTTCTGTAAACATTTTAGTGGAGAAATAGACTATAGGCTGGTTTCACAGCTTGGTCCAAATTTTGTGAGCTAGACGCGTCGTGCTGGACGGGCTCATTTGCATAAAGTTGAGATTTTTAAACTTTATGCAAATACAGACCCTCTCTAACTCACCGCTACACTCCCACCATGCACTAGGCAACTGCTTCACTGCTTTCCATAGGAAATGAATGGAAAGCGTTGAGATGCCCTCCGTCACTGGATCTGGTGGAAATGCGCCGTTACTTTCCCCCTCACTGCATATTGAGTACACTACTTTCTGCACTGAGCGTTCGCATTGGACGTAAATCATGAGGTGCAGAATTGTCCAAAATGGCAATAAATCTAAGGGACGCTGGGCTGCACAAGACTGATCCTGCTAAACTTTGAAATTAAGAATTATCAAGTTTCAATAATAAATGCTGGATTAGTACACAATTAAAACTTATTATATGATTAAAGCAAATTCTAGCGTGCACGTCAAACAACAACTGTTATATTAGATGAAACAATAGCTTGATGATTGCTTTAGTTGTTTCGTGCAACAAGGTGAAGTTTTATCTGCCAGGCAAAAAAAAAAAAGACAAGAGTAGGGGATTGAATAGAGAGAAATGGAGGGATGTCACATGCTAAGTCAGACACATATCATGCGGGACGAGGAATTCATGCTCTGGAGGAGAACATGGACATAACATGCTTAATCACAACCACACACAGCCAAGGAAACATCCACGCTAAACGGTTGGGCTTAAATGAAACCACTCAGGCTAATAACTCAGTCATGTTAGAAGAAAGGCCGCGGCTGATAATTCAGGATATCGGCGTCAGCTAACTGCTACAGACAAAGGGAGGACGTCCACCTGTGGGTCTGTTGTCTAAGCTCATCCTGAGGGGGTCACTGGGTAGAAAACATCTGCCGGGCTCAGAGATGGCCTCACGGTTGGAGAGCGGCCGCTAAGTCTACCCTAGGGAGTCCCCGAAAACCAAACACTGGTCCCACCCAAACCCTCCCATGACCTCTGTTAGCACGTGCCTCTCCTCGTGACCTCTAGGGGTCAAAGGGCACTAGGCGAGAGGACGCTTTTACTCTGAGTCTGTGAGCATGTGTGTTTCTTATCATTAATGAGATGGGATGTGAGGGGTGAAGGGGTGAGAGAGGCTCCGAGAACACCCTCCCTGATGTTTGGATGCATGTCCAGACGCCCACAGACTCACACAGAGAAAGTGTGTGACAGAAAGAAAGACAGAGAGAAAGAGCCAGAGGAAGAGGAATCCGTCATTTTAATGGTCACTTTTACGGCCTGGGAGAGTCAGACCGCCTCATCATTGTCTACAGTCCTGCAGACACCAGACAGATGCATCAGTGTGTGAGCTGTATTGTCACAAAGTGAACGACAGATGTATCTTTCAGTCGTCCTCACCACAGCCGATTGGATTTAAGTGATTGTAGGGCGGGGGGCAGTAGTAGCCTGAGGCTTAAAGAAGTGAGCTTGTGACAGAAAGGTCATAAAGGAATGATCTCCTTTCACTCGTCTTCTCTGCTGTTGTGCAGTTCAGGCTCTGATCTTTGAGGGAGAATCTGAATCTAATTCTGCTGGGCAACTAGTCCCCTCTTGATAAAAACAAAAAAATATAGTTCCTAAGCTACTTCGATATGATGGTCAGCTGCCATTGCTATAGAGAAGAAGACAATAGCTGTGATTCTATTCAACTGTCAAGCAAATTTTAAGCAAACTTTTGAAATGTCGCAGAAAATGAAATGAGAATTAGGCGTGCTTCCATCAACTGGTTTGGAGCGAATGAACTTGGCTACAGCGTAGTTTGGTCAGAAGTTGGCGCTATACGGTGCATAGCTGTAATCAGCCAGTAAACAGATCTTAGAAGAAGTAGAGGTTGCGAACCGGACACAAAACACGTCGGCTTGGATGATCTAGAGGAAAAATGGAGAGAGGTCTTCAGGAATTTGTTTCAATTGGGCAAGTTTTAATTGTTTTGTTTTCATGTCAGCTAGTATTGTCCATGTTTCGTGTTGTCTGGAGACGAAGACAAGCATTCACAGGTTATGAGGATATCCGAGAAAACCCAGACAGCAGAAACAGCTGATCAGTCGTGTGAGTTAAATGTTCGCTACATCAGAATATATATAGCAAAGGCGTTTCCATAACCCATTTAGTGCATCAATTATTTTTTTTGTCAAAGGCAAAAATCATCTCAAGGGAGCGTAAAAACATTTTTTTGCAAATTGAAGAAGTTTTATCTAATTTTTACAGTTTAAATAATTTTTTTTCTAATGCGATACTTCAAAATGTGAATAAAAATATGTGAATGGAACATGGTCAGTGAGAGGCGCAAATTACAAAGGGAGCAAACTTCATCGCTGCACATTTCTCCATAGTTGCAGAATTTGTCCAAAATTGACCCAGAATCTGAAAGTGAATCAATTATCACTGCTGAATTATCTTAATGTTTCTTTATGCGTAATCATTAAAGTAATCATTACTTTATATTGACCGCAATGCTTCCTGGGAGTCCATGTTGACTTTTCTCTTCTGTTTAAATTTTTACCTTTGACTTGTTATCAAAGAACCAGATATTTTCTTACACAATTGCTTCTCTTTTCCCTTATTCCTAGCCGTAGTGCTCCACGACTGCAGGTCATTTAACATTATTTATGCAGAAAATGAATGTGACTTTTACCTCCACAGCCCTGGACGCGCTCACACTTTGCAACTTTTTCTCATTACACCGTAGCTGTCTGGCATTATTGAGATCCAGTAACCTCCCAATTGCTCAACCACTTTCTGCCTTTAACTATTTTTGTCAAAAACCCCACTAAGCCCCTCCAAAAAAAAAAATCTGTAATGACTTTTAATGCAATAACAGCAAGACAGCATACCTCTATCAAGGTTCAAGCATGCGCTGTGAAGAAAAGAAAGAGAGGTATTTCCTTAAGAAAAAAAAAAAAAGAAAAGGTAGAAGTGGGTGGGCACTGAGGGGCTGAGCTTTTTGGGGAATTAACAAGCTTATCGGGGGTCTGATTCTGTGAAAACAAGCAATAGAACAACTCCTGAGGAGCTGAGGGAGTGAAAAGCCGTCTGCAGCATGTCCAATGGGACTTAGCGGGGAGATCCCCTTCCATTTACAACAAACCCGGACAGATCTGCAGGAATGACCAGCTTACCTTAGCTCTATTCATTCTGGGTCTGACGGAGAGTTTGTTTTTGTAGCTACCAAGTAACTGGGGTCTCCTCGGGTAAAACTCTTTGCCTGTTGAATGAGGACTCTGGATTGTACAATAAAGCTGCAACACATAAACCCTTTGTTGTACTATCACTAAAGATTATTTTCATTACTGATTGATCTGTTGATCATTTTGTTTTTGTTTGCAAATTATAAAAAACTATGACAAATTGCCCACACTATTGGATGGATCGCCATGATATTTGGTACAGACATACATGTTCCCTTGAGGATGAGTTTGAGGCACTTCAGCATTGGCTTCACTTTTCAGATCAGGAGTTTGCCCACTGGTTAGCATGCTGATGCTGGCATTTAGCTCAAAGCACCACTGGGAAGAAGGATGAATCTCTCACTGACCAAAATGTACTCATATTGCAATTCACAGTAAATGTCTATAACCTGACGAACAACCAATGACATCTCACTAGACAGGACAGAGATATTAGAGGTGAGCCATGTAAGTATTATTACATTTATCAATATAAAGTCATATACGTTACAGGTCTTATCGTCCAGCTCTAAAAAGACTGTTATTTTTACAATGACACCATGTTGTGAATGGAAAAAAAATGTTACGTCTACGTTTGCCTGGTAGAGATCATTTTGGCTTAAACATGGAAAAAACAAGAGAAAATCTGTCTCCCCTCTCTCTCCGGTTCCCTCCCCCCTTACCTGAGCTCGCCAGAGGGGCCAGTAAGCAACAGATTAGCAGTGCTTTGGGGAGCGGGCTGCTGTAGCGTGCTGTAATGCAGACTGTCAGTCCGACACAGTTGGGGGGCTACACAATGCCTCCTTGTTCAGACTGGCCCTTCTGTGCCCCACCTCGCTACCTCTCCATCTCCCTCTCTCTTTGCCTCTAGGGGATTTAATCAAACCATAAAAGTGTTCAAAATGTTCTTTTCCCCCTCTCCTATACTAAAGAAAGCATGGTGAATCGGAAAGGGAGTTTTGAAGGATGGAGGAGAAAAAAAAAAGGAGAAAAAGGAAGCCAGATCAAGGCGGACACGTTGACTCCTAAACCAACATAAATCAGCTCCCAGGAAACACAAAAAGAAAGGAGACGGAGGGGAGGAGGAGGGGCATCAAAGCATGGCTGACATTCTCTGAGACGCAGGAGCAGAAAAGGTGCGTGTGCGCCGGTTTTTGCGAGTGCGTGTCGTTGAGAGCGTAATTCAAACAGCCAGCACATAAGTAGGGTGGACACGAGGAGATAATTGCCAGTGCACACGGTCTCTTTCTCAACACTCTTTCTCTGTTTTAAGCTCAGTTTCATCCTTTAACTGCTTATCTGATTCCCCACGAGCTTTCTGTGAACACAACTCCCTCTGGAAAGTGTTCAAAATATGACAAATGAGACGGCGTTCTTAATTAACTTACACAACTGTTGCCTAAACAGAGATGTGCAGAGATGTGAGGACAGCTCGCGAAACTGCAGCTGCGTGCAGCTACGCCGCCGTGTCACTCAAGAATCTCCCTCACACGTTTCACTGTGTTTTCTTTGGGGCTTCTTCCACCTCCCTCCCCGCGCAAGAGAGGGCAAGTGCAAACACACACCTGCGATGTCTACATATACATCTGTGCAGTTAAATGCTTCAGGAATTAGACCCCCTCTTCTCTCCCCAATAACAGTTATTACTAGAAATTTGGGGGGTTTCAGGGATTGACAGAAATCCATGCTAAATAATGATTATCATATTACGGGCTGGTTATACGCCTTGATTGAGACATGCAGCCTCATTCAGCTGGTAGTTAGAACTCCTCCACAGCCTACGCAGCTCATTCTGAACCAGTTTAATTTGGGAGTTTCGCCACAAAATCAAGACCGAGACAGACACCGTTTGAAAAAGTGACACCTACTCTCACTCAGATTATAGTGATTTTTACAGCCAACGTAAGCCCCTCAGTCAACACACTGATAACACCCCATTACAGTATAGTATATTGCTGAGACACACACCTGTAGGTTGGTTTGTTTGATTCAAACTGTGGGAAAAAAAACAGCTAAATTGTTGCCTTTTTGTTCGGCACCGGTTTTTGACTTTTTACAAGTGAACCAAGAGCTGTAAACACAAAGTCACCGACATCATCCTGCTTCATCAGCACTACATAAACCCACATGGTGAAACCAAAGAGATCACTAAGATATAACTGACTATGAGCATTATTTGTATTATTAGACTGTAAGTTGAACATGTTAGGATTAATGAACAGATAGAAACTGGTTGAAAATTGTTATTATCGGGGAATAGTAACTGAGTGGGCACTAAAGCCTGTTTTATGCTTGCCGTAGTGTCCCCGGCACGAGGGTGCACGAGCCAAAAATGACATCATCACGTATTGTGTGTAAAGCACGAAGGCTCAGCAAGTAGTCGCAGTGCTTGGTCGTGCACCTCTGAATTTTAGTAACTATGAACACGGGGCTTTTCAGACATGACTGCCACAATAAGATAAAAGCAAATAACTTAAATTAAGAAGTAAAATAATGAATTAGAAAGTTCGTTTTTAAATGCTTTAAAAGCAGGAGATCTTAGAAATCTACATTTGAGTAGATACGTTGCCAGCTGAATCAAATTGTTTACAGGATAATAAACCTTTTCAACCTTCATTTTATTATAGTACATGTAATACGTTCTTTACAGGGATTGTATAAAGGCGATGAAGTATGTCCATGAAATATGAGTCAATTACAATTCCTCAGCGGCATTGATGAGGTTGGTTTATGGCGTTTTGCCACCAGTAACACCATGGACGTATGAAGAAAACACAAGGTAACACACGCTGACTTCTTGCTTCTTCACAGAATATTTTGTTTGTATGCCCTCTGGCGTTTCGGAGAATACGAATATGAATAACACGTTGAGGATAAACGCCATCTGTGGAGGCCCGCGCCACGGTGCCTCAAGCGAGTATAAACAGGGCTTGAGTGTCACTCACTACACATAGTAGGAGACGAGCACAACACACCTCTGTTTTGACACCGTTTTCAGGCGGTCTTGGAACGGTTGTTTGGTCCACAACTGTTTTCACAGCAGCTCAAAACAGACAAAATCTTTTTCTGCAATAAACTTTCTGCCATCTACCACTGTGAGATTTAAAATCAACACTCTGAAAGAACAAAATATCCTCCCAATGAAGCTCCGTGAAACAGCACAGAATGATATGTCATTGATATATAACACAGTGGAAATGCTCAAAGACTAAACTTTCATTGATTGTGAAACAGTTTGCCTGATGAGTGTGTTTCTATGGTTTGGTACCAGGACATTACTCACATACCAGGACTTAATTTAGTGCAATAATTCCCCAACAGCAGCCAAATCGTTTATTAAGCATTACCTCAGTCAGGATGTGCTCTCTTCCCACACACAACTTGGCAACGGGACAAAATCGTGTTTTGATTAGTTAATATGGCTCATATGCCGGGACTTGACTCAGTTGACACAAAGCTCGCCTTTAAGGCTATACGTCTACTTTGAACACATTTTCACATTAATCTTGTCGACACTTTTACATTCAAAGTTTTGTCCTTTTGTTCGGGGATTTCCTTCAGGGCACTGCTGTTGCAGTAAAAAAAAAAGCAGATAAGAAAATTAATTTTCAAGTGTAACATACTTCAATAATTCACTTTTTAATCAGTGCAGCTATGACTTTAACGCGTCCGTGCTTATTGCAGTGTGAGGTGAGGTGGGATCGTTTAGTTCCCTCATGCTGAATGGGAGCGGAGGGGAAGAGTTGTTTCCTGTTGTAAACACCCATCTCTCATCACCAACGCCACGCTGTAGCTTGATGTGTGTGTTTGTTTATGTACTTATTGTATCCAGGAGGAGGAACTTACACAGTAGGTCATGTCTTTCATCGCTATCATGTTGTGCCAGACTTCCGCTTTAAATTACACACATACACACACACAAACACTGTATAACAACCACTGTGCATCAGGAGCACACACATCGAGTAATTATCTACATTACATGCACCGAAAAGCTCTTTAGTTTCCTTTTGCAAGAGGAGTTTTGTTAGTATCAAACTTTAAAGATGGGATTTACACCTCTTAGCTATCAATGCTACATGTCCCACAACACACACAGATAAATGGCTGATATGATGTTTCAAGTTTAAAGTACAAGTTTAATGTCAATCTCCGAGTTGTAGATCTTAACTGTTAAGTTATCTATAAGCAAAACACCTAAATGAATTTAATACGGGATTTGAGAGGATTTAGATTTGATAAGCGGATTCAAAACTAGTTTCAGATTTGATAAAACGTTATCCAACCCCGAACAAATCCTTCTGCAAAGTGTCTTATTCCCGGGGCAACGCTTTGTCATAGCCGTCAGCATTTGATATCAATGCACGAGGCAACCTTTAGCACCTGTATGAGATGCACTGGGCTTTCAATTAACTACGGTGTAAACCCATCTGCGTCAATATTAAATGCTCAGGGAAAGTGCTGTGGTGACGTAGTTTAAAGAGCGAAAAAAAGGGAGGGGAAGTGGATGGGCCCAACAAACACAAGGCTTTCAGACCGCTGTTCGGGTCCCGTGTGTCACGTTTCACTTTCACGTTACAATCAGCTCGTTCATGTCCCATGACGACAACGCTAGTGTCGTCAAATGTAGTGATTTTAAGCCAAACCATGATGTTTTTTCCTAAACCTAACTAAGTGGTTTTGTTGCCTAAACCTAAGCAAGTGGTTTTGTTTGAATTCACGACGTTAACCATGTGTTTACTACGACTGTAAAGTGATGCCAAGGGGTCTGACAAAGTGCCAGTGTGTGATGAGTTTGGATGAGAACGCGTACTGTCTCCTGTCTATAATGAATTTCTGTGGATTTAACAAATAAATCAATAAAGGTTTATAGTTCAAACCTCACTTGTATGGTGCTTCAAGCATGTTATATATTCAGTATGTAGCAACTCAATACATGATATAAAAGAGTTCCCCTCCCTCGTTGACACCCAACAACTCTCTCTGTGTGTTTTGATATCATCATGCAATGACTCAAAATTTCTTGACACTTCTTCTCTCCTTTGGGAACCTCGTTCACACACAGAGAGAACTCTTTGAATAGCAGCAACACCCCCTCTCTATTCAGCCGGAGAGAAAAGCAGCCTTATGCCAGGCCCTCGCCGTCCGCCTCGCCGCCTGCCTCCACCGCAGTAGACAAAACAAGTGGGAGGCAGGATTTGTTTAGACAGAGCTCACCTGGCGCACACAGACACAGAAACAGTGATCAGGCAAGCCCCAGGGAGGAGTAGAGGCAGCGAGGAGGAGGAGGAGGAGGTAGTGGTGGTGGTGGAGGAAGGCAGGGGAGCTGATGAGTGGGGGGAAGGGAAGGAGAGCTGTGCTACCCTTATCCAGGACCACTCAAAAATCAGAGCGGATTAAGATTTGAGGGGCCTGGAGTAGCGTTAGGGGTAGCCTAATCCAGGACTAGGACATGGGGTAATACAGCATAGGTGGATTTGTGTGTCTCTGTGTGTGTGTTGGCTGCAGTGTCAACCAGCTTAGAGCGCCTGCTACCCATAGTGAAGCAATCAGCTGATCTGTCAACTAGGAAGGATCCAGCTCCCCACTCTTTTTACATCACAAGATCAGGCATCCATAAATCTATTTTATTGGTACATTTGGGTGGCAGCAACATTCTGTTAAATTTATCGTATATTTTCTCTGGCACATGCCCAATAATTGGAAAGATGCCACCAAAAAAAGGCTGCAAGAAGAAGAAGAAGAACCTCAGCAGTAGTGAAATTAAGTTACTGTTAATTCAACGTAAACATGATTTTCCAGAGCGTCAGTACTGGTGTTACAGGAAAATCAAAAAGCATCAAAGAGCAGTATGTAAGCCACGCAATACCAATGTCTTAATTGGGTACAATGGACCAATAGTGTTTATTATTTATTGCACAAATTTAATAATCCAATCATTATAATTACTTTTAATCATATAATAATCTAAATTTCATTATATAATCATGCTTTTTTTAAGTTCCTCAAATTTAAAAGATATGTTTCCTTGTGTTGGACAAACAACTAGTGGACTGTGAAAACAAGATGTTTTTTTCTTATCTTGTAATTGTACTCTTACCTAAGAGAAGAGCAAAAACAAGAAATCATCGGTGAATCCCAGAAATCACTGGGTACTAACAAAATAAGAATAAATCGTGGATATGAACAAAAAGAAGAAGAAATTTGTAGGGCTATACCGAATTATTATTTTCATTATTTTTTATTCAGTCTATAAAAAGGTCAAGAATTTGTTAAAAACATCCATCACAATTTCCCAGAGTCAAAAGGGACATATTCATGTTTCTTGTTTTGTCCAACCAACAGTATAAAAACCAAAACTACTCAGTTTGCTATAATTTCAGACAAAGAAATGTAGCTAATCAATTGATCAATACTTTTTCCTATCAAGCTTTCTGCATGTATAAATCCAGAAAACTACAGCATCTACATCTTTAGAGCTGGCCATTAGTAAACATGTTAACACAGATATGGCTGCAGAAGCTCTGACCAAAGACCATGAAATCACTTGACAGCTAATGGAGGAAACCACTTCTAAAGAACAAATGATGTTGATCCTTCAGATTATAAAGCTTTTCACTGTAGAATAAAGAAAAAGTGTAAGTGATCATCATAATTAGGCCCTCAGTGACCTACAGTATAAACTAAAGTGTGTTTTAATTGTTCAAATTGTTTCATCAAACAGAAGAAAATCAGGAGAACTAAATGCAAAACATGAATACTGATCAAATGTAATTGATCCCACACTACTTCACTCTGAAGTTATCCAAACATCTTCTGAACTGAATTTAAATTCATGACCTAAAAACGCGCTGTTGTGTTGACTTTCTCTCTACCTTCCCCGACAGTGGTCAACACGTGTGATGAGGTTCGACAGCGGGGAACAAAGAGCAAGATGGATGATAACTCCCCCTAACCACACACTCACAGTTACTATGGGCTGACCTCAGTTGACCCCTTGGCCCCTCAACAGCCTCACATCCCATTGACTGGGGTTAAATAGGGTTTTGCCTACAGGGGTTTTACGACAGAGAAAGAGAAGAAAAGTCGCTTCACTGTAACCCCTTTGGCAGCGTCATATAGTTTGTCTGGTAACAACGGATTCTCAAATGTTCTACGGTTCAAAGAAACATACAATACTGTGTTTGTTCTGTAAGGAACTCACAGTGGAAAGGTCCAGTTGAAGCAAATGCTAGATTCCTGTTATTGTTTTGGCCTTTTTCCAAACAGTCCGGCATTCATCCCCTCCCTTTACGTTCACACCTATGTGTTGGCAAAAATGACAACCTGTTTTCTGTCAGCTGATAACAGCGGCCCATCCATAGGAGACAGAAAAGCAGAAACACCCAGCACTCACAGGAGCACTACCTCTGATATTGAGACAGATATTAGATAAGTGTAGGGCTGCAACTACAGATTATTTTCATTATCGATTAATCTGCAGATTATTTTCTGTCGGTAAAATGTCAAAAAATAGTGAAAATATCACCTTAAAAGACCAATTTGAGCTTTCAAATTGGTTTAATTGTCCAACCAACACTCAAAAAACCCCAAACTTTCTATTTACTATCAGTTGAAACAAAGAAAAATAGCAGATCCTCACAACTTCATCATCATCATAAAATTAGGTTAACGATTTATCAATTATCAAAACAGTTGCCAATCCACTTCTAAATTAATCAACTGATCCTTTTAGCTCTATTTTTGTGTTAAAACATGTAGATACTGTCCAGCTTGAATGATCAACGATCCCATATCATCGATACGAAGTGAAAACATCGATACTGGGACCTGTATTGGGATGAAACTCGTGATTTACACCCTTAGTCTAGTGTTTTTGTGCTGAAATGATGTCTGTATTTGCACAAAAAGGTAAAGAAGTGTGACAGTCATTCCTGGTAATGGATGGTTTGCTGCTAGCTACAACATAACAAGCTTGTCACGTGAGGAAACCTGAGAAAATACATACAGGAGAGGAGACGATATGGTTATGTACTACAAATTTTCGGTTAAAAAAAAAAAAATCCACAAAAACATGAACAACGTAGTATCAATAACTCGTAAAACACTGAGCATTAATTAGCCAGCTAGATAAGTTCAGCCCGGGGGTTGTGAGGTGTTGCTCGGCTCACTCCTCACCTCTAATTAGCCGCTGAAGCAGCTGGATAATAGAAGATGATAACACCCTCCAACATACAGTAGTTTGTTTCCATGATGAAATATGAAACTGCCATTACCACACCAGTTGTCAACAAACGGTGCGAACAAGAGGCATGAGAGGCATGAAGTACAAATAGCATCATCTTTTACTGCCATACACATTCCTTTGGAAATCAACAGTTGGCTGATTTCACCAGATTTGTCCACCATCACTGACACCCAGGTCTGAGTGACAGATGTTAGATCTTCTGTCACACTTCTGGCAGCACCTGTCAATCAAAAGCCCTCCTCTCCGTCTCCAGGGAGACTCCAGCTGGTCAAGAATGTGAGGCCTGAAGGATTTCTTTGTCCCCCGAAGGTATTCTCTGAGTCCCCTTTCTCACTTCATTCATGCTTGGTCAGCATTTCTGTAAAAGCATGCTGCACAGAGTCCCTGAAGGGCAAACTAAAATGACATCTGAGGACCCATCAAAACTGATCTCAGGTCCATGTAAACCAAAAAAAAAGATCCCCAAATGACAGCAACTGTCCCTACGGAGCAAAGTTATCAATGAACCACTGAAAAGTCCACAAAGAAATGTTGCACTAAAGCTGACATTTCAACAAATTAACTCCTGCCACTGACACACACAGCATTTGCATAATCGTGTCAAAGCTGGGGGTATTGGTAAAACCTGCTCCAACCAGCGGAAATCTGGAATCAGCCGCTCTAATAGTTTCCCCCTTCTTGCTTAATTAACCACCATTTGATCTCCTCAATCATTATGACACAACCAAACAAGCACTGGACCTTGTTAACAGCCTTCACTTACAACGTGATCTTTAGCAGCTCATTAGGCTGCATCATACACACACAGAACAGAGGAGGCATGTTACATACATGTGCCTCTTTAGCACCTTTCTCCCCACAGTGTCAGCCTGCTCGTTTCCAACCATTAGACCCATTAGAGGCCAATTAACACCGACACAAAGCTCCCTTCCTGTTTTATGGCACTGTAAACAAAACCTGCAGGCTTGGCCCTGCAGCTCAGAGCAGCTCAATAGCCTTTAATGCAACAACTCATTAGTTTAGTAATACGCATGCCTTTTTCTTAGCACACATAAAAAGCCGTCACACTGGATTGCACATAAACCTGAAGTAATTGGCACTGATATGACTTCACCTTTCAAACGAATATGAAGCACACAAAACTGTAGTTCTCTGCAGCACTGCTTGGGTCTAGACAATATAGTCCCCATCTAGTGACACATTAACCACTTTTATCTCCCTTTAATGCAACAACTCATTAGTTTAGTAATACTCTGCCTTTTTCTTAGCACACATAAAAAGCCTGCAGAATCCGTCACACTGGATTGCACATAAACCTGAGGTAATTGGCACTGATATGACTGATATAAGCATACAAAACTGTAGTTCTCTGCAGCATCTAGACAATATAGTCCCCATCTAGTAACACATTAACCACATTTATCTCAATTGCATCCATGGGGATGTATGTGCTGCAGATATATGCTGCTGATAAACCAAGCCTTTATCCCTATACAGCACAGGTGGCTTCAGTAAAGGCTGTTTGTTTGAAGTTGCCTTATGTGGGTCAGAAATGGCCAAAAGATAAGCACAAAACACATTCAAATACCAGCAAAGAATACATTACTGAAGCAGCTGATCCATAGTTCAGTGTTGGTCATGTATGGTTTTTCTTTTTGTTCCTTTTCCCTGATGATGATGAGCCTTGAAGCTAAATGGTTGTGGAAGATGTGTATGAAGGTGAAATGTATATATGTTTGGAAAATTTGAATGTTGAACATAAATATGATGTTGTATATATAGTATGTATGTGATAAATGTAATGTACTTGATTTCATTGGTATCAGCTAATGGGGATCCTTTTTAAATAAATAAATAAACACATGTGGAAGTTGTGTTGTATAAAGGTTTGTGAAACAAACATTTGCAGCATGCTGCAGCACGCCACGTCCTGAGAAGAGGAGACTTTCATGCGACGCACAACACTGAAATCACTGCGTAAAGTTGTTTTTAAGAGTCCTGTTCAACAGTTTTAAAGCGTGCGTAATGACTTATCCGAGTTTCCTAGTGCGCAAACTTCTCATGCGTAAAAATAGGATGAGGCAACACGCAGGATAGAAACAAGTGCTGGTCATCTGAGCATGCTTTTGCTTTTTTTAAAGCTTGGAAAACAAGTGTTTTTTTTACACAACTTAGAACACAACATGAGTATTTCCAACCTGAGAAGTCCGAGGAGCCCTTGGTGAGATCGCAGAGGACGCTCAGACACGTTATTCCCAACAGGAGCGCACAACTGACGGCTGAGAGAGTCCCATCTGAGAAGAACATCCTTGAAGCCTCGAAGTTTGTGAGTCTCTGTGTAGCATTAGAAAGTCCAGCACCCACATTGGGTTCAGGTTCTACCAGAGATGTGTTGTGGTGCCATCGTGTCTCTTAGTCCTCCCTCCTCATCCTCCCACCACACTGACTGACTGACTGACTGCAGTGCTCTGCTCTCTGGGAGCATTTCTAACTGCGTGTTGTGTTGTGTTGTGGAGGGAGGCAGAGAGGCAGAGAGGCAGACCCACCTGGAGGACCCTGCATGCATGGTCTCAAAGACCCTGAGTTCACTAGCACACACATGATGCCACTGTCCAATACTATAACACTCTGAAAGGGGCCATTTTGTCCCCAAATGAGTGTTTTTTCTAGTTCCTAAGTTTAGAACACAGTTTGTTTTTTAGCACAAGAAATATCTATTCAATTGTTTTTTATCTTATTATTTTTATTTAATTATTTTCATTTTTTTTTAAAATAGTATTTAGATGGCACTTCCTATTTTTTCTAGTTTCTAAGTTTAGAGTTTTTTTTTTTTTTTAGCACAAGGAATATATATTTAATTTTTGTTTTATTTTATTATTTTATTTTTATAGTGTTTAGGTCTTACTACCTATTTTTTCTAGTTCCTAAGTTTTGTCACCAAATGAGTAGCCTATACCTTTACTTTTAATAAGTATGTAGGCTACACGTTGTTGTTAATACTTTTTAATTTTTTTTTATTAAAATTATGGATTCAGGATTTCTCCTACTGATGAGGTATATGTATAGTGTGATATTGGTAATTTTAATACCAATACTGTACTTCTTACACTACTATTCAATTTTTGTGTGGAATAAATGTAAAAGCTGACTGGAGTCATCCATAAATGCAGAAATAAAATGCATAAATTTTACTCTCCCTGTGTTGATGATAACATGTAGCTTACATTATAAGTGCAATCATTATAAATACATAATATCTGTAAAGACAATAAGGTAGGTATTTGGTATATTTTGGCTGTATAATTTAATTTAATTTTTTAATTTAATTATTTTAAGTTTTAAATAGTATTTAGGTGCTACCTCCTATTTTTTCTAGTTCCCAAGTTATGACACAGTTTGTTTGTTTGTTTGAATTTTAGCATAAGGAATATCTATTTAATTATTTTTTTTAAATTATTTTTATTTTATTATTTTAATTTTTTAAATAGTATTTAGATGGCACTTCCTATTTTTTTTAGTTTCTAAGTTTCAAGCACAGTTTTTTTTTTCTTTAGCACAAGGAATATATATATATATTTTTTATAGTATTTAGGTGCTACTTCCCATTTTTTCGAGCTCATAAATTTAGAACACAGTTTGTTTGTTTGTATTTTAGCACAAGGAATATCTATTCAATTATTTTTATTTTAATTATTTTTATTTAAATATTTTCATTTTTCAAATAGTATTTAGATGGCACTTCCTAATTTTTCTAGTTCCTAAGTTTAGAGCACAGTTTGTTTGTTTGTTTTTTTAGCACAAGGAATATATATTTAATTTTTGTTTTATTTTAATATTTTATTTTTATAGTATTTAGGTCTTACTACCTATTTTTTCTAGTTCATACATTTAGAGCACATATTTTATTATTTATTTATTTCATTTTTTTTTTCAGCACAAGGAATATTTATTTATTTATTTTTATAGAATTTAGGTGCTACTTCCTGTTTCTTCTAGTTCATAAATTTAGGGCACAGTTTGTATTATTTATTTATTTCATTTATTTTTTTAGCACAAGGAAAATATACAAAACAAGACAGGGAATTAGTAAACCCAAATGAATCAATCAACAATGGTGGAAATGATGCTGCAACACAATCGGTCACAAACAGTAAACAATAGAGGTACCAACAGTGTATGAATGTGTGTGTGAATGGGTGAATGCTGACATGTAGTGTAAAGCGCTTTGAGTGGTCGGAAGACTATAAAAGCAAGTCCATTTACCATTCACCATAATTATTTTTTTTATTTTATTAGTATTTTTTAAATTATTTAGATGCTACTTCACATTTTTTCTAGTTCATAAGTTTAGAGTACAGTTTTTATTATTTATTTATTTCATTTATTTCTTAGCACAAGGAATACATATTTAATTTTTTTTTATTTTATCATTATTCTTTAAGTATTTAGATGCTATTTCCCATTTTTTATAGTTCATAAGTTTAAAGCACAGTTTTTTATTATTTATTTATTTCATTTATTTAAAATTTAAATTATTATTTATTCATTTATTTAGAACAAGAACAATATACAAAACAAGACTAGAGGGAATTAGTACACCAGGATGAATCAATCAACAATGGTGAAAATTATGCTGCAACACAATAGAGGTACTATTATAGTGAAAATCAAGAGAGAAAGAAGATATTTACAAATAAAACAATCAATAGATCAAAGCACAGTTGTGCACTTAAACTAGTACCCAGTGAGATTAATATATAACCAATGAAACAGTTGCTCCATCTAGTGGACAAAACACTTTACTGCAAGATTTGACCAAATCGCGTTTCAATGACGTTTGTCCTCCACGGCCTCCGTAGCAGCGCCCATGTGACAACAGAAGGTCAGACATGGCAGCCTGTGTGAAGGAGCTCCACAAAGTTATGTTTTCTCTGAGGTTATTACGAAACCTGCGGCTCCAAAATGAACGTAAGTACATTTAACAAGCTCCCCTTTCTCTGTCATACTTTATAATTTGCTGTCAGGCTTTTAATAGGTGTAGTATTTGTCATGTACAAACACAAATATGAGCTAATGTAGCTAACTGCTAGCCAGCTGTTTTACTACATAATAACCACCTGACAATCATCTAATGTGTTGTTTTCTTCTTATTTCCAGGCTTCATCTCCACATCTCTGTGTCACAACAACGAGGAGCCACCAAAGTTCACCCCCCCATCTAAACCTGTCATCATAGATAAAACACAGACTGTGGCATCTCTGAGAAAGTAGGTTTCTTTATATTCAATCTCTCTCTGTGACACTCCCAGATGCACATCATATGTGTAGCTGAGTCAATATGTTGCTCATGTAATTTTTATTATTTTTATTTTTTGTGAACATTCTCAAAACCAGTGTGTCATACTTTCTTTTGCTATCAATATCAGCCAAATTATCTTTATTGTAACTTTACTTGTGTTAACTTAATGTATTGAATTAATGATACGGGTGTGTTTTCATGGTTCCGGGTTGCCTGTTGTAGCAGGGGGGGCTTTAATTGTTGACGCACAAAATACACATAGGCAAAGCATGGACAGCTTTTGTACTGGGGACTGAGAAAGAGCAACCATTCTGCAGCTGCTACATATGCATACTGTATAAAGTGTGGTTTATAAACTGTTATCTTTCCCTCTTTAGGTTTCTGAGCCCAGAGTTCATCCCTCCCAGACAGAGAACAAATCCTTTTAAGTTTTCCATTGAGAGGAAAGACATGATTAGCAGGAGGAAAGTGCTCAACATCCCTGAATTCTACGTAGGTAAGAAACCAGATTAATAACCCAACAGGTACATGTTGAGGTAAATGGACTTGCATTTATATAGCGCTTTTCTAGTCTTTCCGACCACTCAAAGCGCTTTACACTACATATCAGTATTCACCCATTCACACACACATTCATACACTGATGGCAGCGGCTGCCATGCAAGATGCCAACTTTGCACATCAGGATCTAATCTAAATACTCATTCACACCGATGGCTTTGCCTTTGGGAGCAATTTGGGGTTAAGTGTCTTGCTCAAGGAGACGTCGAAATGTGACCGGAGCAGCCGGGGATCGAACCACCGACCTTCCGATTGGTGGAACCTGCTCTACCCTCTGAGCCACAGTCACAGATGTAAGATTACCAAAACACAAAACAATTGGATTTCTCTCAATCTCAAATCTGGAGAAGGTCATTGAAACTTCATAATTAAATTATTGCAATTAGATCCAATTCTGGTCTTCAGGGCTGGAGTCTCTGCTGTACTCTGCTCCTCTGCCTGCTTGCCTTCACTCCCACGCCGCGCTTGTTTTCGCTATTTCGCTCCACTCTTTACGTGCATGCGCGCGCACTACACACTCACAGATTACGGTAACACTAGCTATCAGGCTGCAATCATACTTCAAGAGAGGAGGCCAGATTACCACAATCCTTGCTGTTAGTCATTGGTTGCGTGTCAATTTTAGAATAGATTTTAAGATTTAATTTCAAGGTTTGCATCACCTGTGATTTGTTAACCCCCCTGTGACACAAGCTGCAGCTTGAGATTCTCTGCAGGTTGTTATAGCAGTTCCCACATCTCACCTTGTCAAAGAGGTGGGACTTCAGTTGTGGAACTTCCTGTCTGACTGATGACTTTCCTCATCTCAGGCATGCAAAGCAGCGAGCGGTAACGTTAGAAGAGGGAATGAGAGAAAGAAATGTTATTTTCTCATTTTTTCACGGCGAGATTTTTTTTTTTTTTTTTTTTAAACATGAAACGGACGGGCACACTGAACTGCAGGCTGCAGAGTGTGTTTACCGCTGTGACCACCAGTAGTCCTCGTCTTATTTCATGTTGCTTTTTCATACGTCAGCGGACTAATTTGCCTGATCTTCGAGGTCTTTAGATCGCGGTGGAAATGCAGACAACAGTGAGCTGAAGGAACCTTTTAGTTCCTTGAAAAGTAGTTCCAGGGACTAAAAGTCCAGAGAACTTTTGGTAGAAGCCCGGCCAGTGTCTTCTTTTAAATCCCTCCTCAAAACCTTTTTTTTTTAATCTCGAGGCAATCTCCTATGTATATTAACAATTTACATAGTTTTTAGTAATGTTGTTTTTTTCCCCTTTGGTTTTATGTCTATATAAATATAATATAAATTGTATTTTTTTTTTAAATATTATGCACAAAGTCTATTGATTGTATTCTAATTTTAAATGGTGTAAAAAAAATTTTTTTATTGCTTTAAGGGAGCATCCTGGCAGTGACCATGGCCGACCCTAACGCCAGCGGGAAAACTAACCGCTTTGTTGGCATCTGTATCCAGAGAGGTGGAAAGGGGCTGGGAGCCACAATTATCCTGAGGAACATCATTAATAACCAAGGTGAGGCTTATTTATATTCTGTGTAAGCACCGGTCTAATAAAAGCTCTTCAGAAATGTTACACAGACTGTAGCATCAAGAAGTGAACCAGGTGTCCTTCAGGTAAAACATCTGTTTCTTCATGTGTGCGTGTCTCAGGCGTGGAGCTCTGCTACGAGCTCTACAGCCCCCGTATCCAGAAGATTGACGTGCTGAAGCTGGAGAAGAGGCTGGATGACAACCTGATGTATCTGAGAGACGCTCTGACTGAGTACAGCACCGTGGACCCGGACATGAAGCCCGTGCCCTTCTCCCCCACCGGAGAGGTGCCTGTCAACAAGGTGAGAGAGCTTCAAGATGGAAACCTGATTTATAACAAAGAGCAGGATTAAATGGGGCTTCTCACAAACTCATCTCATTTCTGTCTAATCACCAGCTGAAGGTAAAGATGCGCCCAAAGCCGTGGTCCAAACGCTGGGAACGACCCAAGTTCAACGTCCAGGGCATCCGCTTCGACCTGTCGCTGACCCCGGAGCAGATGGAGCACGCCCAGAAGTGGGCGGAGCCGTGGCGGGAGTACGACATGCTGAAGGAGTACGACACGACCGAACTGGAGGAGAAGATCTTCAGAGAGGTCCAGCGGGAGATGAGCAAGTGAGGAAGATCCTCCTGAAACGCTCTTCAGTTTCACCATCGACAGACTTTTTCAGGAGAGGGGAAAAGGACTGGAATATGAGGTTTTGCTCTGCTGGATTAAGTTAATCTACATGGATTACTACGGCCACACCAGTGTATATATGGAGCAGCCAATATGGAAACTGGTGTTGTAGTCTGAGGAGTTATGTCTTCTTCTTTCTGTCTCGTCAGTCTGCTGTACAGTATATGCGTTTGTCGCTGGCCTTAGTTACGACATCAGTAAGTGTTTTCTATAATAAAAGCTATTGAACATGACAAATGCTATTAGTTGTTTGGTCTATAAAATGTCAGAAAATTGTGAAAACATGTTGATCAGTGTTTCCCAAAGCCCAAGATGACGTCCTCAAATGTCTTCCTTTATCCACAACTCAAAGATATTCAGTTTATTCAGTCATAGAGGAGTAAAGAAACCAGAAAATATTCACATTTAAGAAGCTGGAATCCTTTTTTATGTCTTAAAAAAAAACTCAAACTGATTAATCTATTATCAAAATAGTTGCTGATTAATTTAAAAGTTGACAACTAATCGATTAATTGTTGCCTCTCTATATACAAGTTTGTGTTTCTGTTATTGTTGGGTTTTTGTTGGCTGATAGACTAGTTGCTGTAATTGCTATGGAGTAATGGAGACACTAGGTGGTGCTATTCTTCTATATAACCAAGGAAGCCTTTGTTGTGTCCTACAGTGTTTTGATGGAAACGCTGCCATGCTAAATAAACAGTTTATTATTCCGGTTAAACAAATAAAGAGGAACTTGTTCCCCAAAAAAGCAGGTTTACTGATTTATCTGGTGTAAAACCTGAAAAAAAAAAAGTATTTTTATATTCTCCTGATCCAGATTTGAGAGGTTTCTGGGTTTAAATTAGTAAAGATTTCCAAATAAATCCGTAAACCTGCCTCTTGGATCAGGCCCCTGCACTTTGAAAAACAACCCTGGTATTCAGGGACCATAACACCAAGGACACCCGGTAGTGTTTTACTGTTGTGGATGGAAAATTGTGGTGCTGTGATGGTATGTTAGAGCGTCAGTTGGGTAGCATAAAAACACTTGGACTCCTTATGTTATGTCTGCTCTCCGTGAATGTGTGTGTGTGTGTGTGTATAAACACGCCGAAACGACTCCCTGCACTCTAATTTCTCCATATTACAGGATGAGACGCGGAGAAAATGGTCTTTAATACAGGAGTAGCAGATGTTTACTGGGCTCATTATGGACCACACAGATTTCCTGTGTGGAGATACACGGGGAGTAAAGAGGGCGATTATTCCTGCTACTTTTGAGGTGACGGAATGGGAGAAATGCAGTTGAGAGCATCGACATACAGCAGCTCACGTTATCGGGAAGAGTTAATAGTTCGCTGATTATTTTAACCAAATCTGCACCTGTTGAGCAACTGTTTCTCAGCCTCACTTCCATTGTTGACTCTCCACCTAATTTACCCAATCAGACCTGACCTGCAGCAAAGAAAACCATCTGCTTCTGTGTACAGTAGAGCGAGAGCCCGTCCTGCACATTGTCATTACACTGCCCACTGAACCAGCTGGCCCTTTCACCTTTCCATTTGTTTTTTAACTCTCTGTTTGGGACTGATTGATGTCCACATGTGGAGGCGGTAACAGCGATGTTTAGAGTCTCTAGAAGCATTCCACGGCGACACCACTGGACTGGTAAACCAGTTTAAACCACAAAAGTTACTCAGTCTGAGTTACTGCTTTAAGGAAACTTCCTGCCTCTCTCTGTGTGTGTGTGTGTGTACTTCAGGGTTGTGATCTCAACTGTATGTGCCTCCCATGCCCTCAGGTTGACTTCTCTGCACCTGGAGTGAAGTTAAAGCCCCCTGGCTGGGAAAGGAGATCAAACACCAGCTCTCTCTCTCGCACACGCACACACACACACACACACACAGAGCGACTTGCAGACAGGCTATCATATCAGCCTTCACAGACAGACACCTCAAACAGTGCCAACTGTAAACGTCTGGGACCGCCTGTCTGTCAATCCTCGCGCCGAAACGAGATATGCTCCATTTACGGATGCCGTGGAATCGGAGGTGGGACGTGCAGGTTCGAGGATCCCACCCCTCGGTAACTGTAAAGCATGGTGGGCTGATGATAGACAGTGCCACACCACTATGAAGGTCAGTGCAGGAATGCAGGGAGGGACACACTCCTCTAATCTGTCTTCCTCCCCTTCGACGGTGCTCCCATGACCTTCATCTCGCTCTCTCTCGGAGCTTTGAGAAGGAGCCAGGTTGATGAATCGGAGAGGATGTGATACGGGGTGTGAAGACACTCCCACAGGTTGAGATTTTGGGTTTTACACTAAGTGTAGTTTCACCCTCTCAAACCCTTCAGTGCATTGCTCTCTTTACATCTCTGTCACTGTGATTTCTTACTCTCCTGTCTGTCGGTTTGTTGGGAAATTAGTTTCACTCTCCGTGTCTCTGCCAGCGAGTGTGAACTGAGTTTGAGCCGTCTGTGTGTATGACAAGTGCAACGGGATACTAGGCCACCCATAGGCCCCAGGTAAATTACACCCTGTCACTGTGTGTGTGTGTGTGTGTGTGTACGGAGGCCACCCGTAGTCCTAGGTAAATTACACACTTGAGTTTCACCATATGTTTCCAGTGAAACGACACGACCGTCTGCTCCTCTCCCGACCGTCCCGTGGGCCTGACGGGGGCTTCTGCTGCCATCACTCTCTCTTTGTTACGCGCTCACACAGGCGAGCCGACGGTGCGACAGCTGTTAGGAAACATTACATCGCGAGCAGCTGATGGCCTGAAGTCCAACAGGCACATATCACAGTCGTTTTAATAACGTGATCCAGCGTGGAGTGGGTCTGGCAGCGCTTGCCAGGGTCATGGGATCATTTCCAGTTGGGGCCAAGCATGCGAAAAATGTGAGGATAAAAGTGTCGATCGAAGATGGCATATGTTCACGTATGTCCATAGGACAAAGGATGACTGGACAAGACAGGACTGGGGTCACTTAAAAGAGTACTCCAGCAATTTAGTTGCACTTCCACAAAGTTAAGAGACAAAGAGAAGAAAGAGATCACAGCCAATGCAGCAAATAATAAAATAATAATAATAAAACTTTAAGCTCTAAAAATAATGGATCCTACACCTTCTCCCCACCCCCACTTTGTAACGCAGGCTTACAGTGCTCCCTGTGACTAGTACATATAGACTCTGATACGTAAAATTGGTGGAGTACCCCTTTAATTTAGAAAACTATATTATTCAAGATATACTTTCTAGATTCTCTGCATGGGAACCTTTTAAACCTTTAATATGACTTCCTCATTTGGGGGAATAAGTGGATTATCCCCAATTTAAAAGAATAAGTCTGGTGATATTTTATATTTTTCTTATTGTCAATAAATCCCACAAAAAGACCCAAACCAACAATGAATCGATTGATCCTAACAAGCAGTGTTGTAGTCAAGACCACATAAACCGAGGCCAAGTCATTACCAAGACCAGAGTGAATTAAGAACAAGATGAAACCAAGACTTTGAGGGGTTGAGACCAAGTCATGATCAAGACCAAGGCAGGATGAGACAGAGTTAAGACCAAGACCAAGGCAGGATGAGACAGAGTCAAGACCAAGAAAAGGCAGGGCAAGACAGAGTAAAGACCAAGACCAAGGCAGGATGAGACAGAGTCAAGACCAAGACCAAGGCAGGATGAGACAGAGTCAAGACCAAGACCAAGGCAGGATGAGACAGAGTTAAGACCAAGACCAAGGCAGGATGAGACAGAGTTAAGACCAAGACCAAGGCAGGATGAGACAGAGTTAAGACCAAGACCAAGGCAGGATGAGACAGAGTCAAGACCAAGACCAAAGCATGATGAGACAGAGTCAAGACCAAGACCAAGGTAGGATGAGACAGAGTCAAGACCAAGACCAAGGTAGGATGAGACAGAGTCAAGACCAAAACAGGATGAGACAGAATAAAGACTAAGACCAAGGCAGGATGAGACGGAGTCAAGACCAAGACCAAGGCAGGATGAGGCGGAGTTAAGACCAAGACCAAGGTAGGATGAGACAGAGTCAAGACCAAGACAGGATGAGACAGAGTAAAGACTAAGACCAAGGCAGGATGAGACGGAGTCAAGACCAAGACCAAGGCAGGATGAGACAGAGTCAAGACCAAGACAAGGCAGGATGAGACAGAGTTAAGACCAAGACCAAAGCAGGATGAGACAGAGTAAAGAGCAAGAACAAGGCAGGATGAGACAGAGTAAAGAGCAAGAACAAGGCAGGATGAGACAGAGTTAAGACCAAGACCAGACCAGCATGAGTCCCACACTGCATGACACACTTACAAAAATAAAATGTGGAACATGCAAACCACAGACACTCCTCAAATTGATCTAAAAGATCCACTTTACAACAAAAAGCACGTACAGTAAAATGATAATTCCTCTTCATTCACCTCTTTTAATGCCATATATTGAAATAAAATCCCATGCAGTCTCGAGACCAAGACAGATCCCGAGTACTACTAACTATCCAACACTGCTAACAAGTATTGCCTGTGTAGCCAAAGTGATCTGGGACTTATTCCTGTGTGCCGTAGAGCTCTATCGTTGTGCAAAACACATCAACGAGCCACGCTGGGTGACATGTTCCTTCATTACGATGCATATGTTTTGCCAATTTTGAGTCAAACCCACACACACACCATCCTGCTGCTGGAATTACTCACAAGAGCACCAAATGTGTATTAATCCGCAGCTAAAAATAGTCCTAAACAAATGAGTAATGGTTATTAAAAGCTACAGTGCAGTCAGTTTTAGTGGTTCCTTTGGCGGGGCAGCAGGATAAGTGACAAGATGAATGGAATCGTAATCAGTTTGAAGTCACGATTACGTGCACCATCACTGCTGTGTATTACCTAATACAGTAAAAAAATACAGTGTGGGCCTTGATGAATAGCAGGCCCTCGGTCATATGATCAGAGGAACACTGTGACCAGACCTCAGGTCAAAATAATTCTTTTGTTTGAATGTAATCCAGTCAGATGTTGGAAAATCACAGAGGCTATTTCAATTTTTTCGGCACATTATTCGTTATGATGGGTTGTTATTCCTGTATGGTCATCATGACCCTGGCCTGGTGCATAAAAAAAAAAAAAAAAAAACACAGCCTGTGGTCTGAAAGTTCTGCTTTGATGTGAGGAAGAAATATTGGGGGTGGAAATATGAGCAGTTTCATTCCCTTGCCTCTGAGGGGCGCCCTCTTCTTTTGTCTCCCTACTGTTGCTTGTACACAATTCCCCCCGCACAGCTGGTCGTCCTCTCTCCTGAGCTGTAATTGCAGCCCTGTCCTGGGAAATAGAGGGAGGAAATCCCAGAGCTTTCGCCCTGCAACAATGACAATAAAAAAGAGGTGTAGGAAAAGAGGAAGAAAGCGTTGCAGCTGAGATGAAAGAAGGAGGGAGGCTTAGGGAGGAGAAGGGAGGTGGAGGAGCGCTGCATGGCTCGGGAGTGCGGTGGAGGTAGAGAGAGAGAGGGTGAGATGAAGGAGAAAGCAGGGGAGGAGGGATGGTGTTGGTGATGGTAGTAAACGCTTGAGTTTATTAACCTCATTTAGTTGAGAGGCTGAGAGTGAGGGGAAGAGGAGGAGTGGTGTGTTCATACTGTGAACGCAGGGCTGGAGTTTACTAATGAGGGCTGCAAATGCACACACACACACACACACACTTTCCTTAGCTCATTCCCTCGCTCATACCAGATTCACCTTGATCTGATGCCAAGTATGCAGGCAGAACACACATTCACAGGACCGGGTACTGCCAGCTTCATCTCACTGCCTCCTCTCATTTTTTCTCTCTTGTATCAAACAGCAGCTGAGAGGCAGTTCTAACCAAATTGCTATTGATATACATGGAGGGCGTGCATCGAGTCGCGTTTAGGCTCACAATCGTTTGATTCCCAGCCAAAACCACATCGCTTTAGATTATCTGGAGTGTATATTTTGTCACGTGTTACGAACATAGATTGAAAGATATTCACATTTATGAGGAATTCAGAGTTGTATATGACTGTGGGAGGGAACCAGAGCGGTTAAGAGGAAACTCAGGCCCGTGGGGGTCAAGAAGGTCAACAAACAAATCATAGAGGATCTTGTCAGGTAACATGGATGACCCTGTTTACTGAGGTTAAGGTCAATTTAAGGATCCACTCCAGAAATGTTTGAAGACAAATGAAATTTCCTGGATATCTTGAATAATAATTGAATACAAAATGTCAATAAAGTAGTTGCATGTTGGAACACAAATCATGCATGCGTATACACACATTTTAAGGCCCTGACACGCCAAGCGTCTGTCGGCCTAGTTTTTGCAGCGTGTCCCGCTCCGTCAGCTCTAGTCTGCCCGTGTCAGAGGCTTTTTGGCAGATTCAGCATGTTGAATCGGCGGCGCCGCCCATCGGTGAGAGAAATCACTCTGATTGATGGCTCAGTTTAAGAAACGGAAATGAGGAAGCCGACGGGTAAAGTCAAGACGACACACATAGAAAGCTCTTCTCATTTTCTCATCTGATCATTCTAATACACGGATATTTACTAACATAAGTAGTTCGCCATCGGTTGTAGTCTTTGCGGTGTGTTCGAGTGCAACTTTTCAGCAAAGACACAGGCGTCGTGAGGCGACTCAACGGTCGGCCTTCGTCGGCGCTAGTTCTTTGATTTCGGGTTGGTAAGTCTGGGCCTTTGTCTGGGTGAGCATAGAGAAACCTTCAGCAGATGAATGTGAAAACTGGTGGAAAACTGGAAAACTTCTGGTGTCTGCTTTAAAGGGGCTTTAAAGGGGACATATCATGCTAATTTCCAGGTTTATACTTGTATTTGGGGTTTCTATTAGAGCATGTTTACATGTTTTAATGTTCAAAAAACACGTTATTTTTCTCATACTGTCTGTCTGAATATACCTGTATTCACCCTCTGTCTGAAACACTCCATTTTAACGCCTGTCTCTTTAAGCCTCCCTCCCGAAAAAGTCCTGTCTGCTGTGATTGGCTTGAGAGAAAAATATGGTGTAGGTAGTTCTCAAGCTGTGGGCGATATATCCTAATGAGCCTGCATGTGACATAGGAAGGGGAGCCAAATCTGAATGGCTTCTTGAATCACATGTTTTCTGATCTAGGCAGCCCACAAAAACTGACTGGGTTGTCTTATTTCACAGTTTGTGGTTTGGTAGGCACTCCAGATACTCAAATGTATGAGCTAAAGCACAGAAAAAGGCAGTTTTTCATGATATGTCCCCTTTAAATACTGTATTTGTTAGATTTTGCAGTTTCCAAATTGTAAAATATTTAGCCCAGGATAGTCTCTCTCTGAGTCATTTTTATATGCATTTACAGTATACTACATTTGAAAACAATTATTGTTTTCCTCATGTTTTACTGTCTTTCTGTGATGTTTTTTCCAAACAAGTAACCAGATAAAGAAAGCTGTTTTAACACGATTGTGTTAAGTTGTCCAATCAGTTTTAGACAAGAAGAGAGAAACCCTTCACATCACCCTGATAGCCACCCACCCCATTCATCCATTATACACGCTGACCACTAATGACCTGAGATGGACGCAAAGAATGCACGCTTAAGACGCTTGCTGAAGACGAATGAGTGAAGATGCACTCTGAACTATTGACAAATGGCGTGAAACACACACACACACAACGGACACACACTTAGAATGCAAAGTGAAGATGGATGACACGGCGAGGACGCTCCCTGAACTGAACTGTAGGTGACAAATGATCAGCCACCTCAGTGGGTGTACTGACCCCCTGCTATGGCTGACCAAGGGTGGTTTATTTTGTGATTCGACAAAGGTTAAGTGACCATTTCTTCACCTTCTGTCTCCTGCTGAATGGTAGATCCAGAGATAAACTATGCACTCTTTCTTTATATGCTTTTCTTTGGGAGAAAATAATTGAAAGTCATGTCAAGTCAACTTTATTTATGTAGCCCAAAATCACAAACTTGCTTCAAAGGGCTTTACAATCAGTTTGACATTCGACAATGTCTATCCTTATACCCTCGATAAGTGAAAAGTTGCTGAATGTGGTGAGAAAAGTTACAAAAGTGCTGTTATAACGATACTCACAAGTTATCTAGAGTTAATAATAAAGGTCAAATCAACTTTAATGAACACAATAAGGCAAATAACCCCCATCTGGAATTGTTTTTTTTAAAGAAACAGTAGTTCATGATGCCCTGATATTAAACTTTGGGGGGCAACACAATGAATATTGAAAAAGTATAATGTCAACTTACAGTGACTGACAGCTTACCAAATACTCTTTGAAGCGTTCTGATACAGTAAACCCTTTCCCATCTGGAACTTCAAGCAAAAAAGTTAAACTAATTTGCAAATATTTGACTCGAGTCTGATATAAAAATAAACCCCCGAGCAGCCAGCAGACTCCACGTGGACCTGCTTGGCCCTCTTTCAACAACCCAGTCGCCAGAAAAAAATGTTGGCAATGTACATTTCTGCAAACCAAGGGATACGTTGAATGTCAACGTTTCCGAATCTATAATCCGTTTCATAAATCCGTTTCATACCATCCTCGTATTATGCTTGCAGAAACGCACAATGCCACCTGGCTCATGCTGTGAAAGGATTGGTTAGGTTTAGACAAAATGATGTGTTGGTTAAGGTTAGAAAAAACATCATGGTTTGTGTTCAAATAATAACGTAACAACGTGACGTAACAGCGTGACGTAACAGCGTGACGTAACAGCGTGACGTAACAGCGTACGGAAAAATTTAAACGTAACAGTGCAACGTAAAACTGCTCAGCCTACCAATTTTTTCCAGTGGCCACTCATAGTATAGCAGTGAAAAATCCCCTCTGCAGCCCAAAAAGCATTTTCCCCATAGAACACCATTGTGAAAGTGACGTCTGTAAAACTTTTGGCAGGACACCTCGAATTACAAAAAAGGACGATTATGGCGCTTTCTATTATGAAATTTTGATCCATGGAGGTTTTATGTTTGTAAAACTTTCCTCAAGCCGAGAAAAGCGATTTAAACATCTGTGACATCATCACAATGTAAAGTCTATGGTCCAAGTGGGAGAAACACTACTATGCATATTCAGTGGGCCGCATACCCAGATACTTTTTTTGGCATATGTGCCAGGCGAGCAATTCTCATTGGACTGAATAGGCACCATATTGTGGTCTGGTATCCGGTAAACGTACAACACCAACATTGTTTTCCTGGCACCTGGGTTGCCTTGAATCCGATGGATGATTCAGAACCTAATCTGAACCCATCAGTCCAGCACTCAAAAGCTGTGACCGGCCATTCAAGGCAGCTCTGAACCGTTTGTCTACATGCCAATACACCAGCCAGTCACTGTCCTTCACACACACACACACACACTATCATTAAACTTTTGACCCCGCTGAGTCTGTCACTCTTTGACAAAACGCCGCCCTTTGAGTTCTGCGACTACTGTCGAAGTAACGTTCAGCTCATGTCACACTAAGTTTACTCGTCTTGTCTTCATTGTTTGCTTGCGATTATCACTCTCGATCTGACACACCTCACGATGATGTAAGTCAGCTGTTGTACATAGTAGTACATAGTGTACGGTAAAGCCTCACACTCCCTCTGAATGTTCTATCTGAGCTGCCATCACAAAATTACACCCCATTACCCTGCAATAGCCCTCACTACCAAATTACTAAAACCGGTTTCACAGCTCATTACCAGCCAATAATATAAGACAGCTTAATTCTTTTGTTGGCGACACTGCTTGATGAAGCCAAGCAGTGTACAAACTGATATATCATACATACATCTTGAAATAATCTCAGTTGGCTGGTCGATATCATATGTTGTTAGGGTGTGGAGTAGCTGGTTTACAACAGCTTAGCCAGCTGATAGACCCGATAGCAACGCAGTATCCATTACTCGATGCTCCATCCAGCCACCATTACGAATTACCTGGAGGTCGCGACCTCGGAGCCACTCAGCTTCCGTGCCACTCTCCCCAGCCAGCCGCTGGCCAGTACCACTCAATACCCCAGGTCCAGTTTCCCCATCGGTATCAACCCCCGCCCCCCCTGTTCCCCACCGCAGTCCCCCTAGTAGCGTCTGGATGGGGGGGTGTTGGCGCCTAAACAGCAGCAGATGTGGCTCCGCAGAGAACACCGGCCCTAATTAACTTCAATGGATTTCCTAATGCGACAGCTACCATATTTCATTTACCGCGCACCCAGACCCCAGCGGACCTGACTGGGGGCCAACTGATACTTCCACTCTCTTTGCATTGCGGAGAGTGGCGTTGGTGGAGGGATCTGGGGGTAAGGGGTGCAAGGAGATGGGGAGTGTGGGGCGAGGGAAGAGGTGGGGAGTTAAGGGATGTCGGAAACCAGAGCAGAAGACATGACCCCTCTTACTGAGAGGAAATCAATTAATTTTTTTTTTTTTTTTTTTACGACAGTGTCTGCGATGAGGGCCAAGTCAGCAATCTGAGGCCGACGTAATAGGAAGGCTACTATCAGTACATTATATCATAAAGGGAGAAGGGGAGAAAGGAGGGGTTGTTTGGGTGTGTGGAGGACTGACGGGAAAAAGATAGAGATAAAAAGAGAGAAACATGGACGCTAAGGGAGATGGATGCGGAGGGAGTGAGGGAATTTATGGTCCCGGGTCTTATTGTTCCTGTACACGTGAGAGTGCACAGCTGGGGGAAAAGAGGGAAATGGGGTACAGATGTACTGTATCAAACACAGAGGCCTGAACTTCAATAGATACATTACGATGCGCTCCCCTGCTGCACTCCCTCTCCAAACATCAAAACCTTCTACCTTTCTCACCCTTCTAGCTACTGCCCCCTCCTCCTCCTCTTCCTCCTCCGTCCAACACACACACATTCACCTGATAGCCTCTCGCTAATATCCGCAGCCTGCCCCTGTGTGTTTTTTTTTTTTTTTTCTCGCTCTGTGGCTGCATTCATTTCACTTTACTCACTTCATTCTCCTTCCTTTACGGGCGCAGCAGGTATCGGGCTTTGCCAGCAAGCTGTGGCCTCCTTTGAACTGTGAATAGCGTGTTTTAAAAACCAAACCTCAACACACACACACATGTTAGCAATGTCCAGTCCTAATGACATGGGTATATTATCATGCCCCAGACGACAATACATCACAGCTGTTCACACTTGCCCCCTCCACATCCCTTTAACACACACACACACACACATGTATACAAATCATTATGAGAGGATGTTTGGAGGAAGAAGTGGAAGCAAGGGAGGCTGGGAGAAGTTTGTGCCTCCTGAATCTCCAGGATTTGCCCCGTTTCAGGGGAGTCATGTGGAGCAGGGGTATCAGTGGAGGCACTGGAAGTGCCGTGACCCTCTCCTCCTCCTCTTCCCTGCTAACTAAAGAGAGAGAGAGAGAGAGAGAGAGAGAGAGAGAGAGAGGTTCCCCAAGGAGCAGAGAGCTGAGACGTTGGATAATTCCCGGTGCTTTCCCGGTGCCTATAGAGGAAGGGGCCCCTCTGGATTTGTCAGTTGTGGCTGCAGCTGTCTCCGGGCAAAATGGACCACAGTGGACCTGACACTTGATCTCTCCTCTCTTTCTCTGCCTCCCTTTCTAGCCCTTTTATCTCTCTCTCTCTCTCTGTGCACTAACTCTCTGTCTGTCTTGCTCCATCATTCCTTTCACCGTCTGTCTCTCTTTTTCTTTCTTGGTCTCCAATAATATGTCCGACACTTACTTAGCTCAATTTGAAAATGCATGTCCTTTTCTCTTTGTTTTGGTCTTTTGTGTACATTAAGCCCGTCTCTTTATATATTATACGGGTTTAAGAAGTAACTCTCTTTCTTTATCTGATGGGATTACGCTGTGAGACCAACAAATACTGATATATGCTTTAAAAGGTCCAGTGTGTAGGATCTGGCGGTATCTAGCGATGAGGTGAGGAAATTGCAACCAGCTGAAGCCTCTCCCGTGCGTTAAGCGTGTTGGCGGTGGCGGATGCAAAAACACAAATGTCCCTCTCTAGAGCCATTTGGAGCAGAGCCGGTGCGTAGAGGGTGTGTGTGTACGTGGGAGGTGAGTGATGAAGCAAAAGAGAGAGAGCGGCGGCGGCGGCACCGACGGGAGTCAGTAACGTTATCGACTCCGGTCCAAGCAGAAAAAGTTAACAGTGTTTGGTTTGTCCGTTCTGGGATACTGTTGAAAAATGGCGATGCAACATGGTGGAGTACGTGAAGAGGAACCGCTCCCTATGTAGATATAAACGGCTCATTCTAAGGTAACAAAAACAAATTGAATCTTATTTTCAGGGGATTATATACTAAAGAAAACATACTGATTAATATTATATTCCATTTCTGCCAATAGATCTCCATAATTGTTAAACACTGATCCTTTAAAAGTAAAGCACCTTTCATACTTAAACTTTTCATAATAAAACACATAAAAAAAAATAAAACAAACAAATTACATTAAAATAATCTATAAATCTATAAAACTGACCAATGCAACAAAGAACAGACTACTTAAAAGCTAAATTTAAAGGGGAGTCTTAAGATGTTTACAGAATTTACAGAAGTTCTGAGAAGAGCTATTTCAGTCTACTTTTTCCCTCACTCCATAACAACAACAGGCAGCTTCTCCTTGCTTCTGTGTCTTCACTGTTACGGTAAATGTAACTCTTTAGTGTGAGATGAGAGTAAAGACGGATGCACAACAAGAAACTGTTTCTGCTTGAGTATTTTTTTTTTTCAAGCATTTACTTCTAATTGGATTTGTGTAAATTCAAGTTTTAAAAAGGGTGTTGCATTCACAAAAAGGCTTTTTTTAGATTGATCTCTCAACTTGCAGAAAATCAACTGTGGCGATTTTCCAACTCGGTGTCCTAAAAGTCCTGTTTTTATATAGAACTAATCTGCATTAGAACACACAATTTGAAGCAATAGAAATGCTTCCCCAGTCTCTGTTTTCATTTTAGGATTTCATTTTTATGATGTTGCCAAGCGGGCGGCAGCTGGTGCTCGCCGTCTGAAAGCACCTTCAACTTCACACCTATAACACAAGTGTCATATTACAATATGATAACGTTATACTTCGTGATTTGGAGAAAAATTAATGCAATCCAGGCAGCAAGTTGACAAAAATCAGAAGTACATAACTGTCTTTTGTAGGCGACAAGCTTTAAATTTTTCACATTAGTACTCTCCTTTTCCTTGAGTGAAGTTTAATTGACACATCAGTGCCTGTACCTGAGAAAAAAACTCTTTCCATCTCAAGTAATTGGCCCTACTTTGTCCATATAACACATCTGGCTCCCAGAGCCGCCGAGTCAGGCCCACAGTCTCTATAAAGTGAAACACCATCCATAAAATCTCCATTAGAGCAGGGCTGCCTGGAGGTCGCCGTGAGGAGAATCGGGGGGTCACTGCTCCACTGTAATGCCTTCACACATGAGGTTAGAGGTGAGCGCTGTTGACATTCCTCCCATGACTGTCTGATATTAGCATGATTGATCTGCCGGAGCGAGGCTCTGGGAGGTACACTCCCCACTTAGCTCCTGAACTTAAACATTTATGTTTTGGTCCTGCGTCTTTCGATCTATCCGTCTTCCTCTGTTCTTCTTCTTCTTCTTCTTCTTTGTCTGTCTTTGCATCTCTTCTCCCTCTCTCACCTAGATGTCTGGTGGATCTCCAAGCGAGACTTCGGTGTCACACGGGGATTGACCTTGGAGAAACGGCACCAGAGAGTGTTTATCTGGCTTTCCTCTCCGCTAAACCAGATAAAAGAAGAGAGTCGTGATTGATCGCCCACTCTTCGCCCGAGCCTTCATAGGTTTTCTGTTAGCAGTTCCATGTGAGCTACAGTAGAGGGCCGTGAGTTATTGCCTTGTCAAATTCCACACCTTCTGAGTGCCGTTGGCCTTGGACGGGAGGTAAAGACTTCGACTCCCGCACAAGTGTATGAGTGGTACATTTCTTTTCCCTTTAATACATTCTAAGTTTTTACTGCCCCTTTGGACACGATGTGCGAAGTGACGGGAAAAGATGGAGGGGATGGTGTGCAGGAAAACATGCACCAGACACAACATCAGGATTCTAGTCTCCTAACCCGGTTGGTTCCCAGCCTATTTCCCCTGAAGCCCCCCTACTTATCTAAGAAAAGCTGAGTGTATTAAATGAGTTAGTCTGTTTTATTAAATCAACTTTCTTTTACAAATACGACTCGTCAGTTTCGTCAACATAAATAAAGTGTTGACGTCTTGACGGATTTCCCAAGCGAATGCAGATACAGCAGATGCAGCGGCAAGCAGGAGAGTAAATAGTTTTTGACCGCAGTAGTAGTTTGATAGCATAGTTTTGAAAGGCTAAACGCCAACAAATATGGATTGAAGCGCAATATTTCACAAGATAAAAACATATTGTGAATTTTGGAAATGAGTACACCCATCTTTTTTTTAATAAACTTTGACTTTTGGACATTACAACATTCTGGGGTTATTGGAAATGTTACTGGAATCTAATTCTACAAATAGTATAATACTAATAATAAGGGCTGTCAATCAATTCAAATATTTAATCACGATTAATCGCAAGTTAATCACACATTTTTTATCCGTTCAAAGTGTATCTTAAAGGGAGATTTGTCAAGTATTTAATACTCTTATCAACATGGGAGTGGACAAATATGCTGCTTTATGCAAATGTATGTATATATTTATTATTGGAAATCAATTAACAACATAAAACAATAAAAGATATTGTCCAGAAACCCTCACAGGTACTGCATTTAGCATAAAAAATATGCTCAAATCATAACATGGCAAACTCAAACCCAACAGGCAACAACAGCTGTCAGTGTGTTGACTTGACTATGACTCACCCCAAACTGCATGTGATTATCACAAATTGGGCATGTCTGTAAAGGGGAGACTCGTGGATTCATTAGGTTTTCTAGTATTATACTGTATGATACCAGTATCTTCACTGTAGCTTTAAATCTAAGACCAGTACAACCTCCGGAAGGTTGATCGCGTTAATGCGTTAAAAAGAATTTGCGTTAACACGTTATTATTGTGTTAACTTTGACAGCCCTACTAATAATATTAGTGTAGCCTGATCTTTATCTGTAACTGTGCAGAAATACCGGGTTTAAACAGAATGTGGCCAGAGCAGCAAAAATATATATCTTTTTAAATAGTTTACAGACTTTTGTATAAATGATCCAGTAAGTGTGTTAGTACGATTTTAGTTATACCTGTGCAAATCTAATTTTGACATCTTCAGAGCAGACAAATCCTGGCACAGCCCTTGTGATCTTTGGCGCCCCACTGAGAAGGGCCCGGACCCCAGACACCTATCCAAACACATGGCAAACTGCAAGTGCAAATGAGAATCAGAGCTCTTGGCAAATACCTGCCAATAGTTTGGGGTGAGACCTTGTGTACCTGACGGGTCCTCACTGTGTGCCACCCCTCACTCAACACGCCACTTTCTCCTGGATTTGTTTGAAAACAGGCATGAGAGAGAGAGAACAAAATGTTGCCTTTGTAAAAATGAGGATACAATTATGATTTACAGACACTTGTGATTTCCAGTAAGCACACCCAGCGTTCCCGTAGGCCGGTCATTAGAGCCCACTCACAGTCCAGCTTATCTGTCCCAATCAAATACTCCAGCCCATAATACCCCAGGATGGACTAAATCACATGTAATTGGAGGTTCTTTATTTTTTCCAACTCCTTTCAGCCCGAGCTCTGTGGAGATAACCCCCTCCCCGCTGCCGCAGTCTCTGGTGTCTTTGAGTAAACAAACAAACAAACAAAGTTGGAAACAGACGGTCAGCGGCTGGGCGGGCTGGTCAGGGTTCAGTCGCCGGGGCAACGGGATCCAGGGCCGTTTGTTTTCCCCCTGGGAGGTGAGGCGGGTGAGATCGGGGGGACTTGTTGTTTATTACTATAATTTGTCTGAGTGGCTCTGGAGAGATTTCAGGGCTCTTTGAAGCGGGGCTGGATGAAGCCTGGAGCGTGGCATGCTGTGCCGGGCTTTGGGCCCAATTTCCAATTTGCCTACTACACCCCCGCCTCCGCCCCATCTACCCCCTTTCTGTAATCTGCGTCCCAATCCTTTATCCTGAGCCGCGTCATCCCGGATCCTCCAGGATCTTAAGGGCCACACAAATGGAGAACTTTTCTCGGAAGTCGATGTCTCATATATGTTTTTATAGGTTCTTACACCGCCACATGTTAAAGTACATTCCCACGCACACAGAGTAGAAGTGGAAAAGTAAAGTATGCTTCAAAGTCAAATCAAACCTCTGTGTTTGTTTTGACATGTGCACAATCAAAATTGTACTCACCAAAAGAAGAATTGTAGTGCTCCCCAGGCTACGTATACTGATACAACGGTTCATATGATATCTTACAGTTATTCCTCAATTTTCATGCAATTTCCGATGAATGTCCAGCAACATGTGTCAATTTGTGCTCGTTATATGCATCGATTCTTTTCAAAATAAACTTCCGTCTTCACAGGAAACAACTTGGTTAGGTTTAGGCAACAAAACTACTTTGTTAGGTTTAGGAAAAGATTGTGTAAGTGGCGTTACTTAATTAGGGAAGTTACGTGACGTGGGTTGAAATACAGAAGTGGCCTAACTTAAATACAGAACTCACTGTACGTGACTCACACAGGGTACGAACACTGGTCTCCTGGGCGAAAGTCCGGTGTTTTCGTATTTGGGATTTAATATCTCAGTCTGTTAGTGCTGTTGGTGTTTTCAAACGCACACCTTCAGACTGTAAAAGAAGATGCATGATTTGAAGCGGCGGACAAAAGAAAAATGATTATTCAATACTGCCATAAAGACTAGAAAGACACTTACCAGTTACCATCAACTCTCTGAAGACATAAATAATTTCACTGTAACTGCATTTAGCTTTTAGTGCTGATCTTTGTGAATTTGATTGTTTTTGCAATGAGGCTCATTTGCATAGAAAGGGGCCGATTTTGCACCAAATGTATGGATATTATCAACTCTAAATATGTGCAAACAGCACAGAAAAACCGAGACGCTATTTGCTTGGCAGCGCAGTTCGGGGTGCATTTCAACATAGCTTTGACAATTAGTTTCTTTTTGTCTTATTTGTGCAGGAAAAAGCAACGCAATCCTTTTGCGAATTTGCCCCAGAGTGGAGCATCCGATGACTCAGCAGTTGTTGAAATAACATGAATAAAAAAAATAACATCTAGCGTTGTGGGAATCAATGCTAATGCTGCATTAGTGCAGTGTCTGCAGAATGGGAAGAACGGGAAAAAACACACTTTACTCTGACTTGTTGTGCAAACTGTATATAGCTCCTGCAAAATGAGCTGAATTGATAATATTGGATTGTATTTTGATGTAACTGCCAGCGGTGGTGCATTTTTGCAGCCATCCTGCCAACAGTTTGTTAACATGCCTGTTCTTTTTGGGAGATATAATGAGATGTCGGAAATCCCTGATATCTCTGCTTTTGAATTACAAGCAGTTGTACTCTTTTGAAAAATTAATAAAATATGCAACTGCCGTATCTTTACTGTTTATATTTGCTTACACAAAAAGTGAGGAGAATTTCAGTTCGACGGAAATTATCATGACTTCTATTTAAAACTAAAAAAGGGAGACGGACTATTCATCAAAAGCTGCCTTGACTGTATATACAGCCGTATGTGTGTAGCTGTCTGTATGTGTCACTGTGTTTATTGTAGGAAGTCCTCTTACCAGCCCTCAGCCATCATGTGCATGGCTGTCTGTCTGCTGTGTCCTGGAGGCGGTGGGGGGGGGGCAGTCAGTCCCAGAGCAGGTTTAATTGGTGTCAAGCAGGCCTCGGTGAAAAGCCATCAGAGACTGGGGACGCTCAGCGAGACAGGAAACCTTTTATTAGGGGACTTCCTCCAACTGCAAGACTCTCTGTGTCCCTGTCTGTCCTATTGTCTCTCCTCATATCCCTCCCTCTTAAAATCTCTCATCGCCGCTCAGTTTCCATCTGCTCTCTTCCTCTCCCACTCGCTCTCAGCTGGCTTCAAACATTTACTATTTATCACTCGTCCTCCCACCCTCGATGCTCGCCGCTCTCTCTCTCGGTGGTATTGTTTTTTAAGTCTGATGTCTGTCCTTGAGTGAGTGAGGGAGTTTGTCTCTGGGGGAATCCGGTGACCACAGCGGCACACCAAGCCAGCCAGCCTAATGATGAGAGCACTTCCTGACAGCCAGCAGACACACACACACACTCAAACACACGCACACACACTCACACACGCTCACACACACAAGCAAACATACCGCGAGACAGATGCACATCTACTGTACGCAAGGGATTCTTACAAATGATCAATTATGACCTTCATAATTATAACTCTTTCTGTTATATATGAGACTTCTTTCAGTTAATGATACATTTCATGTGATGAAATATAAAACAAATCATCAATCAAATAATTTTTTCATTGAATAACACTATCAAACAGTAGGTACATCCATTTGTTTTAATGCCCATTAAAAGAAGATACGATAGGGGCTGCTACCTCTACTTTAGATAAAGTATGCATGTCATGCTGTCATTCATCATTACATCCCCCCTCTCCCCACAGAGAGCCCAAAACAGAATAAAAGAGTTGAGGATGTCCAGAGTGAACTATAACAACCACAACACCCCAAGTTAGGCCGACCTTTCAACACTTTTGCCTTCCGTCGTGGGCGAAGGTCATGTCGTACCTTTAAGCTGCCGGTATACTCCGTCAGAAACTCCCACATCTTTCCAACGTATGGTTAGGGAGGGTTGTATCCGACCATTTCTGTACCTTTCCACAATCCGACATTCACACCCACTTCAAACCATGATTGTCCAGCTGATAAACGTGGAGGTGAGAAAACGAACAGCCTCTCTCAAGCTCTCTTTTTTCATTCTTTACACAACTATTTGTGGCACTTTTCATTCGTGTGTACAGTGCCTTCCAGCAGAGGCTGTCTGGAAATGTATGCCGATATCTCCGTATTCAAACGATATGACGTCTCCCTCCTTTCTATGACGGCCGCCTTTTCACTGCATCTTTGGCAGCGACCGTTTGGAACAATTAGAAAGACTTTTGATTTCCGTTGTGGTTGGACAAGGCATCATATGAACCAGTTCTGATCAAGTATAACCCATCCTTATGGTACATATCCATCATTCTTTCCATGCTTCCCATTCATTATCTAAGTAAACAGCTGTGCAATGCATTCTGACAGCGTAGCGTTGTGTTTCGAGGGATAGACCGTCACGTTGGCCGCTCCTCATTCGCATAAAGTTGAGTTCTAGGGTACTTTATGCAAATCAGAGGCGTCCGGCTCGCCGTCTCTGGAAACTCCCAAAAAACGTTTAAACTACCTGTTGTGGATCTAAAATGAAGACGGATTCAGTAACTGCAGGGCTTATATCTCACTTAAAATGTTTTTCAGAAACACTTTTTGGTGAAATATTATCGTAATATACGAGAATTTCCAAACGAGCCGCGAAGTTTGTTCCGGTTTGAAAGCTGGGAGCAGCTCATGAGTGAAAGCGTTCATCCAATTAGGTGCCTAGTGTCTAGTGGCAGCCCATTTAGCGTCCAATGCTGAGAAGCAAGGCGATCCCTTGTGTCAAAAATGCCCGTGGACATGTATCATTAGAGTGGGACTTTTGTTTTACATCACCTTCCCACTCTATCACTGCAGTGGCTGATAAAAAAACACCTCATGTGGACCAGAAGAGACATATTCATTCATTAAAAAACACCTGTTTGCCATCTTAGGGGTGAAGCAGCAAGACAATGCAATGATGTAACAGAGTTATATTGGAGTTATTTCTTCACAAAAGGGTACCGGATGGAAACTTGCACTGATTCACATTTTATTTTGCTCAAATATGCCTTTTTGTCTGGCGACATTTTTACTCGCTATAGAAGGAAAAGTACAGGTGTAACTAATAACGTTAATAATGATATTCTATTCAAGTACTGCAGTAAGTCATGACAGTGTATGAGTCAGTGTGCACGATACCAGGACCTTGAATTTGAATATTTACTCCTGTGCTTGTCAAAACGTCTTCTGTGAAAATTAACCAGAAGGAATGTTTCCGTTTATTAATTCATCAAATTAAGTATGCCTTTCTTTCTTTTCAGAACACACACACGCACACATTTGCATAAATATACACAAACACCCACCCACGCACAGACATACAGATAATGGAGCAGCTGCATTTGTGCTGCCTCCAGTGTTTAGTCAGCAACTTTAACTATAACCGTAACTGTAACTGTAATTACTGTTGCACAAGAGCGGCCAGACAAAGAAAACACACACACACACACACACACACACACACACACACACACACACACACACACACACACACACACACACACACACACACACACACACACACACACACACACACACACACACACACACACACACACACACACACACACACACACACACCACACACACACACACACACACACACACACACACACACACACACACACACACACACACACACACACACACACACACACACACACACACACACACACACACACACACACACACACACACACACACACGCAGTGTCGACAGCTCTGTCTTCCTACAACAGGCAAACACACTTAAGTACAAACACACACAAAGAGGCACACCTGCCTTTCAGATAACTGAAGATATCATTCATGTGTGTCCGGTCTGTCTAGGAAGTTTTGAGAAGGGTTTCTACACTTCAGGGCTTTTGCATTTAAATATCAAGCAGTGTGTTGGGATGTCGGTACAGAGCAAATACTTCTTTCTAGGCAAGTCTTAAAGTGGAAGAGTGCCAGATGTTTTAAGTCACACCGGCACGTTTTCAGACATGACTGAACCAGACCCAAGAGTTCACAATCCACAGCGGGAGAACCACTCTGTGCCAGTTTTGATACGTCACAGTGCACTTGTGAGGTGTTAAAACCATCTTTGTTACAGGCACCAGGAAGCGAGGACAAGCAGAGACTCATCCCGACAGCTAAGCTGCAACGGTGGACGCCTAACTGCCATTGTTACGAAAGCCTGCACAAAGTTCGTTTGTTTCATGACGAGACAAGTTGCACGCTCTCGTGTAGCGAAACTATCTGGACAATCTCTGTGTACCTGCAGGACGGGGGATGTCTTTTAAAAACAATCCAGCAGGTTTTTTGGCCTTGTTTCCATAACAACTGCTGCAGTGGAAAAAAAAAGAAAGCATCCCAGCGTTTATCTTACAACGAGACACTCTGCAATCAGCCCTCCTGCCAATCTCTCTCTCTCTCTTTTCCCCTCTTTTTTGTTCCTTTTCTCTGCTTTTTCTTTTGCCAAACTCTTCTTTTCTTTCAACCTCTCCTCCTCCTCTCCACCTCTCTTTGACTCTCTCTGAACCCCCCCCCCCTCCTCCTCCACCTCCTCCCCCTTTTCTCTTTCTCTCTCTTTCATTTCATTTATTCCTGAATGCCACCCTTTTCTCTAAAGTCCCCCCTTTTTTTCTTTCTGCCCTCCCCTCCCCTCCCCTCCTCTTCTTCTCCACCCCTCTCTTGTTCGATCCCTGACTCAACTTTCACATTCCTGGAGCATTCCTGTAGGATTAGCCTTTAGCATTCTCAGGCTATGCAGAGGCCACAGCCCCCCCACTGTGACGGTGGCAGGCACTAACGGACGACAGAGAAAAGTGTGTGTGTGTGTGTGTGTGTGTTATCCTCTCACTCTCTTTCATCACCACCCTCCTCCTCCTCCTCCTCCTCAGCTCCATCGTGCTCCGCTTCCATCCCAGTCAGCAACCCTCCTCACCCCCCCCGGTGTCCTGGCACAGAGAGTAACTGTGCACGTCCCAGCAGATGCACACATAAATACAGACGTCAACAAATTATCAAATTAGTCAGCACTAATGATGATTATTATTTACTTTTTTGTACAAATACATGCTGTGAAATTCCTGTTACTACCTGAGAAGCCAAGGAGACATGTCACATTAGTGACCACGATGTTTGGATGGCCCAGTGGTGGAGGAAGCATTCAGATCTTTTACTTCAGTAAAAAAAAAGTGGCAATATATCAGTGTAAAAATACAAGTGAAAGTCCTACATTCAAAATCTTAATATAGTAAAAGTGCAGAAGTATTATGAGCCGAATGTACTTAATGTAGGAAAATGTCATTGTGAGTGTTGTATTATCATATATATTATTGGATCATTATTATTGATGCTTAAAGCAGCAGTGGGTAGAAATGGAGCAAATATGATTAAAAAAAGTTATTTTTATAAAACGGTCACTATATCCTGACAGTAGTGCATGAGACAGGTAATCTGAAAAAAATCATGTGCCTCTGTGTCCTTTCACAGATTTCACAGACCGGAGGAAAACAACCAGTCAGAGCTGATCTGGAGTCTGCCGTCCAGCTGCTGTCTATGAGAGCCAGATGTCAATCACTGGCGAACTCCGATCAAACGGTCAAACTAGGCAGCGCTGATCAAATATTAATCAATTTTCTGTTACTGTAATGCCTATTTCTCTCCTCAAATGTTTTCAGAAACATGTTGTAGTGTACTGTTTAGCTGTAAAATTAGAAAGTTTGTGACCTGGCAGACATGTTGAGATCTGCTGAGGAAATACCAAGCACCGCCCACCAGCTGGAGAACAGCCAATAGGAACGCTCTCTCTCTCTCTCTCTCTCTGAAATGACCTGTGATTGATAAAAGTCTCTTGTCATGGGCTAGAAAAGCCTGAAAACAGAGCCATGAGGAGGTGCAGCAGTTTAGTTTTCTCTCAGAACATTTGAATTGTTGCTGAAAGGTTATTATGGACTTTTTGCCCAATGATGCCAAAAACTTGTTGCCTACTGAAGCTTTAATGTGTAAGGATTATTATATGTTCTGTATGTAAAATATGAATCAACAAAGTAGGACTGCCTTCTCTCATAGTTGATTAGTTGACTAATCACTTGTTTTTTTTTATGCTTTTTTCAAGCTGAATGACTTCTATCCAAGAAACCTATGAGCATATCTCTGGTAAACACAAGATTTAAAGTGGTGCTTTTGTGTCATTCTTTGTAGAGAAACTCAGTTTTAGAGATCTGTTGATTAAATCGATTAGTCGACAGAATGGTATGCGTGTTAGTTGACTCAGAATTTCTTTGGTTGAGGACGGCCCTCGAGTAACTATAGCTGTAAATGTAGTGGAGTAGAATACTTAGCATAAAATATAATACTCAAGTGAAGTGCCTTTAAGTACTTGAGTAAATGTATCAGTGACCTCTGGGAGATGCAGTGCAAAAACACACAATGGCAATGGTTGCAGACATGTCTCTAAATACAGTAAATTGTAACGTTTGCAACCCATTTTTATCTAATATTATGTTTTATTTTCTTAGAGCTGCTAAAAATAAATTGCTGCAAATTATTTATATCAAGACTTACGTCAAAATGTCTACATGTCGTGGTGTGGGGTGAATTTAACATGGAACCCAAACGCAGAGTAACAGGCAGGAAAGTATTTGAAATAAAAGCAAGCTTTAATAAAACTAAGCTGAATATTCAAACAACAACCAAAATGCAGGGAGGGGAACAAAGTACAAAAGAACAAATAGAAACAAACAACAAAAACCAAACAGAAGACCAAAACCAAAAATCACTAACCAGGGAAACACGAGGATCAGAGCAGGAGGTAACAGGAAACATGGAGGACAAGGTAGACGGGGCTGGAGAGACAAACGAACCGACAAGGACAGAGGGGAACACACAGGCTTAAATACAAGACATGATTACACACAGGTGAAACAAATCAGGGCGGGGCAGACAATCAACAAAAGGCGGGAAAACAAACAAAGGAGGGAAGTAAAACCAGACAAGACACAGGAGGAGTGAACTACAAAATAAAACAGGAAACTGGAATAAGAATATAAAAGAAGCCAAACACAAACCAAAATCACATAAACATAACTAATAAAGACTGGCACAGCCAGAACATGACACTACATTTAGAATAAAACAACTGTATAAGACAAAGAAAATTCGGGAAACAAGTTAATTTGCAGTCCAAACAGTTGAGGATACAATTTAAATGATATCAATTCATGAGTGGAATCGCCTCAATATTAGATTAAATAACTTTGCTGCCGTTGCTGCTTTCCCCAATTCAAGCCGTACTGTAGTAAACGGAGAAGAAAAAGTAAATTGTTCATCCATCTTTTCTCTCTCTGTCTCTCTGATGGAGCGCACCATCGGCAAACCAAGTAGATTAATGTTTATTTCACTCACACTAATGATCCTCAGCACCACGGGTGGGATCTTGTATTGATCCGTCCCAATTACTGTCAAATTGACCTGCCCGCTAGTTTCACAAGGAAAGATAGGACTGAGAAAAAGCAAATGAAAAAACTAAAAGAAAAAAAAAAAGGTATAAAATAATTAAACAAAATCATATAATATATATAAAAAATATTGTGTCTGCCCGTGATAGAGCACATCTATCTCTGCTCTCCTTGCCTCTCTTCCTTTTTTCATCCGAACCTTGAAGTTAAAGTAAATTACTATGAGGTAATCACAGCCTCTTTCCTGTTTGCTCTTCTGTTTCTATATAAGGGGGCTTTGTGTCGAGTCAGTGGTACAAGCCAAACTAGTAGCACTGGCCTACCACATGTGGAAACACTCACATCACCTCCCAGGACAAAAAAACTTGGCAGGGACAGATGGGAGGAGGGGAGGAAGAAGGGGGTGAGGCCGAGAGGAGTAGAGAATGAGTGTGTGTCGGTGAGAGAGAGAGAAATAGAGAGAGCCTTTTTGCTCATAAGTATCACCTTACTTCAGCCAAAATAAAAGAGCGATCAGAGCCAAAGACGCACCTCAAAAACCTCTCAGCTGTTTCCCCCTTCTCTCCTGCCAACATGACTCACTTTTTATCGGCACCTCTCCTCCCTCCCTTCCTTTCCTCTCCCCCTTTCTTTTTGTTATACCCCCAGTCTCCCTCAGTTGGCTATCCAAGAATGTTTGCACATAATTTAACACTGGATCCCTCCTGCTGTTCAAAATGCATTGTTTCTCTCAAAATCTCTTTTATAGCCGCTCCGATCTGCTCTTTGCTCAACTCTGTGTACCTCAACTCTTTCACGCTCTCCGCTGCTAATTTCCCTCCTTATCCATCCCTATATCTAAATCCCTCTCTCCTGGCTCGTATTGCAGCTCTTTCTGTGAATGTACAGTACAGGATTCTGTTCCTCCACATCAAGCTGATTGCTTTCTGTCAGAGTGTACCGCTGTAGGGGCCCCGGGGGGCCCCGGTTCCTCACATCTAAACATCTGTCCATCCCATTACCGTATAGCCGCTGCCGAACCTGAGCCCCTTTTACTCATGCTGACAGCAACACTGGCGAGAACGGGAATGATATCCAAGGGAATGCCGGCGTTCCCGGGTGTCTCCTCAAAGCTCCTGATTATGTGAGCCAGCTGGATGAGAGACGGGAGGAGTCGCCGGGCGGCGTTCCGCGGGGCATCCGATAGGGCCCCGGATGTTTTCAAAGTATGGGTATGGTTAGGAGCATGTACGGGGATCAGTGTGAGGATGGGAATGCCGGCCCTGCGCCGGGCATCAGTCGACTGGGTCGTTTGGTTGGAATGTGACTCAGGAAACCCATAATGGGGCTTACTGTATGTGCTGTCTGGATGACTGTTGTCTTTTAGCACTGTGAGGTACAGAGGAAACGGATATGGCCAGGGGTGGTGGTAGTGATGATGATGATGATGATGATGATGATAATGATGATGATGATGATGAGGATGAGGATAAGAAAAACAACAGTCACTTTCTAACTAAGCGAGAAGGAAGCGGAAAGATACAAGCTTACGTATCTGAACAACGCTATCTCTCTCTTGCAGCAGCAGCAAATATGCAGCCTGGATTACCTTTTTCTATCAACATCATGAGGAAACATTATTAATTAAAGTTACTACGAGGAACTTTATCTAAATCGGTGGAGCAGCATGGCAAAGCTCTGCTCCTGGCCGGAGGAGGAGCCACTGCTGCCGGGCGCACAGCTCTCCACCTCCCGCTGGAGCACTGACTTCAGGTCGAAGGCGGCAGCGAAGCCGGATGATTTTGTCTGATGTTGCACGTAAACCGACCCGGTGGCACCGATGACAAGCATTAAGAATAATTATATAGAAAAAGTCAATCTTCTCGTGACAAGTGACATCACTTGAGGCAATTTATCAGATTCCATGCAACTCTCTGGAGCCACAAAAGGCTTTAAGGCCCAGACACATCAACCCAACATCAGAGAACAAGCAACAACGTCACCTTTTTCTTGACCAAAAAGTTGCACTTGAACACACGTATGTTCTGTGCCTGCGTGAGATGTAATAATTCAGCACACCAGCAGGTTGCGGTAGTCTGTATTCGTCATTCAAGAAGGACTGCGGATATACAAGCCGTTGTTATGATACGTACATGAAACAAAGCGGCGTTGGCTTGGTGTGTCAGGGCCTTTAAGGTTTGGGAAAGATCAGGGTCTTGGTTTAATAGTGAAAAAATCAAAAGTGACTTAAGGCAGGAGATGATTAGTTTATTCATATTTAACCAAAATCCCAATCTTTCCATGACCTTAACCAAAGTGCTTTTGTTACCTAAACCATAACAGGACTGCAGACAGTGGTCACTGTGCATTGTACGCCCACCACCCACCCCAACCACGCTCTGTATCTTGTGTGTGGTACATAAATGTAGCATTCCTACACTAGATAAACTTTGCAGGGATCATAATCACTGTGATTGACAAAGCCAATTAGTAGTATATCAGCACAATGTCACAAAATTGTGGATGAAAGATAGGAAGAGTTAAGGGAAATGGTCCATCTTTACAATACTGTGCAGCCTCTGAGGCGTGAAAATACAGCAGCCTGTGAACAGCAGCTAAGCTGTATTTTGATGGCATTGATGGAGGACGAGCTGCCTCCGCTCTGCAGGGACAGTCAATAGCAATTCCAGGGCGAAACAGGAATTTGTGGACGAACAAGCCAGAGAGACGTTTCAGAGATGGATGAAACCACATCCGTCAACATCAGCCGCAGCTACCAAACCAGAACCCTTTCCTGAATAATCACTCAAAACGGGACTTGTTTCGAGCCATGTCTGTATACTCAATTGTGACGTGTTTGACAAATTTTCTGTTTTCCAGCTTTGTCAAGTGTCACGGTGAGCAGGTGATGCCAGATGGGAGCTGATCCTCGGTGATTTGTCCTTCAGATGAACTAAACAGAATCCTCCGCTGACTGAGCGTGCTGTGACTTTGACCTCCTGTGTGGCCGGATCAGATAAGAGCTACAGGTAAACACAAACACTGTGAGAGGAAGGAAAACAAAGCTCCGGTGATAAATGACGCACACACGCTTGGACACACACACTCTAAATGCAGAGTCAAAAACCTGCTCTAATGCAAGGATGCTCTTGCACGCACACACACACACACACACACAAGTGACCTATCACCTTTGATTGTGGCACACTGAGTAATGAGGGGTCATTTGCTTCAGTTAAATATGTTTAGGTTGTAGGGGGGTGTATGACCAGAGGCATAACCACATGCAGACGCACACAGATGCACCATTACATGCATATTAATAGACATATGAACGCGTTTACACACTCCTATTAATACATATATACTAACAAAGGGAGCAGATGCGTACACACTTGCATACAAATGTGCAGATGTTTCTTCGCGTACGCGTACACACTCACACAGACCCCCTCCACACACACTACGCACTTGTCTTGTGTAAGTGAGATGTCTTCTGTTTCAACAATGTGTGCAGTGTGCGCCGCCTGCCTTTTTCTTCCCTTGGCAGAGTTACCCAATCCCCTGACACGCATTCTGCATGGATGACGGCGGGCCCTTCTCATGACGCCGCCGGAGCCACCCGTTTAGTTCCGCCTCGGCTCTGTACACGCACAGTTCACAGGGTCAGAGGGCTGAGGGGGTGCCGCCGCCGCCGCCGCCGCCGCCGCCGCCGCCGCCGCCGGGGTGGGACCGACTCTGTGTGCGATGAAGAACCCAGAGCGTGGAGTCCCTAATGGACGAGCTTTGATGTGCTCGGCTCGTCCTCAGCCGAAGATATAACATCTGACCGGGCCTCTTGTACATCGGGTCCCAGTACAGTGCCACACAGAGAAATATTACTGACCCCGGTCGTGATCTCCGAAGACCAGAACGCAGGAATTCAAACCTCTGAAAAGCACCAAAGAACCTTGTGTTGACCTTGCTGGAAATCCAGCAGATAGAGTGGGATTGTGTGTGCTCATGTATGCGTGTTTGCTCGCCTGGGGCTATGCCCTCACCTCCGCTGACCCCCAAGAAAGAGCTCAAAAGGCGCAGAGGTGACGCTCTCTGACCTCTGACAGAATCCATAGCCAAATTAGATAACTCCACTCATTTATTATCGCAGGGTCGCGACGTTCCACGGATACCATGGGAATCCAAAAATCAACAGCCGGGTCGAGACCTGCCTGTTTACAAGCCAGCGACTATCATTACTCATTTATTTACGCATGATTTATTCTGTCAGCATGACGGGTTGTCAGGAAAATTGAGTGCGTCAGTTTGATGAATTTATTAGAGAGTGAGTCAGCGAATTTTGGCACGAGCCTCCACTTCACATACTTCATCGGTAATACTCTTTGAAGGGCTTTAAGGCTCAATATCGTGGGAGAATGAAGTGAAACATTTGAGTCGAAACCAAATGAATATCTCAAGCCTTTGTCCATAATTGGTGGCGTTTGCGCAAGCTTCTGCATGCAGTGCCTGAGCCAGCAACACCCCAGAGCCTCTCCCCAGCTGATTCCCAGAGAAAACACGCTGCGGGCCCGTGAGACTTTCAATTAAGACACACTGAGCTGGTTATACTGAGCCTGAGGTCTGGCATACAGCTCCTATACTCTCTCAGTTTTATGATGCTCTCCGATCTATAAACTCACTTATTATATAATCATATTGCAAAGGCCATAAACCAGAGGGTTGTTGTTTATTGAGGTGCACTAGTGTGTGTGTGTGTGTGTGTGTAGAGGTGTGTTTGGGAGTATAACTCAACCAACAAAGTGTGGAAATAAATAATTGCTTTTGTTTATCTCCTCTTTATCCAAGTGTGAGCACGCGCACGTGTGTGTGGGTGTATTCTGCACAAATGAATGCATGCTTGCGCCATGAAGAACAGGATGTGTTTGTACGTACTGTAGACTGGGGTTTGGCATGAATTCCTGAGAAGCTGGCAAATGGTGGACAAAACTGGCACGTGGTCATGTTGTGACGCTGCATGTTGCGTAAAAACACAGAAGAACACACTACCAGAGTGAAAACAGTGAGAGAGGGCGCAGCAGCAGCGTGAGGGAGTGAGGAGCAAACAAAAGATGCTTTCACACATTCAGGCTTTTAGTTTGCCGTTAGTGGAACATCGGGAGCTGCTGCAGCACATTTGAACAGCAATTTGATTATTCGAGACGTAGTGGGATTACCTCTTAAGATCCATTCTGCCTCTTTTACAACGGTACATCCCAAAGCTTTGCATCTCTGCTACAGTATGGGCCTGCTATCAAGTTTTCACCGGGACTATTTCTTTATGTAGTCTGAATAAAATAAAATTTGTCAGTGTTTTCACAATTCTCAAAATTGTTTTTTTTGGCACCAGAAATATACGTATAAATAGCGGAAATCTCAAAGCCTAACCCAAACTACTGTATCTGCATGGTTTGATACCATTAAGACAACGTGGTTTCATGGGAAGGCGTATAAATAGCACAACGCCGTAATTATACGGACATTCCGCGTGTCATGAAGACGCATTTTAGGCTTTTCGCTTGCCATCTCTACGCCGCCACAATCACTTTTTATTCTGCGTCACTAGCTCTGAGTGTAGCATATTTACGTGGATACATTTACATTGCAGTCCAGACTAAATGGTGTACAAATAACACAGCAAAAGCAAGAATGCCTTGGGCGTAATCGTGTCATTCATACGCATTTTCGTGCGAACAGGTTGATTAATCAGTAAGTGAGCTGTGTCCAAAATCAACTCCTACTTACTGTATCATGCACTATATTTACTGTCTGCTAATTTGATGAACTATATCGTAAAAACTCCCGTGATAGACAGAAAAAAGTTCTGTCTACGTTTTGCACATTACTTTCTGCTGACAACCCCGCAAAGTAATGCATTACATTTTATAAAGTCTGATGAAAGACAGAAGAAGTGCTTCTGTTAATGATGAAGCAAAATGATGTATAAGTGTCCAAAACGTCAATTTATAGCTCATTATTGAGTTTCTGCTATATTAGTAGAGTAGTGAAGGACACAGCCACGATAGAATAGAAAAATACTGAATAGACGTGAACAGAACAGAACGGAAAATAATAGAACCGAACCGAACAGAATAGAACAGAGTAGAGTAGAATGTAAAAATGGTTGGTCTCATGTATCTCATCTACAAGTATAAACACTAATGGATAGTAGGAGATTCTTTCCAGCCCCCTCCTACACATCCTGCCCCCTATAGCCTCTCATCTGCTCCTCAGGACCTCCACTTCCTTCCAGGGTTACAGCCCAGGCCTTGGCCTTTCACCAGGTGGCTCCTGTCAGGTCACCAGCCCCTGAACATCCCACCCTGTCTGGGACACAAGACCACCTCATTTAACTGTCTGCAGCTACCTTTCCACGCTTCCAGAGACCCTTTGGTTACTGAATCTGGTTATCTGCTCAATGATCATTCTGTAGATTTTGTTTAATAATCCGTTTTCCTGATGCATGCCAAGTAGGACAGGATGTAACAAGGCAAATACCTGCAAGTAAATTTCGTGTGACTGACATCCTACCTGACGCTGAAGCGTCTTCTCACGCCACACCCTTTCAGCACAGTGCAGGAAATAACAAAACATGAATGAATTTCGGCCATTCTTGAACTGTTTCCATTAAATATCCAGCAGCTCTGTCTTCCTGCCTCTGTCTTCCTCTCACCTTAGCTCACTTCCACTCTCTTTACAATCCCGCTGAGTCTACGTGTGTGTTTGTGTTTTTGTATACAACAAGTCGACTGCGTTTTATCTCCTTGATTTCTGCATAATCACAGCTTCGTGCTCTTTTTCTCTGCTTATCTTGTTTGAGCTTTTGTTTGCCTGTGTGTGCATACTTCTGTGCTCGTGTGTGTGTGTTATTAAAAGGGAAAAAGCGCGGCGGCTGTACAATGGGGACTCCTGCTCCAGACACCTCAGTAACAATCAGAGGGTCTCCGCTCAGTTTCCTGTTTGACTTTTTTATTGGCTGCATGCAGTCATCACCGCCGCGACGCAGACAGGAAGCGCTGCACCACGACATGATGGACAAATGGACAGGAAGATTAAAAACACGAGGAGAGAGAATGTGCGGATACACTCCCTGATCTATTTCAGGCTTTGAAAAAATACACACATAGACATGGACACACACACTGAGGATGCTTTGCTTCCTGCCCTTTTGCCACAAGTGAGTCAGACAGTTTTACTCTTGCTGTTCTTTTGTTTTGAATACCTTTCTCTTCCTGTCAGAAGTCAAACATCATCAAGCTTGTTTTGTGGTTACATGACATGTGAGAAAGCCACCAGTGTATATACAGTGGAGTGTGAGCGCTGCTGCCGCTTTAACAAAATACATGCAGTGTTTATATAAGACCACACCTCTCAGAGCAAATTTTACACTTCAAGTGAGACTATACGGAACGTCTAAATGCACATAACACATTATTTCTCATACAAATGAAAAGTTGAGCCTATAATCAAAAAACGAATAAACGATCTCCGTCCAGACGAGCGTTTTAGGGTCGTGTCAGAATTAATTTCCGGGAGGACGGTAGCTAAACTTCTGAGCACTAGAAGCAGGTGCGGCTGGTCCAGCGATGTCAACAAAGCAAGGAGAAGCTTGGATTGCAACATACACAGAAGGAGAGTGACTTCACACTCTGTTCAGGTAGACATTACTCCTCTATATCAAATAGCAAATAGTTGTTTGCTGCTATATTAATGCTCTGGGTATCAATTTTAGCATTTAGCAATTGGGCTGAATTTCTGCCAGATTGGTTGCTGTTTGACGTGCAGTTTGAGGAAGGTCAAGACGCCTGATTAACTTCCTGAACTATCAATGATCTGGCTCTTGGACAATCAGATGATTTTAAAAATTTTGGTTGGCTGTTTTGCAGTTTGAGCAGTTCCACCGTCTCATTTCCCACATTGGCTGCTGTAGCTAAAACTGAATTTCACTGCAGAACTTCATTACTTCACTGGCCGGTCAATTAATCCGTATGCATAAAAGTCGTAGGTTGTGCAGAAAGGTTGATTAAAATGTGTTGTGTGAGTTAACGCAGCTCTACTGGTTTGCTTTTCTGCGCTCTGGCAAAGTTTTATAAATTTTAATCTTCATGTTATTTGATACAAAGAGTAGCAAATAACTGTGTTTGCAGTTTATGGTGGATTGTTCTATGGAGCCTTTGGTGCTGAGTGAGATTTTTTTTGTTGCAGTACCACAGTTGGCCTCTAGGACAAATTGGCTGCAACCATGACTCTATGCATTGTATCCAGCTCTTGTAATACATGCATGCATGCACTGTATCCGCTCTCAGTTAGGGTTCAAAGTATTGACATCTGAGTCATTTAAGTGAATGTCGGGAATTGTAATTACCACTCATGCTCACAGAGGCCGCTGTCCTGCTAAAGTAACATAGGCTCACTTTAAGAGAGAGACATCAGCTGACCCAAAATGAAAAAGATTTATGTCGTAGTAGAGTCAATCATATATCTTTTTATTCAGCACTACATCACTGGTTACAGTCCTGTTCTTCAGAGGCGTGTCTGCTCCTCCTTCTCCGTGGCCACTTCCCATCTCCCAGCCCCGTTCCCAGCGGAGCTCCCAGTAATCAGCGCTCCTTTGATGGGGAAGCAGTGCAGGGAGAGGCACAAGGGATTATGACTGAAACAGCCGGAGCTTTGGTTACAGCCTCTATGTTTTCTAAGCCAGCGCGACGGCAATCTGGGAATTTTCCACTGAATCACAGAAAAAGAGGTGGCTTGCACACGTAATCGCAGAAAAATGTACAGGGTACATATGTGCACGTTTATGTGCGAGTAAAAGCATGCACGAGGTACCCACACACACCACGAATTAAACAGTAACAACAAGAAACACAATAACCGTGTGAATGTGGCTTCATTAAGTTCACTTTCTGTGGTCAGTTAACAAATTTGTTTCAAGTTATGGAGGCAGTGGTGGACCATTAGACAAAGACATGGGTGCCCCCAACAACCAAGGGCCGAACAACCATATTGGATGCTCAAGAAGAATTATCAAACACAACAGAAACGTTAATGCAAGGTGCAAAAGGGTTCTTCATAAGCGCTGTCAATAGATTCAAATATTGAATCACGATTAATCACATCATTGTTCATCGTTAACTATGATTAATCGCAAATTAACCACACATTTTTTATCTGATCAAAATGTACCTTAAGAGGAGATTTGTCAAGTATTTAATACTCTTATCAACATGGGAGTGGACAAATATGCTTGCTTTATGCAAATGTATGTATATATTTATTATTGGAAATCAATTAACAACACAACAACAGCTGTCAGTGTGTCAGTGTGCTGACTTGACTATAACTTGCCACAAACTGCATGTGATTATCATAAAGTAAACATGTCCGTAAAGTCGAAACTCTATTTTCATTAACATCTTGAGGTCAGAGGTCAAGGGATCCTTCCTCGCCAAAATTTAGCAAACAGTTTGGAGCGTTATTTAGACTCCTTCACGACAAACTAGTATGACACGGTTGGTATCAATGGAGTCTTTAGGTTTTCTAGTTTCATATGTTACCAGTATCTTCATTATAGCTACAAAACTGAACCCCCCACAACCTAAAAATCACAATTTGCGTTAATGCGTTAAAGAAATGAATGGCGTTAGAACAAATTTGCATTAACAAATTATTATCGAGTTTACTTTGACAGCCCTATTTTTCATAAAAGAAGTGATTCAAGTTTGCTAATTAATGCATCTAAAATGTGTTTTCCTCATGTTGTTAGTAATAAACATCTCTTCTCTTCTCATTATCTGGAAATTGTAAACACAAATATCTCCGCTTCATTTTATTTGACTTTATCCCTCTTTTATTGTTTTGTGCTCTTCTGGAGTTTTATCATCAAAGCTCCTATTAAGAAGCATCCCCCACCAGGGATGAGTTATAATAGACCACTTTATTACATATTCATTTTAAGATCTTTTAATTCCCCAGAAGAGTACATCTCTCATATTACTGTATTGGTGTGAGCCGGGTATCCCATTACATCATGACCTTCTTTCAGAGCCTCATTAGCCTGCTCGTTATCTCATTAGCAAATTGAGTGGACCTCGTTAGCACCTGCAAGCTCCGCCAGGATGGAGCTGGTTAACAGTGCGCTGTTTGTTAATGAGATTGATTTATCAGATACGCAAGTGCTCCACTTTCTTTCTTTTTTTGGGTGGATTTCTGCTCTCAAGGAAAACTGGGACTGTGCTGGAAAATCATTTTATCACCATGACCGACATCAGCCAAGGCCAGCGGTGTACAGTATGTGTGTGCATCATCCTGCCGACTTAAAGCCAAGAGCTTGCAGCCTGAAATTCTTGACCACAAGCTTGAGTCACCCTGCTGCACGCTGCTGCTGGTTTCAGAGGAATGTTTAACTTAATGGACAGCAGCCTCCTTTTCGGCGTTGGCAACAACAAACACGCAAATAAATTTAGAATAGCAGGAAGAGAGGGTTTTCCCTTCAAAAAGGATGAAAAGCAACAAACGGCAACAAACAACAGCTCCGTGTTTCCTTCTAAAGAGCTTGTTTGAATTACTTCTTTATTTGTGTTAAGGGCCTGTGTGTTTCTGGAAGTGGACAGCCTGAGGAAACAGTGGGTGGGGGTGGAAAGTGGAGGGTGTCCTTTGGGTTAATTTGGCCCTATTTTGTTGGTGGTCATGCCGAAGCTGTGCATCGCCCAGAGGGACATGCTGTTTGGGGTGGAGATTTTCTTTTTTTTTTTCAGAGGGGACACAAATGCACAGAGGAAACACTGGTAACACTTAAGAAAAGCCAAATAAACAATTGAGGTCCAAATGATTCACAGGTGCGGGCAGGCATGGACCGCCATCTGCGGCATGGCCTACGGTGGCACCCCTCCCACTGCGGTGGTGGCACGGTCCTCCGTAAGAGCCCGATTATGTAATCGCTTCAGCTGTCGGTAGGGCTCAAACCAAACCGCAGAGGGAGGGAAGATGGGTGCTGCTGACTTCTTGGTGTTCAGAATTTGTCTTCCAATAGCGCTCCATGAATAACTCCCTGTGTGCTCGCATGTGTTCAGAGATCTCACATTCCCCGTGTGTTTTAAGGATGTGCTGTGCTGTTCTCGACAACTGGTTAGTGGCTATTTCACAACACCTCTTCTTTCTGTAAAGCCGCGGTCACACCACAAGGTGAATTCGCTCGTCCACGTGAAAGAGATGCGGCCGGATGCTTGGTGCCGTAGTGACTGTTCACGGAGCTGGGTGGTAAACTGCTTCAGCTGGCAAGCTGACCATTAACATTACAAGGACATCACGCGTCATGAGGACACATTTTAGGCTTTTTACGCATGTCATTTGTACGCCACACAACAAAACTACGGTAACATTCGCAGTTAGGTTGAGGCAATAAAACCACTCACTTAGGTTTAGGAAAACACGTAATGGTTGGGCTTAAAATAAGTACGTAAAATACATATGGAAACAACGTAACATAAGTACAGAAAACATGTGACAAACGTCACTAACATAACTTACAAAACACCAAGCCGTGAGTTTGTTGGATCCATCCCGCCATAAGTGGTCTTTCTCGCTTTTTATTTCACGTCACTAGCTCTGAGCGTAGCATATTTACACTCATGCTTTTACATTGCAGTCAGAACAGACTACAGGGTGTACAAATGACACGCCAAAAGCAAGAAAGGCGTTCTAATTGCACGCTAAATGCCTTAGGTATTATTGAGTCATTCATATGCCTTTTTGCGAGAACAGGCTGTCCCTGGAGCTTCTCTCAATTTTCTCACCCTTTACTTCCCCCTGGCATTTTGTTCACTATTGCACACCATTCTGTTCAATAGAGTTATTGAAGAAGGAAAATAAAGCTGTCAAAGATATGATTGCTTCCTTCATTTTGCACTCTCCGGCTCTCTGTCCCGTCAAAAGGTCAGTACTGTCAAGACAAATTTGCGGGTCAAAGTTCACAAAAGCTGAACTCTATGCAGAACTGACAAGGATTAATTTCGCTTCCTTGAGTGGATCTTCTAATTGCAGCGATTCAAATGGAATGAATTGATTTCAAATCCTGCTGTGACAAAAGCTTAAGACCACATGCAGTAGCTGTTGGAGTCCATTTATTCACAAAAAATCTTGACAGAAAACGAAATGTCCCGAATGGGAGGAAGTGGTTGTTTTAACAGCGTGCGTTTAAAGAGATCAAATTATTCCTGCAAGACTGGAACCTGGAAAATTGCATCAACATTGAAGTAATCTCAATGCACTTATGCAGGTTAAAACTCTCCGAGCACAAAACAACTCAATAATGTTTGAAACAGGCGCCGAACACGACACACACAATGCGGCTTTTTGAACAACTCTCCTTTCAATGATGGCCGCAGCGGTCCGAACCTTAACTTGATTAGCGGGATAAACATCAGCTCAAAAGCATTAGTACGGTATGGTAAAGTGGTGACCTCACTGATAATGCACACACACACTTAGCAAGCACTAAAACTAAGCTCGGCGTGGGCAGCTGCCAAGGCCAATCAAAGCCCTCTGTACATCCTGGGAGCAGCTGTCGCGTCCAATCGTAGCTGCACGTGTGTCATCTGCCTTTCAGTTGGAAATGAAGTTCAGAGTAGCTCTTTGTGAGCCACACAGCGTCTTCTAGTCAGAGGACAGGAAGGATTGCTTTTATTACAACTGAAAGTCTCTTTCAGATTAAAAATAGATTTTTAAGAGAAATGTGTCCAGTGACTTTTATTGTTAAATTGAAGCTTCAAAAGCTACAATAGATCTAAGAACAGCTTTGCAACAGAAGACTAAATCTAAATAGCTAAAAAACAAACCAGGATCTGGAGTCTGGATCTACCTCTTCTCTCTTCCTCTACAACTCCCTCTAATAACAGGTTGGTCTAGTCATGTTCCCAGCAGGCGGTGGAGTCTGGGACTCCCACTATTTTACCCACCATTACATTCCCTAATAAGCCATCAAAGTCCTATCAGTGCACACAAGGTCCCAGGCAGACTCAGGTGACCTCGGGTGACCTCTGTGCAGGTCAGTTCCTGTGCCCAGGGGCGCCTCGGGGCTCGCGATGAGCCAAAGGTCATGACAAGGGGGGGAGAGAGGGGACGATGGGAAAGGGGATTTTTAAAAAAAAGATGGAAGTTGTAGGGTTTGGAAGTTGCCCCCCTCATGCAACAAGCACACACAACTCAGTCCTGATTATCTAAAAGGATAACCAACTGAGGTGTAAGTGTTCTCCGGAGGGGGGTGGGACAGAGAGTAGCCCTGTTTCCTTCGCTTCTGAGCACAAAGTGTGTCTGTGGTGAGGTCAGCTGGTGACAGCTGAACGCTCCCAATCTGTTCACCTCAGCCAACTACTGCTGCACAGACTTACTGAAAAGGCTGATTCATGCATTCATCCTGGTAGCAAAATGATTCACAGCTTTCACACACACGCTACACAAACACATTTGGACCCCAAGCAGGGGGCTGAGAGGTCTTAACACAATCACCTTTTCTTCTTTGTTGGAAGGCAGGAAAAACAGTGGTGCGACACGGCGGCTTCTCTGCCCATGTGGAAAGACTCATGGGAGATTATCGCAGCGTAGCCCGGGCCGGGGCCGAACAAGGGCCCAGCTGTTGAACAGGAAGTCACCTCCGGCACGGCCCTGCGCCGCCAGCAGTCCTCCTGGCTGCCTGGCCGGCAGCCGGTTGAGGGAGGAAAGTCAAAGCTGACACTGATACAACAAAGTCTCAAGAAAGCTCCCAGTGTGCTCAGACTGAGTGTGTAAATCTGAAAAAGACGGTGGACGGAGAGAGAGACGTACAGAAATATATAGAGGGAGAATGAGGAGGTGGAGTGTAGGAAGGGGAGGATGTGTTTAAGATTGATTAAGAACATTTTTCAGGTTGAATAAATCCTGTGCAGCTCCTATGGAGGGGGAGTAGACTCTACAATGAGGTGTTTAATACTGAACGGAAATCTGAACCTGAAGAGAAATCAGCTGAGAAAGTGAAAGAAACTGTCCCACAACTGCACTCCCATCAGTGTGTGCTTTCGCCTGCATGGACATCTGACGCAGCAACCACAAAGAAATGTTGTAAACAATCTTTCCAATGACATTTACTACCAAGATTATGCCGCAGTCTGCGCACAGCTGAGCCACACGGCTTCTTTTGACGTCTGGAGCTTTGATGCGGCTTCAGATGTGCCGCCTACGCAACTGCAGAGCCGGGGAAAACAGGGAGAGAGAAAGAAATCTGTTGAAAGGAAACAAAAAAAAATAGAGGGACAGAGATGCATAGAGAAAACACAACGTTCCCTGCCAGAGAGAGAGAGAGAGAGAAACACACTCGGTCACTCTGTCATTAGCATTGCAGATGCTAGCGATAGGAAGTGTGAATGGGCCTCATGCATGCGGGCCTGAATCCGAGCATTGTCCGAGGCCTGCGCAGTAGTCTTACTGTACGGCAGAGTGTGGGAGTGGAGTCGAGATCCAGCGTTCTGCGGCGGTCGGAATTCACTGTGGATATGTGTGGGATTCAAGGCTTTCCTCTTATCACAGCCAAATGTCAAAGTGAGGATGTAGCGGCGCGGAAACAGAATAAAGCATAGCAGGAATACTTCTCAGGCTGTGTCAGCGGCATGCTTCACATTCAGCAGCAGACTCAAGTGAGGCACCCTCTTATTTCAGCTTCCAGACCTCCAGCTGATATGCTGATTTAACAGGAATAAACTGGAGATGAAAATAAAAATACATCCTCACCATTTCTATTTCTACACATAAACTTATGATCCCCACTTATCAGACATTGATTATACTGCTTCACAAACCCAGATACTCGTGATGTCCGCAGCCTAATCAGTAGGGGAGGGGGAAAAAAATCTATTCATCTATGTATCACGACTTCTTTTTACGATTTTTAAATCGATTTTTTTAATGCCAGAACCAATATATACACTCACTGGCCACTTTATTAGGTACAAGGTGAACCTAATAAAGTGGCTGGTGCTAGTACCGGGTGGTCTTCTGCTGCTGTAGCCCATCTGCGTCAAGGTTGGACGTGTTGTGCGTTCAGAGATGGTATTCTGCATACCTTGGTTGTAACTAGTGGTTATTTGAGTTACTGTTGCCTTTCTATCATCTCCAACCACTCTGCCCATTCTCCTCTGACCTCTGACATCAACAAGGCATTTCCGTCCACACAACTGCCGCTCACTGGATATGTTCTCTTGTTGGGACCATTCTCTGTAAACCCTAGAGATGGTTGTGCGTGAAAATCCCAGTAGATCAGCAGTTTTTGAAATACTCAGACCAGCCCGTCTGGCACCAACAACCATGCCACGTTCAAAGTCACTTAAATCCCCTTTCTTCCCCATTCTGATGCTCAGTTTGAACTTCAGCAAGTCGTCTTCACCACATCTAGATGCCTAAATGCATTGAGTTGCTGCTATGTGACTGGCTGATTAGCTATTTGTGTTAACAAGCAATTGAACAGGTGTGCCTAATAAAGTGGCCGGTGAGTGTATTTGACTTCCGGACATCTCTGACTACATACACGCTGAAAATTAAATATTTCTGCTGTATTAATTTAGATATTTTTCAAATTAAAAGTCCCTAGAAGTGTATGATTCAACTTTTTCCCATGGTCTAGTGTTAAAAAACAAAAATTGCAATAAATCATAATATCGAATCGCAATACTTATCGAATCGGCACCCAAGTATTGTGATAGTATTGTATCTGGAGATGGGTGTATCGTCCCAGCCCTACTAATCAGTGGTGGTGTTTACACCAGATGATCAGATCTGATAAGCGGGTAAAAGGTGAGGAAATCCCCTGAAACTTATTGACAGCACAGGCCTCCTTTGTAGTTTTGAGTTATCTCCTGTAACCTCCATGATACCTCATCCAACATGATCAAATGCGGTCTAACAATGTTAGCTCTGCCCTAACCACAACCTACACTCCCTCATGACCCTCATTAACCGACTGCGTCTGGCCACTGCATGGTTCGTCAGGTCTGTTTGAAGTGTGCGTGTGTCACTGTCTCCTCCAGCTCTGTGACAGATGACCCGACGACCTTGTCCTTCAGAGGCCGGCTGATCAATAAATACGATGGCTCCTCCTGCAGTCATCAAACAAGCTGAATCCGCGTGTGTTTCAATGAACATGTGTGTGTGTGCATGCACCTAATCCCACCTACAGCTGGCGTAATTCTGAGTCTGGCTACTGAGAATCAATATAACGGGGGGTGTAGCACTTGATTAGCATTAAACATGTCTATCGATCAGGAGTGTTTGTGCTGAATATTCCCTGATGCACACCGCTGGGTGTTTAAGCACATGGCACACTAATCTATAAAGCCACGGTAAACACCGTTTAACAAATGAATGATAGCATGAACATTTATAATGTAGCCATTTAGCTGCTGCTAGTTTACAAAGCGACGTAACATTAGTAGCATGGTAAAGTTGCATGCCTTGCTCAGTGGCACTTTGGTGATCAAACTTGTGACCTTTCATTTTCTGTACACATATATATATAAGGTTAATTGTTTAAGGTTTTTAAAGATTACCTCAGAAAATACACATATTTTTAAACCAATGTTCACCCTGATTTTATCCCTAATACAGCAAGAAATTGTGTGTTTTGCTGAAAGAGGACACTAATTAGCGCAGTGGTCCTCATGCAATGTTCAGAAAATACTTCTGGAAATAGAAAGTATATAGAAAAATGGGGGGAAGTGAAATGTACAACACGCACCTGGGTTTTGTACTATTTTTCCGAATTTTTCCGAACTTTAGAATCTGGCAAATTTTTATGTTTTTCTCATAAATTTGCTACTTTAATCTCACAGAATATCCAAGTTTTTTTCTTGTAAATTTATGACTTCATAATCTTGCAATTTATTTGTTTATTTCTCATAAATTTGCTACTTTAATCTCAGAAAAAATGCAAGTTTTTTTCTCGTAAATTTCCGATTTTGTGATCTAGTAAATTTGTGATTTTGTTTCTCGTAAATTTACGACTTTATAATCTTGTAAATTTGTGATGTTCTCGTAAATTTGCCACTTTAATCCTAGAGAATATCCCCATTTCTTCTTGTAAATTTCTGATTTAATAATTTTGCAAATGTTTTTTTTTTTCTCTCGTAAATTTGCCACTTTAATCTCAGAGAATATCCAAGTTTTCTTCCTGTAAATTTATGACTTTACAATCTCGAAAACTTTAATTTTTTATCGTAAATTTACAACATTAATCTCGGAAATTCTTTCTCGGATTATTACCCCCCAACCCCAGCTTCATAATTAGTATTTTTTACAAACAATGGCCCAAATACGCCGTCGTACAAATGAGCTGCTGAGCACCAGCACTGTTATTTTGCGTTTTGTACTTTTGAACTTCTCGTTGTCATAATGAAAATCAAATAAAAAGACGCCCTACATATCAGGCATATCCACAACTATATTTAGCAGTAGAGCACCCTCCCAATATAGAGAGCAGTGCCAGTAAGTAATATGTAATAGAAACCGTCTAGCTTTTTTCCTGCGATATATCAAATGATAGGAGGAGAGGATGCGAGATGCGATTACTCACATCTTGTATTTTTTTAAGTTTGAAAAAGAGGGCTCAGTATTGATGTGTTTGGGAAGCACTGAGCTCTGCAATGACAGTAAAAATGTCATCTCCACCTTTAAGAATGGCTCACACTGTAGCTTTTTTTTAACCGTTCACCTCAAATATGCAGCCTAAATTGGACAGTCGCAGCAGCTCCCTGGGAGTACGGTCGAGCCGCATAACTTGAGGTGAAGGCGTGTGTATTTTCCATACTCGCGCAGCGTGGAAGGAGATTCGCCTTAACGTCTCACGGCAATCTGTCAGAGAGCCACAAGCAGCACGCTGACACACCAAAACAGGGGCTCCATTCTCCTCAAAACGTTTCTCAACCTAGATGAGTCACAGAGTAACTGGCACTGCTTGAAACGAGCACGTCGGCCCTTCGGTTCCTTGCGGCCGGGGCTGAGGGGATAATAAGAGAGCTGGTAGGAATCAGGGGCCTTTCTAATCCTAACCTCCACATAGACAGCACTATTATCAGCCTTGTGTTTAAGTCAGATTACATGCTACAATTAAAGGAGGCATCGGCAGGGAACCGCTGCAGCGCGCCAAGGGCAAAGGGTTTGGAGAGTTTCGGAGAAAAGGCCTTGTTTGTGGAGCGCGGAGGCCGACAAAACTGTCCTGGTGGTGGCGGTGGAACGGTTGAGTCATGAGCTTATGCTAAACATGGGTGGAGATGCATAAACATGGGCTGTACACAGAGGAATATATTCATACTGTATACAACAGGGGGGGTTAGAGAAAGTGTTCATACACATTTTATACACTGCAAATAGGCAGACAGTGTGCTGAGTCACACCACAAGTATCCCGCTTAGAGCCTTTTACGAATGTTATAACCTTATAAAAATGTAGGTTTTACAGGTCTGCTCCAGCGTTTGCATTTCAGGGAAATGAGCCGGTTATCAATCATGTTATTATGTGTTATTGGACAATCGACGGCTGAGTAAATTAGAGAGTAGAAACAGATTATAGGTATGAGGAGACCTGTTAACTCTCAGATGTCCCTTATTGCATTCCAGCCACTTAAACACAGAGCGTGCACGCGTAGTTACAAATGCGAAAAACCAAAGTCACAGTTCATCTGTTATAAAGCAGATGACAGCTGGATCAAAACAAAAGTCAATAGCAAATGAATAAATGAATAAACAAATGTGTAAATGAAGAAGCAAACAGACAAGTGAATGCATAATTGTGAAAGGCCTTCTGTGCGCTCCTCACAGCAACGGGTGTGTGTGGGCACTGACGAGAGGCCAGTGGGGAAATCAGTGGAGACGCTTTAAATGCCTTAATGCAGTCAAATTGTTTTCAGATTTCCCATTGATGGACAGTTTCCTTTCAACCATTTAACTACCTCCACACACACACACACACACTCGTCCAGCGCACCGGTCAGTCGCTCTAAGTCTGGACATCGTTACGACGCTCTTTGCTCGACCCCTTGCCCTCTGACCTGTGATCCTGAAGTGCTGTGGCATCGTGAGCCACCGAGGTGGGCAGGATGGAGGACTAATCTGGGACAGGAAGTCACGGCCGGAAAGAGAAGGAGAGAGAGAGAGAGAGAGAGAGAGCTCGGTTGAGGTTGATTGATACATACCCAAATAAACTAATATAGATCAAAGGCGGAGATAAGCCTTGAAGAAGCGCTGAAAGCCTTCATATCTGCGTCTTGTTTCTCTCACGGCGCAGCAGAAGCAGAAGTCATGAGGTGTGAGGGATATCTGGAACACCGGTGGCATCCGGTTTCTGCCCCGACTTGTGCTTTACACCTGATTAGTTACAGGAGGTGAACAGATGAGTACAGATGAAATGAGACAGAAGACGAATGTGGGAAAAGAGCCAGTGAGGAGAGGGAGAGGGAGAGGGAGAGGAGAGGAGAGGAGAGGAGAGGAGCTGCCAATCTCACACAAAGCTAATGCCTCTTATCCTCAATCACATCTTATCTATCTGGAGCTAATCTCCAATCATCTAAACACTGTGGGATTACTCCATCCACTCAAAGGACCATGCCTCCACTCTTGTCCGTTAACGTAATGCTAAAAAAAGGAAGTAAGATATTCATCTATGGTCTGCATACATGCATCTCAAGTCATACATGACCGCAGTGTAATCTGACTTATTCTATTTGTGTTACAAAGTGTGTACGATATGATACGACACTTTTTACTCGGTGTTGCTTTTTAACATTTTTCATCAGATTGTTCCGGAGATCCAAAAAACTGAACAAACTGACTTTTGTCTATAACTTCCGACCTAGCAGAGCTGAGGGGCTGAGACATGTCCAGACAAGTATCAGGGTTCAGGGTGACAGGGAAAAGACAATGGATAGATGGAGAGTATTGGGGGGGCAGTCTGTAAACTGGTGAAGAGAGGAAGTGACCGGACCCAAACACAGAGGACATTCTCCTGGGATAAACACACTTGGACTCCGACCAACGGGCAACCTGAGAAGTTTGAAAAGTGAAGTCAAAGCGGGAATGCCATAAACTTGCATTCTTTCTAATAGCCAGTAGGGGGCGACTCCTCTGGTTGCAAAAAGAAGTCTAGAGGTCTAGAAGTTTATGAGAAAATGAGCCTACTTCTCATTTGATTTATTACCTCAGTAAACATTGTAAACATGAGTTTATGGTCTCAATCTCTAGTTTCAAGTCTTCTTCAATACAGCATGATGTTCATTTAGTAAATTATGGTCCCATTTGGAGTCAAACAGACCATAAAGCAGGGGATGCTTTATGGCGTGGCTACCTTGTGATTGACAAGTCGCTACCACGGAGTTGTCCGTGTTTTTGTCTTAGAACTTTAACTCTTTCACAGTGTGTTTTCAGTTCCTGAAAGTTAATTATAACCTTTTTGGTCGCCTAAAAATGTCTTATTCAGCGTTCGGTTGTACTTAGCTCCAACCTCGGGAGCGAACTTGCAACTTTTTTGTTGACTATCATCATTTTATCATACTTGCTGGCTAGTTAATTCTGCTATTATTTCTGTATGAATGTATGTATGTACACAAAACACAGTCCAAATGAGTCCACCGTAGGCAACAGGAACACGTTCCTTGTTCCTCTTTATGTCTTTAGCTTCATTCCAATAATCAGTGAAATAATTAAAGTCATGTCGGCTCTTGTCTTTGACTCCAACTGGCTGAGTCTTGTTTAACAACACAGTTTTAAAATACCTCCTAAATAAACAGCCACAACTGCAGTTTATTTGAACATTAATGTTGCCCATGAGTGCTCATTCATGCAGCTGTTTATGTGCTGCTGCTAGTAATTAACATGTTTAACAGAGAACATAATTAGTGTTTCAAAACAAATATCGAATGCCCTTTTATCACATGTTGTCTTCATTCATTACCATGTCAAATTATATATATTAACTATCCCATTTCTCTTGCGCCTTTTGTTAGATCCTAACTCTTGCATCGTTAATGGGGTGAATATATATTCTCGGATGTTCTGGGCGTTTACTCAGAACCAGATTTGACCGAGCATGTTTTTGTAAAACAACCCCTTCATTTGGTTTTTATTCTTCCTGTTGTTTACTTTTTGCGTCTACCTTTTTCTTTTTGTTCTGGCAGTAAATATGAGACTTCAGGCAACACATTTCTCCATCAAGAGGGTTTTCCAAGAACAATAACGTGCTGTGACCCAGGAAGCACTCACAAGCTCTCCGACCCCTCCAGCGCACGGCGCACACATAGACACCACACACAGCCACATCTGCGTATGATGAAGTGGTCAGCGCTCCAGTAAAATTGGATGAGGCTTTAAAGACATTCCTCCATTTTAAGGCTAGGTGAGCGAGAGAGACGGCTGAGGGTAATGAGGAGGCGAACAGCTCGAGTGTCACCGACACACACACACACACACACACACACACCTCCCTGATCCCTATCGCAGCTTTCCTCCAGGCCAAACAAACAAACAACAACAGTACAAACAATGCAGAGGTAATTGACATTCCTGATGAGGTGGAACACAACCCCCTATAGGATTGTATATAATGTTTGTTTGGGCACACTCAATCCAGCACCTCGGTGCAGCGTAGATATCACTGCGAGGCTCACTAGGTGCTCAGTGTTTAAATTCAATTGGAGGATGTTGTCTTTGCTACAGCAAGTGGGGAAGTTAATGTACGATTAGATTAGATCACTTTTCTCTCTGAGACCAACAGTTCATTAACATGAAAAGCAATGATGGTGCACCATTAATGCAGTCCTTGCTGGAGATGCATTTTAGAATGGAGCACCCTCATTGGACTGTATTCAACATGAAGAGGAGGATGAGGAGATGACAGTGCTTTAATTTTGGGAGGATATGGAGATGTGGGAGAACCAGGACAGTAAGTTCAATGTAAGGTTCGCAAGGTAGCAGAAAAGTGAGCTTTGACTGACAAAACAACAAGTGAGGTAAACTCCATTTGGGAATCAGTTAAAGCCCTAAAAGAAGACGATGGCAACTATCCTCCTTTACCCATTCAGCAAGAGGGGTCGAAGTGCACGTTTTTTGACCTTTTCGCCAATCATGGGTCACTTTCATGTTACATCATGGAAACTTGTCTCATTGGTTGTACACTGAAAGGTCACCAAAAGACAAGGTCAAATCTCAAGGTCAAACAAGGACTGAACTTTGAGTGTTGTGGTGAGGTGTGAAAGCAAAGAGTAGCGCACAACGCCCAACGTGTTCGATGTTCAAAGTGTTTAAGCTGCGAGTATACTCCGTCATTCACACCCACATTACACTGTGATTGTGCAGGCGTACAGAGGTGAGAAAGTAAACTAGGTTCATTAGTTACACAACTATTTGTGACACTACTTAAATGCTTTCCAGGGGAGGCTGTCTGAAAATGAGTACCGTATTCCCCATATTTAAACAGTAACGTATCTCCCTCCTCTCTATGACGGAACGGCTTTTCACATCGTTTTCAAGTGTGGCCTTTTGGATCAGGTATAAACACATTTGCCTTCCATCGTGGTGTGGGCCTCCACAGATGGCACGCGCACTACGAGCAACACAAATTTAACACATTTAAAGCGGGTTGTTCGTTGCAGTATTCTCCGAAACGCCAGAGGTTATACAACAAAAGATTCTTTGAAGAGGCAAGAAGTCAATAAACGTTACCGGCGAAACCCATATACACCAAAACTCCTCATTGTCGAGGAGGAATTGTAATAAATTGTAAAATCGTATTCATATATTCATGGCCATACTTTATCACTTTTATACCACCCCTGTAAAGAAAGGAGTCAAGCATTAAATGTATTATAATGAAACGAAGGTTGAAAGGTTTAATATCCTGTAAACAATTTAATTTGGCTGAGAAAATAGAGATCTCCTGCATGATGATGTCATGTTTGGCTCCCGCACCCTCGTGCCGGGGACACTACGGCTTTACTCTCTGCATAGGAAAACAACGCAATTCTGTTGTATGAGGTAGAAAGGTGCATTACAATACAGGAACCAAAGTAAGTTACATTTCTGATGTGTAAATTTAATGAATTACAATTTTGTTTACAAAAAAATGGACGTCGTAACAATGTAAAATAGAAATACTAGTAATATATAGGTCTACGTTACAGGATCTAACAGATCATGCAGTACTAAGTAAAAGACTCAGTACAAACAGTCTAAAGAAAACAATAAACAATCTGACTGACTTGTCACAGAGCATCCTCAACACACTGCTGTTTAACATGAGTATTGATCATGCTCAATCAATGAACCAATAGATTTACATACACGCCGCCCTAACCAGATCAATACCTAAATAAAGCATTCGTGTCCAAATGGAAATCTTCTGAACAAACGTGTTGCAGCTCACTCGGAAATCGTAAAAAGAAATGGAAATGAAAGGAGTGACAGACGTAGAGGCTGGCTGACAGACAGACTGACAGCTCTCTGCCGCGCCGCATTCCTCCTGTGTTGAGTCATGGCATGCCGCAGATCAGACACCACTTTCTCAGCAGACTCTCAGTGACTGGGTAATCTGGAGTGTCACACACCCTCTCCAATCCCGGGCCAAGCTATCCAAACAGCGCCGGCGAGCAAGGGGAGGAAATTGAATTTCCCCCCTCAAAGACAGGCCTCCAAATCCCCATCAACAGGAGCTTAGAGAGCCTGCAGTCCATCAAGTTTCATCTGCCACGGTGGTCCAGCCAATCAGGTTCCTCCTTTTATGCATGGCATGCATGAGCACACACACACACACACACACACACACACACACACACACACACACACACACACAAACGGCAGAAAAAACTGACATGCACTCGAGCACTCACACGAGCTCACATGCACAAACACATAAACACGCACACAATCAAACGAATGCAAACATAAACGCACACACACAGTCCTACCCCTCCTCTCAGCGCCCGCCTTAGCATCAACAATCAACAATCTGAGGCATTGTGGAGCCTGTGATCCTGTGACCTTTGACCTCCGGAGTTAACCCCAGAGCGGCCAGTGCTGAGAGGTGAACCAGGCGGCTCATTGAAAGGCGGTGAAGTTCCCATGAGAACGAGAACGCTGGTGGTTGTGGAGGGGGAAGCTCAGAGATCCAAGACCCTGATGATGATGATGATGGTGACGAAGGGTTTGAAGAGGTCTACAGTGTTCAGACATGATGGTTGGCTTGTTTGGCGTGTAGATGTTCAGGATGTTAAATGTTAAATACCTCATGGCTGGGTGGTGTTTCCACAGGAGTGGTTCTCAATGATAAAAGTCACTTTGGAGAATCATCCCGATGCATTCATGCCGTATTTCTCTGCTGCATCAAAGACATCCTTCTCCAGACTATTTTAAGTAAAAAACAAGTAGACACTGGTAGTAGATACTAATGTAACCTGAGAACAAGATTCAACCAAAACTCCTTGTGCCAGATTTAACCCCTCCTTCATTACTGTGTTGACAGTCTAACACACAACAGCTGCTTCCAGCAGCACCAGCACCGTCTCTCCAAAGCCTTCTCCCAGCTGCAACACCTCTCCCTGGGCATCCAGGTCAGTGGCCCCAGATCCTCCCCAAGGGCCAAGGCTCCTGCATTTAAGGGACCAAAATACCCTTTCAATAAATGGAAACAGGGCATGAGGTATACTGGTGAGTGCACAGACGATCTTGCAATGTGGTGACTTTGCCATTTTGCTTTTCCAATTGCAGTTTCAACATTGGTATTGAGGGGTTTGCATGTAGATGCCTCAGAAAAAAAGTATTCGCATGGTACCGCTCCATGTCTGTAGATACTGGCAGTCACCATATTTGGAGAAAGTGCTGCTTCAGTACCAATACCTTTGATTGAAGCTGATTGGTGGTATTGGAGACATGACCCACTCAAGTGTCAGACAGAGTTTGTATTGCCCAGGATTTATGTTACAAAATTTGCACCAAGTAACTGTAAACACAAAGCTAAACGTAAGTTACCACACCCACTTACTTAAAATGTTGCAGTGTTGGTGAATGGACCTAACCTGACCCGCCAGATGGTTTGTTACATAGAACCATCTGAGAAGCCGTCATTAGAAACTGCTTGGAAAAAAAAAATACTCGTCATTACAGGTAATTGGATGAACTATCTGTCAATCAAACTCTTGCCGATGCCAGTCGGGAGAAGAGTGGAAACATCTTTTCCATCAAGAAAATCCTTCAGTGTCGTTTTTTGCTTTTCTTTCAATGAGGAAATACTCTCCAGTTCTGATAGAACTGATGCTATTGCAGATTCTACGCTAACTTTTTCAGGAGCCGCCATTGTTGTTTAGAACAAAACAGTCGCCTCTCCATGTCGTCTCACGCGCCTAAACCACGCCCGTAGCTGCAGTAGCTCTTCACAGGACGCCGATTGGTCCGTGATTTGGTTTGCCGGATGCAAACGTATTACTTGACGCCTGGATGAAGATGGATTTTTGTGTGATATGTGATCCTGCGATTCTCGGGATTCAGTCAATTTCAAGACGCCTCTCTGGATGGTTGAAAAGAGAAGAAACGCTGATTTCACTGACAATATGCAAACTTGCACACTAGCTGTTCAGAAATGTAACATAATTGGGAAATTAAAAGATAAGTAACTAGCCATCTTAAAGCTTAAAACAAATGTGCTCTTGTTTGTTATGATTTAATATTGATTTGATTGCTGTAATGAATTTAAGACTGACTAATCCACTGCTGCAAGCAATGAAAACTACAGTACCTCATGGAGGGACAGCGCCATATGCCATGACTCACTTAACAAAAAGCGATTCATTGGATCTAGAAAACTTGCGAGCTGCTGACTGAATTTATGACAGCACTAATATGTGGAGTCCATATACAGTAGTTGTATGTATGTTCACATACTGAAGGCTCTGAAGCAAAACTGATGGGTTGAACATAAAAAGGTACAAATCATGCTCTTGTTCTTAGTCTAACATAAACCTTAATGTCTTTCTGTGACTAACTATGAGGCACTTATGGAACATTTATTAGACCATTACTTTTTATGAAGCATAAACGTTCTCACTCATCTAATCTATTTATTTGTCTATTTAGAGAATGTCTTTGAATGAGGGATGACTACATAAGAAGACATCCATGAGCACAGCTGACACTGGGTCAGTCAGTTCTACCGTTAACATGAGAGATCTCACAGTTTTGGTAGCAGCAGTGTTGCTCACACATACCGACGCTGACTTACAGAGGCCAGTTGAACATCCTGTAAACTATACGACCACATCAACACCTCACAGAGGCGTGAGAGGACTGCTCACACATGGACTGCAAGAACTACAGTACATCCATACACACAAACCCATAAAAATGTTGATGACGTGCTACACAATCATATATAGTACACACAAGGACACACTCTCCAACAGTTGTCTATATCCTGCGAGGCGGCGCTCCAGCGACCTCTAAACAATGTATCCTTTAGATAAAGATCTGATCACTGTGTGTGTTGAGTGTGTGTGTGTGATGCTGGCTATAATCGCCAGTATTCATGCTGCACCGGGCTCCCAGCGTTTCTACAGCTGTCGCCTCTTGTACTCACTGACCTCCACCAACAGGTCCTGAGGCCATCGGCCCTTATGGCAGCCACTCAAACCCTCCACTGTATGAGCAGAGCCGCAGAGCTGCAGAGCCGCAGAGCCAGCGGCGAGGAAGGGCTCTTTAGTAAACTGGGAAGACACTCGTGCTGCATGCAAATATCTCACAGTCCTGACCCGAGATGAATGGACAGACATAGACGTGTGTGTACACATACAAGCAGAGAGGCTAGTTAGTATGTTTCTTTACATGTAGAGCTACATTTAGCTGTAAAATGATTAGTCAATTAAGCGATTAGATAATCATTTAGATATTGTTAATAGTTTATGTAATCTATCAAGCAAATATGCAAAACATTCTGCTCTTTCCGCTTCTCAAATATCAGTGTTTGTTCAGTGCTTCTCATAATTTTCAACACGTTTGTCATCCCAACTCATCACATACCGCTGCTTTGTCACGCCCATTGGCGTCACTTTAGATTTCGGCAACAAAACCACTGTAGTTAGGTTTAGGAAAGAACTACATGTTTGGGCTTAAAACTATTACATTCGTACAATGAAAATGATACTGAACGTTGTGAACGCGGGACATGAGCGAACAGCTGATTGTAAAGTGAAAGTGAAACGTAATGCACGGAACACAAACAGCGGCCTCCTGGATGAAAGCCTCGTGTTTGTTGGACCCCTCCTGCCCGCCCGGTGTGTGTCTTTTCACTCTGTAAACTATGTCACCACACTCCCGGCGCACTCTCGCCGAACGTTTACTATCACCGCAAATTGGTTTACATTGTAGTTAATGGAACGCCCCGTGTGTTTCCTACCCGGGTACCTTGTGCGGCGGTAGCAAACGCCGATGGACATGACAAAGCCTATTTGATGCCCTGGGAATTTATGTGATTTTATATTGAATATCTTTGGGTTTGGGATATTTGATTGGAGAAAACAAGGAATCGGATGATGAAAGCTTGGGAGATGGGAGCTTGTGATGGGCACATTTTATTAGAACAAATGATTAACCCGAAAAGTAACATATTTATATATGTATTGGTAATGAAAATATAGTTGAAGTTGAATGTACAAGTTCCTTGTTACATGAAATTGTAAAATTAATGTATATGATTATCAGAATTATTCAAGAAATGTATTAAGATTACTTTCTTACTGATTGTTTTGGTATAACTACAACAGACAAAAAAAAGTTTAGATAAAAAATGCAAAATTCAAAAACTTTATTTCATAACTGCATCTGATATTTTATTCTGTCCTAAATTTCATTAAGATAAACAAAAGTAAATTACTTTTCCGACCGTCCTCTAAGGTTTTCCATTCAAAATGTTTCCCCAACGTAATCATGTATTTTTCCATAATTATTTGTAATTGAATAATTTATTTAGTTAGGAAATCAGATAATATTTGCTTTCGAGTATTTAAAATACGTTGAACCACGACAAGTATCCGCTTGTGACACACACATTCACAGACGAACACTCATCCAGCCGTGCCTCCAGTGGACTAAATACCCACTTCCCTTCCACATACACTCACAAGTCTCCATTCGTTCCATAATGGCTATCGGGCAGTCTTCCGGAGGCCTCGGATAGATAGACCCTCTCTCTGTGGACCCTCACCCGGTCACATGAGCCTCATGAGGGTGCACATCTCCCCCCAAGAACAAAACACACACAGACACAGTGTAATATCCATCACCAGGGTAATTCATATTTCCCAGCTTCGAGTGATAAAAGTTGACTATTGGAGTCATGTGCAGACAGATAAGTGCCCGGGACAAACGGCAAAAAGGAAAATGATGGGGGCTCTTGAACAACAGCGTGTCCAGTCCCTCTTCAGTTCCAGCAGGGGTCAACTTAAGTAGAAGGAAAACCATCTTAGGAAAGGGTCATCAACATCAGCACAGATGTTCTTCTGTTCTTCACTCCCCCTCTTGGTCTCTCTCCCATGTACACTGCAGACACACTGCCCTGTCCATCCGTGATGGATGTCCACTTCACAAATGTGAGGATATGAAGTCTGGGGATTCCCGTTTCCCAGAGGCCTTTGGGTGGCTATTGGCGGGAGAGAGGACCTCTTGTTACGTAAACAAAGCGGGCTGCGCTTCCTGCTCCGTCAGTGAGAGAAAAGAAGGGAGAGCGAGCGAGCGATGCTTTATCTCATTTCTGAGACAAAACACGGATCACGGAGGAGGACACGGGAAGAGCAGGGGGCAGGCGGAGCGGGGGTGGCAGAGGAAGAGCCCTTTCCCTCTCTCAGCTGCGCCTCCACTTCCTGTGTGGGGAGGAAGTCCCTTGTTGGGCGCACAGTGATCTCATCCTCGGTTGCGAGGAGCTTCCGTCCTGGCGAGCATGCGGCGCTTTGAACCGGCAGCCATAGGAGGCGAACGGAGGAGTAAGGCACACACACACACACACACACGCCTGTCCTGATTATCGCAGTGGAAAACATACACACACCCACACAGCCGGTCCGACAGGAAACAGCGCTGCTCGGAACAAACAAGCACTTCCTGTGTGTACTGGGGCCTGTTCACAGAGAGGGTCCAATCAAAATCCAATGTCCTGTCCACTGCATCATTATCACCATCTTTCAGGGGACATTACTGCTCATTTGCTAATAGCCACAAGGCCTTATTTATGCTCACAGCCGCCCCCCCGAACCCCAAACACCCGCTGCAACCCCCCCTCACTGATGACCCACGTTTGGACATGTAAGTTCTCTGAGCGGAAGTCCGCTTTTCCTTTAAAGTTACCCACTAATTGAAATACATTAGGCTTAAATTGCCTCTTTTTTTCCTTTCACCCATCATGTTGACAGACGACCCAATATTTAAGTTTGCCTCACTAATTTGTTGTAGAAATACCGATGCAGCGAGGCAATGTGGCTCAAGGGGCTGCTGGCCTGTTGGTTTACAGTACCATTACATTGAGAGATGGCAGGAACAGAACAGCCATTATGTTCCCAGTTCATAGTGCGGTCACCACTGGACTCCATAGGAGCTAACGATGGTCACGCACTGGGGCTACCCATCTACGTGTTTTAGTTTTAATAGTTTTAGTCTTCACTAAATGCTTAAGTATCAACTATTAGTCCAAGAGGGGCACTACATGACGCATATGTGACAAGATAAAGTCTATTTAATGTTCTACAGAAGAGCAGCTGGGGTAAAAATGCTGTTTGAGCCTGTGATGTCATATAATAGTTATAATATGGCATTTAAAAAAATCACAAACATGAGTTGAGTTATTCTTGTTTCAAACTTTAAGCATTATTTTTTATGTAGTTTTTTGACACTTTTGTTTCATTAATGTATGTATTTATTTATGGAGTGGACTCCTCCACTACTAACTACATAGAGAGATAATTACTGAATGTAAGAAATTTCAGAAAAAATACCAACCATACATATTATCAAATTCAGAGTTTGATTTAACTTGATTATAATGATTATTACTTTAATTTGAAAATCCACGTATGCACTTATTTACTGATATTCATGTTGGGTTTGTCCTGTACAGAACCCCCCTTAGAGGGCGGGTCCGTTATTGTTATTTTTTTTTTTTTTTAGGGTTTTATATTATTCTGTAGCTTTCCAGTGATGTTCCTTATGAATTCAAAATCTGAACATTCAAATTTTGGTCAAAGTATGTTTTAGCGTCAAAATTATATTTTCCTAAGCCCTTCTAAAAACTTTTTCCCATGTGACCTGACGTAGGATTCTGCATGATGACGCTGCTACATGTGTACAGTATATATGCATCCTTATAGACAGTGTATTAACGTTACATACAGTAACTTAGATGGCGGTTAACTTAGATGCTGCCAGTTTGCAGAAGCAGACAGAAGTACCGTCACGGAAGCTAAGCAATGTACTGCTGTGGTCGCTACGTTAGTTCAGATCTGAAAGTCACACAATAACACAAACAAACTAACTGATCGATGCAGCAGTAGACCAGCAACTCCTGTATTCTACAAGGTAAAATTACTGAATGGAGTCTGGTCTGGTGGCTTTGAAGACAAAGATATAACAGCGTCAGAAAGCGCTGTCTGATGGCGGCGTAAAGCGGTGAAAATATACTAAATATCACATGCACTTAAACTGATATTGATTTTTTTCAGCCCTTTCCAACAGGGAACTGAAGCTGTTATATCGCTCCTCTCGAAGCCACCAGACGACATTCACAAAAGCAGCAATTTTACCTCACACAACACAGGAGCATACTCAAAAATCCTGAACCAACACTTTCAGTAATTTCCAAACTTAGCACAGCTAACTTTGACTCAGCTAGTGCTACGGTTCACATTATTCATAACCTTATTGATTAGCTTCATGATTAACTTACTTTGGTAACCTACATCACTGCGTTGTGCTAATGGCTGAGTGGGCGTTTCCATAAGAAAAAAATGGAAAGGAACTAAGACGGACCTGCCCTTTAAGAGGTCGGTGTACTCCGTCAGAACTGCTTGCCGGATGGACGAATAGCTTCGAAAACCCCCTCCACCAAAAATAGCACCTTTGTAGTGTACTGCCTTCTTTTGTCCCATTGATTCTTATCATTTTCTACTGTTGGTGGATAATAAGACAGTATAATGAGACAGGAAACAGGGAGAGAGAGGCGGAGATGACATACAACAAAGGTTCTTGGCTGGAATTGAACTGGGAATGTCACCAGTACGCCTCCATACTGTATGATTTTAAATGGCTACTTTGGAAGACTACATCATGGATGCTAATGTAATAAAATAAAGAATTATTTAATCCCAGTGAAGCCTATTTTATTCTATAGTCTTCTACTCAGTAGCGTTGACAGCACAATGCACAATGTCCATTAAGCAAATCCCACTACAAACTCACACACAACCCCACTCTTTCCAAATCACTGAGTCACTTCTCAAACAAATGATACCTGTGATAACACTCACACTGTTTGCCTCCCCCCACTCCCTTTTTCTGTCTGTCTGTCCTTCTGCCTTTCTTTTCTCTTTGTGTGTGTATGTTTGGACCGGGAAGCCGCCTTCTTATCTGAACACACACCGCCAGTGGACAGCAGGGCCGCCTGTGGAAGCTCAACTCTGGGTAAACTTTGCCTTAACTTTGAAGCTGGCCGTGTGAGTGCTTGTCCTCGGGGCTGCCCGGAGCACTCAGCACCGGTGGCTCTCCAAAGAGGAGGTCAATGGGACAGGTAAACAGGAAGTGCCAGCGCGGTGATTGACAGCCTGTTTGGACACAAAGAGATGGATACTCGGAGAACGCTGACTCTCTGACAAATCACCACTCACTGACCGGATTTAGAATATGGATGCTGCAGGGCACGGAGGTGCTTTCTTTTTCTTTTACTCACCTATAATAATAATAATAATAATATATCTCCCATTTTTTACTTTTATATTGAAATATTTCTTCTTGTATATTCTCATACATTTATCTTCTGCCTATTTTACATTTTGTTGGTAGTAACTGTCCTTTTTATTCAATGAGTGAGGGGATTTTTATGGAAAAACTAACAACCGCAGGAATCAGATGTGTGATATTTTTGCCAAGTGCCATGCCCTTTCTGGAAGTGGCATCCAAATTGAATTTTATATTTGCCTCCCAGGTCAAAAAGTGCAGAAGACGTGACGTGTAGATCAATATTTCATCTAGCTGAAGCCATTAATGATGCTCAAAGGGGAGGCTGTGACATACAGTAAAAGGGAAAATGTTTTTACACTGTCTGAAGTTTGTTTCCCAGGGGGAGCTATTTGTTTGTGACACAGCAGAGGAGGAAGTTGCTCTCTTTTTCCCACAATTCTGCGTCAAATATTCTAAATAAAGTCACAATCCTGAACTTGTGGCCTATAACTAATCTCTCCATCGAGTCCTCTCTCTTATTGTCTTACTCACTCAACTTCCAGGCAGTGAGTTACAGTGTTAGTCTCCTCCATCGTTCCCATGCAGCGATGCTGAGGTTTGCTCGCCGGCCGGCCGGCAGCAGCCTGGGTGGCAGACTGAGGTCTGGGGCTGCAGCTTGCTCTCGCTAATCACGTTGATTATTGCGATTACAGACCATTTCCCCCCCTAGTGTCACGCTGCAACTTACTGACCTGGATCTGACAGAAAGTCCCGGTTGCCGTAGGCGATCCGTCTTCCTGTTCTCCTCCGTCCAAATCCTCACCACCCACCTCTCGATCCAAAACGCTCCCCCCCCTCTTTCCTCCACTCAAACACAATCGGTCCCCGAGGTAACTCAGGGACCGTTTCCTCATCCCAAGCATGTCATGACCAAGAGGTTTACTAGAAACACACACACACACACACACCAATCTTCTGTCTACATTTCCCTTTTCAGCCAGCTTCCTCTTTTTCATTAAAGGCTGGCAGTGTGGATAAAGTTTTCCCTGCTACTGTGTGGCCAGCAGGCGTGCAGATGTTTTCGCCCTGCTCCTTTGCCCACATGTTTATCAGATCACCGCGCCGTTTCATAATCTACATTATGAGCACTGAGCAGATAACAGAGCCTTTGATTTGGGCCTGATTTCCCCTTATCCCCCATGTTAAATTTAGCACAGTGATTACTGAGTGTGATTATGGGCCTCTGGCGGCCTTATGTAAATCATATGGGACCCACACACGCTGAAGTCCTGCTCGGAGGACGTGAGCTTGCATGGTGAGGGCAAAGTAATGTTCAAGGACACAAGAATTTATTACAGGTTACCTTACCTTACCTTGCACTCAGAGGTACGTTTGTCTGGGTTTCTTCTTATCAGAGTTAGCAATATCAGAGACTTTTCATTCCTTTCATTTTCCTCTGAAGCTCAACTCCCCTGTGTGGCATACTAGAGTCGATTTGTCCTCATATGTTTGCGGCCGAGCTGCAGAATAGTGCAGTGTTACTAAGGCACGGCCCTATCAGGCCTCTTTGTTAACGGCACTCAGATAACAACTCACTCCCAACACCCTAATGAGGTAAACTTAATGGTGACAGACAAAACAGCAAACAAAGGGAGCAGAATGGGTCACATTAACCCTTAAAAGCAGGGGTGATTTTTTTTCAAACATTCCTACATAGCTGAGGTCTTAAGTGACCCGGCACATACATATAATGCACATTAAGCCACATTTAAAATCATATTGCTTGTAAACTTTTGGATGATTCTCTAAGACTTTTTTTTACGTCCAATGCCAACACTTCTTGCTTTCTACAATATCAGTGAATGACCAGTTAAATCTGCACTAATATTTCTATATTATGTGTAAAATTTTGGTAATAAGGAGCCGATCCCAGCTGACATTCACGCTCACATTCACACCTACGGGTAATTTAGAGTCAACAATTAACCTGCATGTCTTTGGACTGTGGGAGGAAGCCGGACAACCCGAAGAAAACCCACGCTTACACAGGGAGAACATGACACACAGAGGGCAGACATTATAATCTTTTCATAATGCATCATAATGTATGTTATAATGCATTATAATGTGATTATAAGTTACTCTATCTGGTCAGTGTTTGCGTTAAGTAAAGTAAAATAGATAGCATTAAATCTATGCTACAACAACACAAAACATAACATACATTTTTACTTTACTATTACAAACAATAACCACTTAGAGTAACATATAATCACATTATAATGCAGTATAACAGTGATTATAATGCATTATAAAAAAAATATGGGAACAGCAATTATGAAGTGTTATGATACTTGACCTTATAAATCACTACAAAATGATTTAGACTGTGTTATGAGTACTTATAAATATGATTATGCAGTGCTGTAAGCAGATTATAACACATTATAAGTATGTTTAGAATGCATTATAGACATGGGCATCATAGAAAGTATTACCAAAGTGTCACCTGTATCTGCAGTTCCCCTCAGCTCTGTTTGAACTTCTTTCAGGTCATTGTTGTGGTTTTTGTGGCCCACAACATTTTTTATTCCACTGCCTTCAAGAGGCAAAACATCAATTAATGCTGCTTGTGGTACGATTGGTTAGGGTTAGGCAAATGAAACATTCAGTATAGGATTGATACATTAACTCCAGTCACCTGCATTACTGTCCCACACTCAACATGCCCATGCACACCCTTTCTTTTCACTTTGCTACACATAAAGAGCACACAACTTCCTGTGTCTGGACTGAACGTTGGCACAGGATATAAATCGTTAAAGTGCAAAATCATCCATCATCCTTGGGCTGAAACTGGCCTGTGTTGTTCTGTGGATACATTTGAAAGCACTGCTCACATGTTGAAGGTTTTCTACCCACACAAGCATTTCTTGGATCATGTCCAAAAAGTTTGCTTCCAATACGGGAATGCTAAAAATATAGAAAAACACTTAATGGGTGTTTTTGTGTATAGGCCACATGAGCCGGAAGCTGTTTCCGCCACATGACTTTCCTCGCTTGCTTTGGAGAGCATTTTCAAAAAGATCTGTGTTTTTTTGTGATTTAATAATAGCTTAAAACAGCTTAAAGAAGGTTGATGGAAAGAGATAAATATGATGCATTTTCAAAATGATTTGCATCAGTGTAACCTTTGTCACAACTGAAGGTAACTGCTGCTCCGTTCTGCTGATTCTCTCCGAGTCCAGGTACGGTCTGTTGCTACAAATAGATGTATTATGCCACTACTCATTTCCTGCTTGTTAATCGAATACCACATGCTGGTACTGAAAGGGGGGGGGGGGGGGGGGGGGGGGGGGGCACGGACATTTTGTCGTGAGGAAGAAGAAGGAGGAGTCATTCAAGAGAGAAACCCCCGGAGGAAACGTTAGCGTGACTTCACACCAGAGGAATGTAAGATGCGGCTTAATTGATTAGAGGACCACATGATGGAGGTCTTGAGAGGAGAGGGAAGGGTTGTTTTTTTTTATTTTGGGGGGAGGGGGTGTCGACCTTGTGGAGGGCACAAAGGTCACAGGCCTGTAGGCTATTGGTGCCTGTCAGGAATTCATCCACAAAGACCACCCTTTCTAATAGATTCAAGTCAATTGACAGCTAAGCATGATCAATGATGACAAGACAAGGCGATCTGCTGGGCCAAGGGTGGCTGTAGGAACACTGTGTCCCTGTGGTCGCAGTATTGTTCCCTCCTTTTCTCATCACACTTCTCCACCTCGCAGTCTGTTTTTACCCCTCTTTTCTTTTTTTTTTTTTACACAATTTGTGCTTTTCTGTGCACGTGTCCTGCAGCAAGACGGGCGACACGTCCGCGACTGCCACACACACACGCGCTCAAACACACGCAGCCTGAACAGATGGAACGGCACGGTCTGTCTGGCAGATTACCTTGCTGGTGGTCAGACTGAACCCGCTGCTCCTCTCGCCACCAACCGTCCTCTGCGGCGAGAGTTAAAGTCACCAACACACAAACTGTGAGCTACATACTAAGCATCGTCTACCTCGCATCGAGTTATTTATATCCCCGGCTTTCGGCTTGACCTCTAAAAAACATCAAAACACACCTTCAAAAACAACAGCGTCTAAATATAAAGTGCTTTGCATAAATTGTCACTTGTTTTAATCTGAGTGTTTGATGCCACTGGGACTTGACATTTCTCGCTTAGAACAATACTTTTCCTCTGTAGTGCTTCATGTGGCAGGCTGTCGGATTTCTTAGAGCTTTCTTGAGAAAAGGCTCATGGGAGAACGATGTGGGAAGAGAAGGAGAAAGAGAAGGAGGCTGCCACATGCCTGTCAATACTCCAATCAAAGCCAATTCTCCAGAGACGGTCAGGGGGACGAAGGGAGCATCACTATGACAACCCCCGGACCCCCAAAATCAGTACTTCAAAGGTGGAGAGGCGTCCCATTGAGTGAGTGGGAGACCACCTCCTGCACTCATTTACATCTCATTAGGACATAACTGCCTTTTAACAACGAGGCGTTTAAACAAACATGCACACGTCCCATAATGTGCACATGCGTTGGTATGTGAAGGGAGGGAACCAAACTAGTTTTATTACATACATTAGACACCACCCGTTACCTCAGGTAATCATGCAAACAATCCATGTGACAAGCCACTTCTTTCATTTTGTCCAACCCAATGTACATTTAGTAAACGTCTGCATGGTATGTGTTTCATGTCTTCATTGTTTCTGTTGCGTTCACTTTCCTCAAGCTGCATTAAGAGCAAGTGAGGTATGAATACATATAATTACATATAATGTAATCAGCTGACATGTGTGGCTTGATCTGTCACGAACAGGTGAGACGCCCTTAACACACTCAGTCTTCATTTCATACTAGGTCAACAAAGATCTGTCTAAGGTGAGTCAATGTAAATCAGGAAACGTGCACACACACATACACGCACACATACACACACTTAAGAGGATTGTTTATCGTGTCTGAGATGTCTCACTTTGTTCTGCACATGAAAACACTTCATCTCCTTTGGACCACTGTAGAACTACTAACTCAAATATGCTAGCCCTTCATTCTTTTCAGTATTGTCTTTCTTTTTTGTTAAACCTGATAATTGCATGCTCCTATACTTGATATTTTTATTATCTTTGACATTTGACATACTATACTGGCTGGGAACTTGACTGGAGTTGCAGATTCTGTTTTATAGTTAGAGAAAATGACAATGAATCTCTCTTGAACACTTCAATCTTTAAAGGTGCTTCTTGCGAGATTGGAAGCATTTCTATTGCCTCCCCATGGCTCTCAACATGGCGACGGCTGAGCCGGGGGGCTCGTGGCTAACGGTGCTAACAGGGAAAACAACGGCAACAGAGCTGACAGAGCTAACAGTGTTAACCTGAAGGGGGACTGGAGGGTGGTTGCTACGCTTCCGCAACGGCGTCATCGGGCTGGGCGGCGTTATCAGCTGTAACCGCCATATGTTAGCTATAGCCAGTGGTGCACAATCAAAGGCATGAACATGCACTAAAAGGTACGCACAGCCGGCTGAATGTCAAATGTCAAAGCACGGAGAAGTTTGGATTACAACACACACAGAGGGATAGAGACTTCATTCTCTGCTCAGGTAGACATTACTCCTCTATATCTTTACATAGCACATAATTGTTTGCTGCTTTATTAATGCTCATATAGAGCACCTTTTAGTTTGTCTAATACTCTACTCTTCCCGTTATCTGTATTTAATTCCGGCCATATTCAACTATGCATAACAGCTTCAATTTCACCGTGCATATACTGCACATACAATGTGTTTTGTACATACTGTATATACTGTATCATGTTTACACTACTGACATATCATGGCTGCAATCACTTGTACTGTAGATTATATATATATATATATAGTTACATCCCTTCTATCACTTTATGTGTCTATATGTACTTAGTATTTTGTGTCCAATGACAAGTTGAATCTAATGTAATCAATACCTTCTCCTAATCTATCTTTACACTGCGACTGCAAAAACTACAGTACTACTCTTCTGTTACTGCTGATATCACTATTGCTAGTTTCTAATACTAGCAGTACTACTACAATACAGCTGTACCTTCTCACATCCATATACACTCTGTGTCCACACACACACACACAAACACACAATGCACAAAGAAATGTAGGTCACGCATGTAGTGTCAACAGACGTGACACATCGTGAGGTAAAATTATGAGCGGAACCTGGAGCTGTGAATACCACAGGAGGGTCCAGCAGCGCAGGAGGAAAGAATCACTCATCGCAGAGACAAATGGATCCTTTGCCCACTGATAGCTAAACGCTGTTGGGACAGCCATCTTTCCTGACCACTGACTTCCTGTTTAGGCCAGGGTTCAGCATGATACCATTAAAACGGTGCCAACAACACCACTTCCTGTCAACACAAACATTCAGCTCAAATTTATGGCCTCGGTTTCCCTTCTTCTCGCCTCGAAGGCAAATAAGTACTCCTGTTGGATTGAATGAACTTCTCTTCTCTTCTCTCTTTGACCGCTTCCTAATTCACGTAACTCATGCTAATCTGACTGCAGCGGGCTGACAGGACGGAGCATGTTTGCAGGAAGTGAAACGTTCCATTTTCTTTCTCCTCCAAACTGCACATTGATGATGTCAGGGGTGATATATCGACCTGGTGGGAACCCAACCCTCGAGGAGGAATGCATCTAGACACACACATACATGCACATACACATGCACACACACACACACACACACACACACACACACACACAAACTGAAGGCCTCTCCTGCCGGAGGTGTTGAAATGCTTGTAAGTCTTGAAATGCCAGTTGAGACGCTGAGCTCCCCTTTCACACACACCGTGCAGCCAGAGACAAGAGAGCTGACAAATGGATGCGTTGAAACATATTAACCATCTCCCTTTGTGAGCGGACAAACATGTAATCTGGCTAATGACCCCTGAGGATCAAAACAAATGCAGGGAGATAAAGACGGGGAGAGGAAGGAGGAGGGGAATGCTAAAAAGAGCTCATTGACCTCCAGGAGGGCTTTGCAGGGTTCAAAAGGGCCAAGGGCTTCTTTCTGCTCTCCTCTGGGGGGTTACGTGTACGTGAACATAAAGTCAGTGAACAGATTAAATACCTGTTCTTACATGTGTCTGGTGTTTAGGAACATACAGTAGTCGCATTGGTTCTCATGAGTCTGTGTGGGGTGAAAACACAAACTCAAACAAAGACTTTGGGTATCTTCGTCTCCATCGGTGTTCATCACAATAAACAGGTCACTTAGCGGAACGCTATCTCGCTACTTTTCTTCCCCTCAAACCCACATCGACTCTCTCTCTCTCCATCGTGCCGGTAATGTTATGATTATACGAAACGCATTATCTGCTATCTCTCCTTCTATCAAAGCTAACACACAGCTGCACAACCAGTCAGGTGAGGTCACCTGCACAGTCCTTTCAACACAACATCCGTTAACATGTTCACAGAGACTGTGTTGAAATACTCCCGACGCTCAGAGCATGGAAAGTCTAGTACTTCTTTGATATGCACAAAATGAGAACAATGGGGACTAGGGCTGTGCAATATGAGGGATGTGCATTTCAAGAAAAGATACTATTCCAAAATCACTGGGTATTAGTCAATTATTATTCAAATCATCCAATGGAGGATGATAGATAGCTACATAGTTCAATAACTAGTCACAGATAGACAAATAGATAGCAAGATAGTGTTGATCATTTAAGTATGTTTTTGCTAATTAGAGCAGAGTTAATTTAACGGGCTGTGGCTCTCCTGTCTGTGTGACTGACCCCCACATCAGCATCAGTTCAATCAGGCTTCCTTCCCCTGATTCACGAGCCTACAAACTCCCCAAAGCCTCCATCTTTTTTTTTTACAAAGAGCAACAATAGGCCTGTAAAACTGTCAAGGCAAAACAGAATTTATGCACGACACTTTAAACAGTCGGGCCAAACGTTTCTCTCAGGGCGAGTCAGGAGATGTTTTTTGAAATAGGGTCTGTGGGTGCACATTTCATTGTGATACAGCGTCTATAAGTGAGGAGCTTTCTCTTTCATCGAGAGACGGGCCGATCAAACCGGCCGGATCGTGTTGCCGGTGCCCGTGCTGATAATCCATCACCGATATTGATTTCCAGTTGATCGTCGAGGCTCCTAATGATGTTCACCTTCAGGGCCAAGCTCATTGATTCACGGTCGTGCCTTGATCTATAACTGGTAATGTGATCCGTGCAACAACAGTGATGCACAATTACCTCCCATTTTACGCTCCAATGGGAACTGGTGAAAGCTGCGACTGATCAATCCAATGAATAAATAAACAGAAATATGGGACACAGAAAGGACTGCTTTATTGTGAGAAATACATGTTTCGTCCGCTCTCATAATTATCTGTTTCTAATCTATACCCTGACGTCAGCAAAAGGATGAGAAAACGTGCATATCGCTTTCCATCTGAAACTCCCACACAGACAGGATGCCTGGTTACCACCGGCGTGAAACCTCAATGCATTCTTCACCTGGTCTACTGGTAGGTAACTGCATTTCTTCCAGTTAATGTGTCCGGTACTTCCTTAACGGCAAACTCAATGACCGAGATATGATACAGCTGACAGTATGTCCCATTCTAACTGATGAAATATATCCAGCTTTTGTGCCAAATGGGACATTACTGTAATATATTACAGACATATTTCCCATGAGGAGTGTGCCTTTATATCCATTCTCAACGTCTGCTAATGCGACACAGGAAGGATTAACCTGGGTGGAATGGATTGCTCCAAAGATCCTGGCAAAAACATACAGACGCATTACTCAAGTGGAAAAAGTGCTGTTTATGTACTCCATGAATCACCTGAAGTGCCAGTTTAATTGTACAGGTAGACCTGTAGGTGCTTAGACGCCGTTTGGAGGCAAGATCTAACAAGATAGCAGCCGCTTCTTCACACTTCTGGCATCCTTGAAATCCAATATCAAAAAGGGCCAAAATACTTCCTCGACAAGTTTATTCTTCCCAAAATAGACTTGATGGGAAAATATCCCCCAAAATAGACATGGGAAAAAGAGACACCATTTTTTTCCCCGAGCATAGTTGTCATATTGGTTTATATTCAAAATAACTTGAGAAAATGTTTTGTTAGGGTTGTTCACTGAGGAATTGCTATTACTGTTAGATCTCACACAAATTCCTCAGGGATTTGTTGCAACTCGCTCCTGCTTTTCTCTGGAAGGCCAAGTCTCTTGCAAAATCCGGATGAAGTCACCTCTGGCAGCAAACTACAAATACAGAGCTTCTTTTTACCTGAATCATCCTCTGAGGGGCCATGTACAGTCTGATTCTATATGTGTGGGGCGCAAAGCTGAAATTATCTTTCCACTTTTAGACGAGCACCCTTGAGCAATTCTAGGAAGACACTGAATCATCAGAAAATGAAATACAACACCCATGCGTCCTACCTCCATCCATTTTCTTCCACTGATATGGGGGTATTCCTCGAGAGAATCACTATCAGTGCCAATCATAGATAACTGTAAATGTTCTTTAAAAATACTTTTTATTACATTTATCTAGTAATAGTGTTCTGCTTTTGGTTGATGAACCAGGAAGGCCCTTCAGCTCCTCCGGTTTTTCTCTTTTAGCTGTTACACAAAGCAGAACAAAAGGTTTTAGTGATGCTGCTTTCAGCCATTATGCTCCAAGCCACTGGATGAAAATATTGATATTTTTAAACATAAATTAAAAACCCATCTATTTATCTATCTGGCTTTTATGTAGTGTTTTATAATTTGTGCGGTTTTATTATTTATACTTATTCTATTATAATTGTATATATATTTTACTCTGTTATATTTTATTAACATTTTACTACTTTAAGTAACTGTTGATTATTAAGAATTATTTTATTCTTTTTATTTTATTAACATTTTATTACTTTGAGTATCTATTAATCATTGTTAATTTTTTATATTTTATTAAAATGTTACTACTTTGACTGCCTATTGATTATTATTAATTATTTTATTATATTTTATTTTATTAAGATTTTACTACTTTGACTAACTGTTGATTATTATGAATTATTTTATTCTATTTTATAACATTTTACTACTTTTAACATCCTAAGTTTTGTCAATCGCTTGTAAAGCACTTTGAAATACATTTGCTTTGTTCGAAAGGTGCTGCATGAATAAAGTTTGATTGATTGAGTGAGTGATTGATTGATTGATTGATTGATTGAATGATTGATTGATAACTTTCCTAGTGACAAGCAAAACACACGTGACAATATCAATGAAATAAAACATCATCTACATATTTAAAAAAAAAAAAAAAGCATAAAGGGCATTACAAGACGCAAAAAGAAAGCGTTGATCCATGATGTAAAGCTGATGTTTGATTGCTGTTAAGTGGCTTTAGGGATAGAGTTAACGCCTGGTTTAGTTCGGGGTGAGGCGAAGGTGAAGGGGGGATGTGTAGGCTCCACTGTGTTGGGGGGGGGTGGAGGGTTTCGCTGGAGCTGAAATGTAATGATGTGGATCATGGACAAACATGGCCTCTTGTTGGAGTTGGTTTGTTTGAGGAGAAGATGCCACTGTGGAATCTGACCTGACATGATTAAAGAAGAGGAGACTTAATGCTTTCCACAGACCGAGCTGCTGTAGGGAGCTGTTAGCGGGTTAACAAGCTTGTGTTGTCTTGAGCAGGGTCCTATATGGACCATATAGCTGCTGAATTCACACATAAAGCTTTTATATCTGATGTGTTGTTAAAGGTTGGACTGTGCTTGTTCTAAACAGACCTGGATTATTCAGACACTTGAAAATACATGTTGAAATACAAGAATGATGAGCAAGCTATTACCCAATGAGAAGAAGACAAAAACAAGGTTTTTGATTACATGAAAACACATGATTCATTTTTAGTACATTGGTACATTGTGTGACAAATGTCTCACCACTGCAACGTTTATTGTTTCGGTTTTTAATAAACCCATGTGGGCGGCTACTTGTATGTCCACACCAATGCATTTTTTTACTTGCATAAATCAAACAATTTTAATAAGTTCGGCTGTCTCACTCATTCTAGTTGCTCTGGAGAAGAGTGCCTGTTATATGGGTCAAATGTCAACAAAGGATAAAGGATATTAGGGATGGTTTAATATGGAGAAAAATCAAATACCACGATATTTTTGAACAAATACCTAGATATTGATATTGCAGCGACATTGTAGGGTTGACCATTGGTGCTTTTACAAAATATTTACGCATCATTTTGATAAATAATCATCTGTAATGTGGATATAATTACTAAGTGGGTAAAGGCAAATAACAGAACAGTCTGGTAAGTTCAGAGAAACACATCACTTTACTGTAATGCAACCTTTAAAACCAGGAAAAGACAACATTCATGCCATATTACGATATCCTAAATCTAAGACCATATCTAATCACATCACGATATTGATATAATATCGATATATTGCCCAGCCCTACTATTTACCCTACCCTCACGGATATAAATGGGATGGACATAATAATAGAAACACCTGTGCAATACAGTTCAACAGCACCACAAACTGCAGCCGTATACAAATCAACACCTCTCCAAAAACAGTTTCACCAACAGAAGGCAGGATTTATTGCAGGGCCGTTATAATAAACTGGCAACTGAGGGAATATAAAATACAGAGTGTGTGAAATCCTTATAAACGTGGCCACAATCCAGTGAGACAATATACATAAGTTTATGTTTATATGCAAAGCATAAAATTGTCCATTTAACAACATTTATGACTTTGGGCTACATCCATGTGAGAGCAATATAACATATATGCAATGTAACCGAGCTGAACACAAGTTGTCCAGATGAAGCACAGACCAGCTTCAGACGAGTCTATTTGGTATTGTAATCTGTTTCTATCGCTCACTGATTATTTGTTATTTCACGGGTGAGTTGAGGTGATGTGATGACTGTACACACCAGCTGTATACCTCAATGTTTACACTGAAAACAAAACTATGACACCAATAAGAGCCTACGCACGTACAGCCACCACACACACTCAGACAGACACACTTCAAATATTGATGATGTGCGTGCTCTCTAACCTAACACAGCCAGTCCTGATGTCACTGCAGCAGGTTTTACTCACAATAATATGCTTGTGTTTGCACTATCCACTGGGGTGACTTATGAATCTTTTATCAAAACTGGCCTAATTGCTTAACCATCCATGTGCCGGTCCAGGGGTGGTGGTGGGGGGGGGACTGGCATGTCATAAAAACAACAAGCAAAGTCTGCCTTTTCCTCTACGTCTGTCTATTTTCATATGGACTTTATCATCCAAGGTGAGCAGTGGGCGCTTTTATGAGTGTAATTAGCCACATATTCAGCAATAATTCAATGAATATAATAAGTTGTAGACAACTAGAGAGAAGAGAGAGTGTGCATTTGTTTTTCTTTTATGTGGGAAGAGGTTTACGATACGAATACAAATCAGCAATAACCAGACATAACAATCATATCAACATCTGGGCAATTTCAGAGTAAATCAGTGGGTGTGCACTCAACCCTTTTCCCTCGGAGCCGAGACAACAGCATGAAGCCAATATTCTAATATTTATTAATAAGTGTTTGCTCTGCTGGTGCGCAGAAAACAAGCAGCCGTATACAGCTTCCTGTCCTCAGCCTATCTGCAAAAACAACTTTCCCCTTCTGTTCTCACTCCCACTCTCTGCCCTGTTTCACAGCAGAGGAAGCTGCTGCTGCTGCTGCTGTTACTAGAGGGTCAGAGCTGAGCAGCAGTTTGAGAAAAAGTAACAGAGCGGACGGACAAGAGCCTGTGGGGAGTTTTTGACTCCCAAACCATCTCCCCAGTTCCTGGGAGCTGAGTAGCCAGTCCCAGGAAACTCCCTGCTTTTCCTACGCTGTGGACTAAACAGCTGCAGATTCTCACTATTCACTGGCTGAGGTTGTTTTGACTCAACCCCCAACCAAGGGGAAAGAAATCACAATATTTCTACATGCTGAAAAGTGTGTTTCTGGTATTGAATGGTAATGTCACTAAATGTATAAATCTTGGATCTACTGTGATATCAGTTGAAGCTGCAGTGGTTATAATTGGAGCAAATATGATTAAAAAAAAAGAAGTTATTTCTATAAAATGGTCACTTTATCCTGACAGTAGTGCATGAGATTGGTGATCTGAAAGAAATCATGTGCCTCTCATGTGCCTCCGGTGCTCCTAATGACATCTGCAAGATTTCACAGACCGGAGGAAAACAACCAATCAGAGCTGATCTGGAGTCTGCCGTCCAGCTGCCGTCTCTCAGCTGTCAATCACTCACAAACTCCGACTGTAATGTCTACTTCTCACTTCAAATGTTTTCAGAAACATCTTGTAGTGTACTTTTTAGCTGTAAAATGAGAAAGTTTGTGACCCGGACGCCATGTTGAGATCAAGTTGAGGAAATACCAAGCACCGCCCACCAGCCGGAGCAAACCTTCTCATTCTACAGCCTAGTTTGGCTGTTTGATTGGAGTTCGCGAGTGATTGACAGCTGCCTCCGTTGAATGAACAGCCAATAGGAACGCTCTCTCTCTCTCTGAAATGACCTGTGATTGGTCAAAGTCTTCCGTCACGGGCTAGATTTTTTAAAGCCTGAAAACAGAGCCATGAGGAGGTGCAGAAACACTTGAATTACAATATGTTATATATTAAGTATTAAAGGGACTGTTTGTAACTTTTTACACGTATAAATCTACCGGGTCGGTTTCCCATGCGCGCTCGCTTCTGCGCGCTCGCATATGCGCGCTCGCGTGTGGCTATGCTGTTCAGACCGCTCCTCTGCCTGCTTGCCTTCACTCACACAACGTGCGCGTTCTCTCTCCACCTCACGTTCATGCGCGCTCACTCCACACTGCAGAAGAGTTAGTTTAGCTCTGAGAATATCTAGTGAATTTTCAGTGGACGTTTGTGCAGAAATAACTGCTGCAGCTCCTCCAGACAAACAGAGGTTTCCCGTGTCTTGTGAAGTGACGGGGCTCTGCAGCGAGAAACGTTTCCGTCTCTGACCTGGTGCCGGTCTCTCCCTCCCACCGCGGTTGGAGACGATAACGTTTCTTTTCCTGCTTCAGCCCCGGAGGCTGAGGCAGGAAAAGCCAACACTAGGATCAGCATTGATTCATGGAGAGACCTTCGTCTGGTCAGCTAACATTACTGCCAAGCAGCTGAAATATAGAGTGATATTGTGGTTTTAGCTGACGTGTGTCGCTTCACTGTTTTGTGCGATGCTCGTTCATGTCTATGTAGAGCGAGCAAGCGCGAGCCCGACGCTGACTTTCGTTGACTTAACGGCCACAGGTGTCGCTATTAACAAGCATTTCTGAAAGTTACAAACAGTCCCTTTAAGTATTCAATAATTTACAAGCAAATCAAGTTTATTATATTTATTATTATTATTATTATGAATGTTGCTATTATTATTATTATTATTATTATTATTATTATTATTATATGTCTATATTTTATTTATTTATTTTTATTTTTATTTTTATTATTATTTTTTTTCAAATGCTGGTTTTCTCATCTTCTATTGTCTGGCTGAAACATACTGGAAGCTGTCATTCTTCCTGCTCACAGCTGGCCTTCAACTGGAATCCGTTCTGTAAACGTTTTCCCTGAATAAGTCAATATCAAGGACCGTGTGTGTGTGTGTGTGTGTGTGTGTGTGTGTGTGTCAACGCCTGTGCTGCCTGTGCTGCATAATTACAGATGCACCATTCCTCCTAAGCTGTCATTAGAAAAGGGAATGGGAATGACTCCAGGCTTCAAACCACCGACCGCTCGCGGTTACGTAACACATGCTCTCCTCTCTCGCATCCTGTCTTCTCCAGGAGACAGCTGAAAAGTCCCCGGACCTCCAGTTCCTATAGTGTGAGGAAATGTTGCTCCTCACAGCCCGAGGGGGGAGTTTGTTATTTTTTCCAAGGAGGGGGCATTTTTTTTTTCTTTCATTTTTTTGGAAAGAAATCGACTGTGTGTGTTTGTTTTTTTTTTTAGTATGTCTTTGTCTGTCTGGCTCGCTGTGTTTGGGTGATGGTGCGCGTTATGTAGTGCTGCTGTTCTCACAGTGTCCGTGTGAGGGCGCACTGAGCCTCCTTTCATCCAAGAGATGCTGCTGGTGACCAAAGAGACAAAAGAGAAAATGATATGTAGAGCTCTACAGGAGAGCAAAGAGAGGGGCAGGAGTGGAGGAATACATCTCTACACAGCATTTGAAATCAATCATACACAAGGGTGTGCTCATAAGAAGTGATGCTTATGTATAATGATATATTTCATATATCAAAAATCATTATTTTACCACTAGAATTTACAATATGTTGATGTTTTGTTAAATGTTTTGTTAAAAAATATATATATAAATTCACTTTTGAAATACTGCCACTAAGAAAATTGTTTTGAATCAATGTGTAATAAATAAATAAATATATTTGAGGGTCATGTAGTGGAGGAATACATCGCTACACAGCATTGGAAATCAATCACACACAAGGGTGTGCTCATAAGAAGTGATGTATAATGATATATTTCATATATAAAAAAACATTATTTTACTACTAGAATTTACAATATTTTGATGTTTTGTTAAACAAAAATATATATATATATAAATTCGCTTTAAAATACTGCCATTAAGAAACAAATAGTTTTTAATCAATGTGTAAAAAATAAATAAATATGTTGTTGGGTCAAAAATATATATAAAAATTCGCTTTTATAATACTGCCATTAAGAAACAAATTGACTTAATCAATATGTAATAAATAAATAAATATATTCTAGGGTCATGTGTGTGTGTTTGAAAACACTGCCCTTCACTTGGACGGTTGAAGACCTCAGGTCAGCAGCAGCAGCATCCATCCTGCTGCAGTGCCCTTGAGCAACCTGAGCAAGACTTCCAATCACTAACAGCCCCTGGGTTTACATCCACTATAGCTGATCCTGCATGGGTCTGACATCCCCAGTGGAGAGATGGAGGATGGAGGGGAGAGAGAGAAAGACAGTTCAACCTGAGGCTGTCAATATTATATATTGTCTTTCTTTCACTCTTTTTGCTTTCATTCTTGCTCTCAATGTTTAGGCTGTTTTTTCTCGATTCACCTTGAAAGAAACGCTCCCAGCCAGCCAGCCAGCCAGCCAGCTTCAAACCCAAAGCCCGACTGTACCACCCTCCCACCCAGCCAGAGAGGGAGGAGTCAGCTTCTCTCTCTGCAGAACTGAGTGTATAACACTCTGCAGCCAGCCACAATGTGTGTCAGAGGACTGTCTGTGCTCCCTGTAAGTAGATGCCTGCTCCAAATCTGGTGTCTGTATTACTGACTGCGAGATATACGAGGAAAAATCGGTGCGCACATTTATCATCCCAAGTCTGGACAAGGTGAGCATCTTCTCATTCCAGCTGGTTTCAATATTGACATTATTTCATTTTCACATTTTTCACACACATCAGCTGAGTCTCTGTTAGATGTGGTTGTTGTCATTCCATGTGTTTTTTTTTTTATGTAAACATTTTTTTTTGGTGCTTTAATGAAATTTTTTTCTGGCATGTTTGGCGAGGAGTGTGCCAATGCGTCACATTTTACGCACATTTTACGCACGGTATTGTCTTTATTTATTGTAGTATTTATCGACTGTACTATTTATTTATACATTTTAAGGGCTGAGAGAGAGACAGAGAGAGACAGGGTTAAAATGCATTTCATTGCATTTCACTGTACACTGTACTTTTAAATGCATATGACAAATCAACTTGAAACTTGAAACATTCTCCTGTGAGAATAAAAACCCCACAGTGTGGAATTTAGTGGAGCAGACTGTCTGTGTGTCTGTGTGTGGGCTTTTGACTCATGCTCTCTCTCTCTCTCTGCAGCAGAGTGGAGTTTTCAGGTGTGATATATCCTCTTGGGAACCGAGGGAAAAAAGTGTCTTCCAATTTCATTTTTTTGTGTGATTTCCTTAATATTTAGGGTTTAAAGAAAATCTTACAATTTAGACTTCTTTTTCAATTTAATTTTTATTTTTTTTATTTTACAGCATGTAAGCTCTGTAGTGGACCATTTTAATGTTAAAATGATACAAAAAAATGAACAGATTATGGCTGTAGAGTGCATATTAAACCAAAAAATACATTCAACTTGATTGAAAAACTAAAAAAAAATATATAATTTGGGATCATGGTAACACAAACTATAAATTATATTTACAGAAAATGGGTAAATTCCATGTTAATGTAACACCCATAATGCATACATGTATCACTGACATGTATCAGTGATCATTGAGGTTTCCCAAGTAGAAATACAATTTGCCTCAAGCATGCAATATAGTATAGTATGGTAAACAGGAGACCATAACATTGGGATTGTCCCAATGATGCCCAGGATGTTCAAGAGTAGCTCAAAAGAGTAAAAGGGGATGTATGTGGACAAAATGTCCACTATAGGGGACACAAGTCAATGGGCTGGGTCTCAGGAGGATATTAGAGAGTGAAGAGTGGGAATGAAGGAGAGACGCTCTTTCAGTTTGGACACTAAAGTGTCTTTTTCTGTTTCCTTTCCAGGTTTTTTTCGCCTGTTGGATAAAAAAAATGCCCACGATTGTAAAAAACTCCGATTTGGAGTTTGACTCCTTACAACCGTGTTTCTACCCGGATGAGGACGACTTCTACTTCTGTGGTCCCGACTCTGCGCCACCAGGAGAGGACATCTGGAAGAAATTCGAGTTGTTGCCCACTCCGCCTCTCTCTCCGAGCCGAGCCGCGCTACCTGGAGAGCCGGCAGCAGAGCCTCCTCTTCTGGGCTTCGGCCTGGGAGACCCGCTGGACTGGGCTTCGGAGCTGCTGCTGCTGCCGGAGGACGATATCTGGGGGGCGTCCGACGATGGAGACCTGTTCGGCGGCTCCGCTTTGGATACTAACCCGGACAACATCATCATCCAGGACTGTATGTGGAGCGGCTTCTCCGCCAGGGAGAAGCTGGAGAGGGTGGTGACGGAGAAACTCGGCAAGGCGATTTCCATTTCTACTGGAGCCACCACCAGCAGGAGCGTGTGCGTAAAGCTGCCGGAGGTTGTGAGCTGCAGCTCGGCGTCAGAGTGCGTGGACCCCACGGTAGTCTTCCCTTTCCCGGTGAACAACAAGAAGAACAGCAGCAGGGACTCAACCGAGACTGTAAACACACCCACAACCCACGGGAGCGCTCCCAGTGACTCCGGTAAGAATCTTTTTTTTTTATATATACTTTATTTTCCCCCCTTTTTCATATATGCAATCCAGTTTGTACATTACAACAGTCTATAAACCAACTTTTAAGTAAGCTGAGCATCAAGTACACTAGTGAAAACAACCTCAACATTCAAAACCAAAGCAAAACCAGGAAAAGAAATAACAATAATAATAATAATAATAAAAAAAGAAAGCTTTTGTTTCCTTTTTATATATGAAATTATGGTGCCAAGAAAAAAACACACCAAAATATCACAATATTATGAATACTATTATGTTTATTAGCCTTTTTTATTGTTGTTGTTGTCATTAATATTATCATTATCATCATTATTATTGTTATTGTTGGAGTGGCTGGAGCTTGTTCATATGACTGGCCCTGAATCGGATTATCTCGTTACATTCCACGCACACACACACACACACACACACACACACACTGGAGTAGTGACACAGTGAACGAGGTTTATGTAATCAGCAGGCTCTTCATCCGGCAGATGGCAGTAAAATGGGGAATTGTGTGCCTTCCTGAACTCAGTTGGCATCCGAGCCCAAACAAAAAGACACCACACACACACTCACTCACTCACTCACTCACTGCCTGACTGACTGACTGCAGCCGGCTGTAGGAGGTAGAAGATGAAAAGGTGTTCAATAATGTGATGAGCTGATAAAGTGTCTGGTAAAGGCTTTCATTACGCATGGATTAGGGGACAATTTGCGCACACAGTGGGTGAGAAATTGGCACTTGTTTTTTGGACAGACTGTACTGCCTTGAGTTCAGCATGATGACTAAAATTAGCCCCAAGAAGAAGAAGAACAGGAGTCACACTATAATAGCACAAAGGAGGATGAAGACAACCACAACAAAACAGGAATATAGATTGACCTGATTCTTTTGAGGTATGAAGTCGGAAGTGTTTAGATGGGAAATGAGTGCTGTGTGTGTGTTTAATCGCCCTAAGACTTCATCTCCCATCTATTACCGCCTACGAGCTCCCTAAACAAACACTCACGAGCCCTTATCAGCGTGTTTTCGCTGTGAAACAGCAGTACAAAGGCCTCCAGCTTGGCACAGAAGGGTAGACCCAGCCAGCCTTTGCCAAACACCTCCTCCACCGCGAAGAAAAGAGGCCGGAGCGGAGGAGGGCCCTGGCTGTTTCTTTTTTTTCTTCTTCCTTTTTTTTTTAGGGGGGTGACAGCTTTGAACGAGCGCTCCATCTCGACAGCTGTCTCCCTGGCGCCGCTCCAGCTCGGAGGCTTAAAGGGCGGTGATCCGATCGCCTGCCGCCTCGCCGCCCTGCACGCAGTAACCGCTCCAATGCGCTTCCGCCGCTCGCAGCGTCGAGACGCGTTCCTCTTTGTGTGTGAAGCAAGCGTTATTAGATACAGATACAGATACAGATAGCTTTATTTATCCCCGAACGGCAATTCAGTTTCTGCAGTCCACCGAGACATATACACATTCATACTGCACAATCATCAATGACAGAGGGAACACAGTATAGGTGGCATATGGGGAGGTGCAAGATCAATAAAAGTACAAGAATAACAATATTCACAATAAAAAAAACAATAAATACAAGAACGAGATAAAAAGAATAAAGTGCCAAGAGTATTGCACATTGCAAATTATATCCACATTACCTTCTCATCAAAGACACACAGACTTTAGACAGGGCACAATGTAGTTAGGCCAGTATTCAGTTGTACAGCTGTGAGACAATGGCTGTGAGAGAAGTGGCTATTTTATCCCCCCCAGGCAGAAATGTTGTTGTACTCCTCCTATTTATACTCTCTTCAGCTCCAATAAAATGAGCTGTTCCATTCTGAGTGAAACACCAAACAACAAAAAATCCCAGCTTCACATGTGGCAAAGCCAGCCACGCCCCCTCATCCACCCAGCTGTGCCCGGCTTTGTTTTGATGCTGGTGCCAGATTGGGTGTGTGTGTGTGTTCAGTGAGTGTGTTGAGACAGCATCCCGGTGCAGCGGTGTCTGAAGTGGGTTACTGTAAAGCTGTAAAATGCCACACTCTTCAGATGCTCCTGAGCTGATAATGAGAGCCATTATCACAAAAGGCATTTTTAACCGGGCCTCACACTCTCTGCCTCGCCATTGCCCACTTCCTCTCATCTTCAAAAGGCGCCGGTTCGTGATAAGCCTCAGCTGCTCTCAGCTCCATTCCCAGCACAGGTATTAAAAACCGAAAAGCTCAGCTGGAATAAGATTTCTTTTTTTTTTACCTCATCAGAGGTCAAAGTTAAGGTGAAGTTCTTAATGGCTCACCGAGGCTGCACTGATAGACTGAAACTGTCTACGGTCTAACCGGAGAAGATTAGGAGAAGTTTTTGAAGGAGGGATAGAGAATGAAAGGCAGAGATCCAGCCTGTCTGCTCGGCGGCGCTGAGACTGAACGTGTCAACGCCTGCAGAGTAGATTAGTGGAGCAGTGACTGACACTAAGCATTAAGAGGCTTCTGCTTAAGCAAACAGCGTTGAGCAAAAACTCCCACACACACACTCTCACATTCATACCTGTCACCTGCTGGCACATAGATGACATAGTGGGAATGCTTGGTGTGTCGGAGCGATTAAGTCACTCACATTCTCTTTTTTCTTTTCCCAGAAGAGGAAGATGACGAAGAAGACGACGACGACGAAGAAGACGAAGAAGAAGAAGAAGAAGAAGAAGACGAGGAGGAGGATGATGATGACGAGGAAGAGGAGGAAGAGATTGATGTGGTGACGGTAGAGAAGAGGCGATCCACAATCAGCAAGGCGTCACCAATGGCGACGGGTACGGTTACTATATCTGTGCATCCCAAGAGCCAAGAGGCGAGAGGGTCCGGCGTGGTGAGCCGGTTCGTCAGCAGAGCTCCTCAGGAGCTGATCCTGAAGAGGAGCTCGGTCCACCAGCAGCAACACAACTACGCAGCGCCCTCGCCGTACGCTTCGGACGACGACCCCGCCCCGCCGCCAAAGAAGCAGAGGACATCAGACGCCCCCCGACCTCCCACCAGAACCATCTCGTCGTCCTCCTCGTCGTCCTCCACGTCCTGCAGCTCGGTCACCAGCACGTCGGGGCCGCGCAGCAAGCGCAGCGCCAGCGGGGACAGCAGCCCGCGCGGCAGCTCCGACTCGGAGGACAGCGAGCGTCGGCGCAACCACAACATCCTGGAGCGCCAGCGCCGCAACGACCTGCGCTCCAGCTTCCTGACGCTGCGCGACCACGTGCCGGAGCTGGCGCACAACGAGAAGGCGGCCAAGGTGCTGATCCTGAAGAAGGCCACAGAGTACGTGAGCTCGCTGGAGACGGAGGAGACGAGGCTGCAGCAGGAGAAGGACAGGCTCCAAGCCCGCCGGCAGCAGCTGATGCGCAGGCTGGAGCAGGCTAGGACTCGCTAACAGACAACCACTACAACACGGAAACACTCACATACACCCTGGATGACCCCCACTACCCACAACTCCACCTCCACCTCAGTCTGAAACACAACTAGATGCACACACACATAGGCCTATACAGCTAAGCACAAACACATAGGCCTGCATATCTGTCGCGCACACACACAAACATCTCAGAGGACGTTTATCTCCAGACACACACACCTGGAGGAAAAGGGACAGGGGTCGCCCGGGGGGATGCTCGGACTTTCACTGCCGCCACTTTTTTTGCACATTTGTTGACGTTAAGAATGTTTAGGGTTTACTTTTTCAATCCAGTCACATTGAGGAAAGATAAAAAAAGAGAAAAGAATGAGGAAGAAGAGAGGACACACCTTGTTTTGTCTTCCCTTCCTCTGGTTTTTTATATCATTTGTATTTTTTTTGTACTCACTGTGACACCAGCCTGGAATCAGGTGATTCCCACAGGGATGGGTGTAAGAGGGCACTTTGCTTGGAGAGTTCACGTACAAGACGCAGTGCACACTTACTTTGCCTTCACCACTGCAACAAAACTGAAGAGACTATATATATGACGACTGAGGGTCACACAAGCAATGCCACTACAGGTTCTCTTTCTTCTCTCACTCCTCTCTCACACTGGTGCTCAAACCAAGTCAGTGGATGTATAACTGTGCACCTTGCTAGCCGACACTTTTGTATATAACAATAGTGTACAGACAAAAATAAACTCAGATCTGCCTTGTTTTGTAATACATTTTGTCCTTGTTTTTTTATATATACATGTCAGGAAGCTGCCAATAACTAGACTGGAAGTTTATATACCTTTAAAAAGTACTGTAAGGCCTCGATTTTTGAGAGTCATGAAACTTTGTAATATAACAATATATTGTTTTCTTCTCTTTTTTCTTTGTATTGTATCATATTACTAATTCTACACACCTTTATGCTTTTAGTGTGAACCTGATACATACTAAATTTGATACTTATATTTTCGTATGAAAATGAGTTCTCGGTAGATATCACTTTATCTCTTTTTTTTTTTCTTCTATCTCAAATAATTCTTTTGTACAGCAAATGTGTTTTATCCTCATGTACCTGGCCTTTTTTTCTTTACTCCTCTTTTGTTTATATTTGTAACTATCGGGTGCATAGAACTGGGTAAACGGATATAAGATGTTTGTTTTTTTCACTTTTAAAATGTACATTTAGTGCTGCAACTCATAGCACTTTGAAATACCTCATTTTGAAAAATAAATAGACATCATGAAATCCTCATCTTCGCCTTTGTGGATGTTTTTTTATTGTTGAAACTGTGAGCGTCACCTTTGAACCCTTCGCCCTTTCATATCTGTTTATTTTTCTATTTGCCTCTACATTTCCGTATTTGTTTTGCCGCTCTCAAAGACTCATCCTGACAAAGAAATAAAGAGTGTCTTCTGTCTCAGCACCCTGCGGCTGCCTCCCCCTCTGTAGCCTCTCACACCCACCCACACACACACACCTACGCACACACACTTCAAGTGCACCGGAGCACACACTCTCTCTGTTTCCCTCTCTCACCGACACAGCCCTTCCTACCACATTGTTCAGGCTGTTGCCATGGAAACTGGAGCAGCTGCTGAGTGGCAGACACCGAGAGTGAGTCTTTTATTTGTCTGTTAGTAGTCTGTGTATTTCTGCCTGCTGCATGTGTGCGTGTGTGTGTGTGTGTGTGTGTGTGCGTATGAATGCAAATGTCTGTATGTGTGTCTACCTTTTGTCCCGGTCTGTGTGTGGCCCGGGCGCCTGATATCTGCGGCGTTGTGCGCTGCCTGCCACGGTGCCAGGACAAGGCTGGATACTGTTTACCAACATCAGCCACATGGCTCTGGCCTCCTCCTCCTCCTCCCTTACCTCCTCCTCTTCCTCCCCTCTTTCCTCCTTTCCTCTGTGCCTCCAGTGCCGGGCCTTAGCCCAAATATGTGCCACTCAGGAGTCTGGCCAGGCGTTCTCTGGAGATGGCTGAAAGAGAAATCTGTTGCCACGGTCTGAGTAGCCATTCAGCGCGACAGTGTGTTCACAGAGGGAAGGAGAAAGAGACTTGCCGAGAAGGGAATTAACAGGACATAAAAACACACATTGTTGATGACTTTGATTAATCCTTTTTTTACCTAAGAAAGCACCATACGACAGGGTTTCGTCTTCTTCAGCTAAAACGATATATATTACTTAGAGGACGCTTTACAGTAGAATCAAACACTCCAATCTTTACTATTTCAGTGCCATTTAACTGCTTAAGACCCCATTCATCCACAGGAGCAGGACCCAAACCATCCAGAGGTATGTTCACTATGCGAGAGACAGCGCTATATGAAGACTGATGACTTTGTTTTAGAGCTGAGACAGCCCGAGACTGAGTCTCTCGGTGGGGGAGTGGAACTGGTGGATTACATAACAGGAGTCTGGTGGGTCTGGTGTCTTTGTGCGCACTTACTGTGCATGTATATGTGTGTGTGTGTGTGTGGGACAGGATCTAGTGTCTTTGTGTGTCCTCTCGTGGGACTTCCCCTTACCATCTGCCTAATGGCTTATCCTGCTTGGTTATAGGATGAAAACAAGTTCACGGACAATAACATCCCAGGGAGAAAAAATGAAATAAAAGCAACATATTGCAGCCAGTTTGCTTCAGATTAACTGTGACATTTAAGAAGAAATCGAACACGTGTACAGTACTGCTCGCACTTCGTAACAGTGTCCAGTGCCACATTTCCCGCCCCCACACTCCCCTGTGTTAAACAAACAGAAAACCGTACACCTCTCAGCTGTGCTCACACACGCTGCCTTCCTCTTCAAACTCCCCCCTCAACACACACTCACACGCTTCCACCACAGTTAAGCTATCTACTCTGTGCAATGAGGCTAATTGTTTTAGAGGTTCAGGGAATAGCCATCTCCTGCGTTAAACAGACATATGGCTGTGGCTTTTCCCTGATTAATACCCATTATCCCTCTGCCCACCGACCGCCTGGCTGGAGCTGCCCGCCCAGACACACACACACACACTAATGGGCTTATACCCCACTGATGGATGGACATTAAAGCTACACAACAGATAATATGGCATGTTTTCATGGGCGTCTTGTCATCTTGTTTTGAGATCTTCATCAATCCCCGGCATTAGTTGACAATACTTGTCACTAAGGCTGGGACGATACACCTATCCCCAGATTCAATACTATCACGATACTTGGGTGCCGAATCGATATGTATTGGGATTTTTAAGTGTTGTGATTTCTACAAGTGTTATGATTTGATATTACAATTTATCGCGATTTTTGTTAACTTTTTTTACACTAGATCACAGGAAAAAGTTGAATCATACACTTCTAGGGAAAATATCTAAATTAATACAGTTCAAATGTTTGATTTTTAGCATGTATGTAGTCAGAGATGTCCTGAAGTCAAATATATCAGTCATTGTCAGGCATTATTAATTAAAAAACTTTTCCAGCAACCCAAAAATCAAAGAATAAAGACATTTCCCTCATAAATTAGTGGTGTTTTCTTTTTAATTTATAAGGGACATGCAATGTTTTATACTTCTGGTGAATATAATCCAATCAATCTTACATCCATATATGTATTTTGAATATACAGTTCCATTTGTTAACACCTTATTTTGAAAACCGGACGTAGTCACACGTGTATACTTCCACTAACTTCACCAAGTCTGTTGCTACCTCTCTCCTCATTAGCTGCGTTCTCTTTATACATTCATGGTCAGCTCCATCGGGGCCGTTTGAATGTATTTAACATAAATGTCAGTATATGGGTGCTCTACAGTCGTAGCGTCAGCTGATTTGACAACGGTGATGAGAGTGACGGCTGGTTTGACTGCATGTTACCACAATACAATAACGTTTCCAGTCCATGACCGAGTTAGCATGCATCTTTAGCCATGATGTCTATCTCTGCTTTTCCTGCCAATGTGTGAACCCCAAAGTGTTTCCATACTTTACTGTATGTGTAGTGTTTACCACTTTGGATTTAACATGCGAGGGTGCAGGTCGTATCCACGCCGACCCTCCGCCGTTTTATACTCTGTCGTATCTGGCGGTTTCTGCTCACTATGGCTGGTCGGCTACTGTTTGTTTTGGTTGACGGATACGGAACAGATATGACGTCACGTTACTCAGACCACAACAATAAAAGCGGTAACTTCCTTCTACCTCCCCATAGACTCAAATGAAGCAAATATATTGATTCTGGCATTAAAAAAATCTATTTCAAAATCATAAGAAAAAGCGATACATAAGTGAATAGATTTTTTCCCCACCCCTTCTTGTCACAACATTTCCTATTGTCCTGTCGGACACCGGATCTGTATTCAACATGTTAACCTTCCCATATGGAGGAAACAATGGCAGCTGTGTGTCGATACACAAGTGTGTGTGTGTGTGCCCAACCTCTGCACAAAGGCATGCCCGTCACCCATGTGCCACACTAGTGGGCTCCAATTGCCAAGAGCCCTGCTATATCTATGAGGGGAGTGTGTGTTTATGTGTGTGAGGGGGGTGTCACCATCTGTTGTGGGGTCCAGCGCGGTCGCAGGTGCTTAGAAATGGTGCGTGTCGGGGTTGTGGTAGGTAGAGGATACAAGGAGGGTATCAGGGGGGGGGGGGGTATTGGGGTAGAAAAAGTGGATGTTTGTGTGTGTGTTGGTAGGGGGACGAGGGGCAGTTCCTCGAGGGAACCCGTTGCCCTAGTGGAGTAATACGCAGCCCTGACAAAGAGCTGTGGAGCTACAGTAATTGCAGAGCACATAGTGGACAGGGAGGCAGGAGAGGGAGGGAGGAGAGGGAGGGAAGGGAGAGAAAAGGAGGCCAGAGTGTTTGATCAAAGTTTACCAAAGTCTGAGGAGATTTGCATACAGATGGTACTGTAGCCCGGCCCCCGGAATACCTTTCCCTCTCTTTATTTCTTCGTCTCTCTTTCCCTCTCTCACACACACACACACACACAAATGTAATAGGGTTTCATTGAAGAATCCATGAATAGCCTTTCAAGAGCGTGTTCTGAGGAAGAAACGGCCTTGGCTGCACAACACAGCACCTAGAAAGAGAAAGAAAAAGCGAGGGAGAAAAAGAAGGAGAGATATAAAAAAAAAAAAAAAGGCAATGATTAAGATAGGGGACGGGACGAGAGAGAATGGGAACAATGGGAAGAAAGAAGAGGAGCAGCCTCCGTGAAGCACTAATTATTAAAACAAATTCACCCAGTAAAGTTTACCTTGAAACACACACTGATATAATATATCTGTGATGACATCTTTTCACTCTCTCCATTCATCCTTTCGTCCTGGCACATCCTCCGTCCATATTGATTTTGAATGCCATTGTTGCGCGGGCATTGATCACATAAGCGCTGTCCTCTTATGTAAGTTACATGTTTTCTTTGAAGCTTTTGTTTTGAGGCAAGCTTCTGGCAATTTAGCCTGCTGTGCCAAGTGTCCTCGCAATGTGCCCGTCAGCGCCTGAGCTCCTACGCAACATGACATCCAACAGTTAAAGCCACAAGCATGTCCGAGACCAGCCCCGACTCGCCGTCAAGCTGCCGCGCTCCATGGCAATATGTTAGGTTATTAGTTTCTAATGTTTGAATATCAACAGCTGCCTCAATCACCACGTTACACACCTTGTGTTTAGAGACACTCAGCTGTCAGTGAGTCATTTATAAAGCACTTCTCAAAACAGTAGTTACAAAAGGCTTTACAGAAGAGAGAGACAAGAGGATAAAACACAGGTACAAAGTGCACAAACCACAAAATATAGACTTCATAACATCTAAATGAAATGCCCAAGGGAAGAAGGGATTCAGGGTCGGTGCAGCCAAACTCCCCATAAATACTATTAAGTATTTTTATGAGTTTCATGGTCAGTGCCTTAAATCCCTACAACATTAGCCACAGGGCACCTGTGCACCATTTTCATTGAAACTACTTTCTACTAAAAAAAGAAAACTTTTGACATAAGGTTGGGGGCTATGATGATATATATCATCTAAACAATTTAAAAATGTCTATCGTATGTATTTTTCTATATGGTATCTATCGCACTGTCAAAAAAAACAGCGGCTGAAGTGCGTTACTGCAATATTTACATCATTTGGACGATGCTTTACGTTCTGTCGTTATTTTATATGGTCTATTTGATTACCAAATCACCAGAAAACATGCTATATTGTGTTATATACTGTTATTGAGATGTGAGATGACCTGTATCAGGATCATATAAGAAGTGGACGTCAACCATTGGTTTGTGGACTGCTGTTCTGAAGCTCAACTTCGGTGTTTTTGGCCGTCGCCATCTTTTTTGTGCAACCAGAAGTGACACGAGAGGGTGGAGCTAACGTTGAAAAAAGCATTTTAGGCGACCAAAAAGGTTATAATTAACTTTAATGAACAGAATTAACTTTGACAAACTGAAAACACACTGTGAAAGGGTTAAAGTTCTATTACGAAAACACGGACAACTCCCAGACCGTAGCGACCTGTCAACCACAAGGTAGCCACGCCCTAAATCATACCCTGCTTTATGGTCTATTTGACTCTAAATGGGTTCATAATTTACTAAATGAACATCATGCTGTATTGAAGAAGACTTGAAACTAGCGATTGAGACCATAAACTCATGTTTACAAAGTTTACTGAGGTAATAAATCAAGGGAGAAGTAGGGTCATTTTCTCATAGACTTCTATACAATCAGACTTCTTTATGCAACCAGAGGAGTCGCCCCCTGCTGGATACTAGATAGAATGCAAGTTTAAGACACTTCTGCATTGGCTTCACTTTTCAGACCCGGAGGTTGCCCATTGATCACGATAGAAGATTTTGTCCAGCCCTATGTTGACATCATGTTCTGCAGAATAGAAATCCTGGATCACACAAACCAAACTCCACTATATTCCATTATTGGAGCGGAGGCAGAAACCCCCAGAGAAAAACCTGAGCAAATAAAACAAAATCCATCAGCATATGTTGCCACTTTTACTTTGACAGGGAAGGAAAAATGAGTCGTCACCCGAACTGAACCTGTAACCTCCCAGCCACATGCTAATTTCAGCCTGCTGCAACTAAATTCCATGGGTGCTATCATCAGCATTTCATCACTGCTGTACATTGTTATATTGATATACTGTTGCACATGGGTGGGCTAGAAGATAAAGCATTTATTGTAATCAGTATAAACAAGCTTGGCTACTATAAATATTGGGATTCACACTTGCAGCGGAGCTCATTACTGCAGTGGCCATATGTCACAGAAACACATATCCTCGATGTTAAAGTGATCGCTACTCTTTTAAAGCAAGTGTGTGTGTGTGGACAAGAGTGGGTTTTGTGCCAGTTTGTGTGTATGCAAGTGCACACCCACGCGTCCCTTTGTGTATTTATGCATTTGTGCGTGTGTGTACTTGTGTTTATTTGGAGTAATCACCGGGGCGCTTCTGTGTTTGTACATTTGTACTGAGATTGATTCATGACTGCTCCTCCAGAGGAAACAGATAACAAATGGTTTTCTGGTCCAATAAACACCAAATGAGACTAAACTAAACCATCCTCTGCGAGCACCTTCAGACACAAGGCTGAATGGATGGCCGGGCTGGGAGGCTGTCCTGCGCCGAGGTAAAACTCAATGAGAGACATATTGATTGAGGGCTAATTGTGGAGAGCTGGTGTCACCTCAGGCCTACACAGACCCTCCAGACTCCCCGGTGGTTTACGCTACTAATCAATGAGTTTGTGTTTGAGTGGGGCCACGTTCGGCTGCTTCATTTTTCAAAACTTCCCCACCACAAAAGGTCCCTTCTTCTATTCTATCAGCCAATACGTCGGCAAAAGTTTCCTTTAAAGATTAGAAAGGGGGTGGAAAGTAGAAAATGTGTTATGGTGTGTGTGTGTATCTGTGGGATGTTGACGATTTCCACGCTCCCTTGTGATGCGACGGTTGATTTAATGGTCATTTGGGGCTGAATCAGTGCTGTGTTTGATCATCGGAGAGCTTGGACGAGTCTGACGCTTGACCTTTACGACTGCTAGGAGGGGTGACAGTGACTGGTGGGAGAATGTCGGCTAAAGGAGGTAAACCCATTAAAACTCTGATTTTTGTCATATTGTACACAGCAAGAGGATGGATAATATTAATCCTAACAAAGCAATTATGTATGCAACAGTGCTAGATCATTACAAATGACATGATGAGGCCCTTAAACATTTAAAAGTAATTTAGAAAATTAAGCTTTTTGGTCGTTTCATTTAAAGGGATAGTTTGGGTGTTTTTGAAGTGGGGTTGTATGAGGTACTTATCCATAGTCGGTGTATTACCATCATCTACTGTAGGTAATACACTGACTATGGATAAGTACTGTGGCGGTACTGAGTCAGAAGACTGAAAAACAGTTCCCATCCACATAATAATATAAAATAAAATGCCTTCTTAATAATAATAATGAACAAATGCCTCTTCAATAATGAACAAATGCCTCTATATTAACAAACAATTAAGGAAACTGAAATATTGGTTTGTGTTTTTCCTTTTACCCTCCTTTAAAGTTTTCCCAAATAAAATACACTAAAAGAAATGGGTATAAAGGGTTTCATTGAAAATCAACAAATGAATAGAATACAAAAATACAGCCTGCAGGTGTTAGGCTATTGTAAGGCAAGCCAGATCGTTGCACAAATAGTACCTAAACGTCCCAGTGCAGGTAACCCAATTGGTTGGCACTTAACTTGTTTCCCCAACTAGGAGAGTCAATACTCTCAACAAACAAAACACAAAGATCACAGAATCCCAAAAGGGCCCAAAACAGACCAGAGTTTCTGATAAAGCTGATAACACATGTTGCATTGAGTGAAGGAGAGATCAGAATGACACTGGGTGTGCAGTTTCCCTCCTCTTTTAAGCCCTACAGAAAGGGCGTCGTTACACCCTGATTGGCCAAGAGGGGAATGCACCAAGCTGCTCTCAACTATCATTTAAGAGCCAGTCCCCACACCCTGCGCAACAGGTGAACTGAATAACCCTCTAATCACTCAGCAACTCAACCAAAAAAAACACCAGGGAAAAGGGAAACAACAGCAAGCACCAGAGAATTGGCAGCTGCCACAGTACCTCATACAACTCCACTTCAAAACACCCAAACTATCCCTTTAAGATGGTATGCATAGGAGTATGTATCTCATTACATCACAGTGTTAAGACTAGGGGGAGCACGTTTACAAAAGATAACAAAAAGTAGATAGGGTTCTACAAGTGAATAATATCTTGTTTGACTCCAGCAGTCCGTTCATTCATCCACTGACCCTCTCGGCCGCTGCTGAAGCCTCAGTGATGACTGTGTACACTGCAAATCCCTCTTTGCATGCCCCGGGGGGGGATTGCAGTGCACAAGGCCTGGATCGGGGGCGAGAGCAGGATGTACTGAGGTAGTGGAGGCGAGGTTGAGGCGCATTTTGCCTGTTCAGCAAGAGTCTGCCTCCACACACCAACTAAGAAACGACTCTCTGACTTTAAAAGTACGGCTGTTTTCTTCCTTAAAATTTAGGAAACAGTTCTCTGATCAGATCGGCTGAGTCACATTAGAAGATGCCGTAAAATACACACCTGTGACAGCATATTAATGTTTATAAATGGACCTAAAATCACAATTAATACCTCCACCACTCTTGCTCTTTCCCCCACTCTGCATCCCTGAGAGCCTATTGATACTGCTCTGTTGATGCTTTCTTATCTTTTTAATCTGTTTAAATTTGTAAATGTATATCTTAATGAAACCACAGATTCATAAAATTACACAATAACTTATTACCAATTTTAAATAAAAATGTAATTAGCTTTTAAACTCATTCTTTTAATTGAAATTAAGTGTTATATTACGGCATCAAGCCACTCAAGAATGCTCTCTGAAGTGATATCCTCCCTACTAATGCCTCTTAGCTGATATAAGATCAGATCTAAATCTCCTTATCTCGAGGCATTTTGCTCAGTAATTTTAAAATACCTGCCTAAATGAATACATAACACTATCGATTTGAAATCTTGAAGCTCAGAGAGCGCTGGATCGATCAAATAGTGAGGCAATCCTGAGGCAAAAGAGCCTGGAGAGAGTACACAGAAAGGTTATCAACACTCCGGGGGCGACCTTGCTCCTCGACAGTTATCTGTCGGTTTGATGGTGAGCTGGAGTGCGACGGGGCAAAGAGGACGAGGCCCGGGCGGGGCGGCAGAATCCTCAGCAGGAGCCTCGCTGACACATGTGGGACAGAGCTCAGTGGAAATCGGGTTAATGAATCGTAGACGGCGGGGGAAACGGCGGGGTTACTCGTCTTTCAATATTCCCCCGTCATTATCAGTTGGACCAGCGCTCATGTGCACGCCGCTGGGAGAGGGAGAGACGGGGAGGTCAGTAGGTGGTATATCTATGGAGACCTGTGAAAGGGATTTCATACAATAGATCATAGATGCGTGGAAGACAAAGCAATGTCATGGCCAATTTCTAATGGAAATAAAAGATGGTTCTGTCTCTTTTTGTGAGCGTTCGTGTATATGATTTACTTTGAATATAACCGTTAGTCGAATACTTGATGGCTTATTTGAGTTTTGTTTTTTATCTGTCTTCTCTATAGCTGCAGTATTTTTTACGTTGCCTTTGTACGAGTGTATTCTCTGGTGGGTCTTTGGTCCATGACCAGTCCATTACAAGCTTGTCTACCCGGCTGTCACTTCTCTCTGATGGATCAGTGAGCTCCAGACAGAACCACCAGTACCCATCTTAATAACACCAGCCAGTTTCTGCGCTCAGGCTCAACACAGATGCAAATCACTGCCTTATATTAGATTGGCTACAACCAGCTCTCTCCACGTCCACTCTCCTTCTCCCTGCAGTTGTTACTGCTCTTGAAAGATGCGTGCTGACAAGTTGACCCAGGTGAAATTAAGCTTTTAATTACCGATGAAAATTTGGCGAATTAGGACGACAGACTCAACTCGATTCAGCCTCTTCACACACATAATTCGGCCTATCTAAGAGGATGAAATACATTAGCATATTTAATTGATGGCTTATGCCCATCTCTTGTGTTTGACAGCTGCTGAGTCAGACGACGGCATTGTGCGAATATGAGTCAGTGCACTCTAATCTAATCAGGGGGAACCTTGGCTGCAGATTGAGTTAGCATTTTGGACATCCGTCAGCAAGCTCTCAGGATTACACACAAGGTTAATTATGGAAGAATTAGATTCGGAGGGACAATGGCTTTATCGCTTGTAAGGGTAAGGTAATAGTATTCACCAGGCCTAAAGAACAGACCCTGATGGGGAGGTTACTCAGGCATGGCATTGATTACTTTAATTGGTGGACTGGGAGTGGAGAACATCATTGGATTTGATTTAACCCCCCCCCCCCCTACACTCACACACACTCACAGACACTTCAGATACAATCCACCAGTGCATTGGTCATCGTCAGACGTCTGAACTATCTGGAGCGTTCAACTTCCATCTGGGATTTTACATCAAACAAATGCCTTATTTTGCGCCTCCACCTCCCCGGCCTCGCCAGCACTTTCCAGCGTCCTCCAATACGACCTTAAAGCACATTGATTCAAATATAGAAAAAGGAAAGTCAGGATTTTTCAAGTTGCCCTGCAAGGGAAATTACCTGCTTAATTATTGACACATACAAGCAAGTGTTAGAGCCCCATCACACCAGCAAAATAGATCCACCAATCATTGCAAAATAGGCAGTGCTAAAGGCTTGGCGTACAGTGGCGAAAAAAATATAAAAAGGGCTCCAGCTGCATGCAGGGGGTTTTGTATGGTTTTGTATGGTTGCCTACATGGCACTTCATCACGTTTTCTTTACAGGGAGGGCATCCTAGGGGGCATTTCATCATGTTTTCACCACTGGAAGGGCACCTAGAGGGCATTTCATCACATTATATTCACTGGAAGGTATTTCCGAGAGGGCACTTATCATGTTTTCTCCACTGTGAGGGCACCCTAGAGGGCACTTCATTACGTTTTCCCCACTGGAAGGGCACCCAAGAGGGCACTTCATCACATTTTCTCCTTTGAAATTCAAAAAGTTGAATTCCATGAATAAAATCTGGTCATGGAAATTCCACTGAAATCGTTTTATTTTGTCCAGGAAATGTCCCTGGTTCTATGCCTGAGCCTCATAGCTAAAACTACCCTCTACTGAAGGACATAAGCTGTACTGTCTCAGCATGTTACAGGTAGAGCTGTCAGAGGAAGCTAAAATGGCTTGGCGGTTGGAACAGCTGCACCGATAAGACCCCTTACCCACTCGAAATCCAACTAGACAACGGGCAGATTTACTACAGGAAACGTACTGAACGCATATTTCCTCTTTTGTTCCTCTCATTCTGTTGTTTCAAAACATTGAGAGTGATTAATTTGCGTCATCGGGATATTCCTGGCACGCCATCGCATTCTCTCTCTCTCTCCCCGTCCTTCCTCTGTCTCTCTCGCACACACACACACCGTTAAATAAGACACACACACCAATACACTGACACGTTCGAGTGAGTGAGCGCCGGGCATGCCATTGATGCTCTGCTCTGGCTTCATCCATCACTGATAATGGCTGAGGACAGCTGTGTGTTCAGTCCCCCCCCCCCCCCCCCTCCTCTCCTCTCTCCATCATACCACAAGCTTGAGGCGGGCGGATGGAGGGGAGGGGGGGTATTTATTCTGCCTTGCCTCCTAATCACATACACTCCATCCTCGTAATACTGTCCTGCAACCTCTATTTCCCCCCCCCCCCCCCCCCCCCCCACAACAGTCCCAGCACCCCCTACCCGAGAGAATACCGGCCCCGGGCCAGGCCCAGATGGCCGTGGCCCGCAGCGGCCTGCGCGTTGCCGCTATCTGGCTCCAGATCTGCACCAGGGCTGGGATAGGAATCAGTGATGCAAAGCCGACGTACACACACACACACACACACACACACACATTGACACTCACAGTGACACTCACAGACACAAAGACGAATGCCTTCATGCCCTGTTGTACACGCATTTCAATGCACACTCTCACTTTTGCAATGTCTCTTTCACACACATACATGAGCACACACACACATGCATACACCAGACAGGGACGCAGTGTTTAGACTGGAGTTAATGAAGAGATAACAGCTGATGTTATTAGTTTCCACATGAATGAGTCTGTCGGGGCTCCATTCTGTCTGATCATCCTGAGTTTACTCGCTGCGTGCAGCGTACATAAGTGGGAGTGGGCTTTCATTGACACGCTGTCCTTGAACTACCTTATTTAACTGGGTCGGATCACTGTGAGCAAATTGCGATATAGTCAGGAAAGCATGAGATGCAATACGAGATGCATGAGCCAGCTTGCTCTTGAGAAGAACCTCTGGTGTAGTTTGGGATTTTAGTGCCTTGCTCAATGGCACTTCAGGAGTTATTTTGAGGGGGCTACTGTGAACTTTCAGCAGTTGGTATTGAAAGGGACTCTTCACCTGAATTACAAACAGTTTTTACTGGGACAATTTCTTTGGTAAAATAGTAGTTCTAATGAAAACAGTTCACAATTATGTTTGTGGGTCATTCTGAGTAATGGGGACACTGTTTCTGAAGGTGTTATTGTTGAATTTGTTAAAGTATTTTTCAACCTGGACCCTATTTTCCCATGTTTTTGTGTCTAAGTGAATAATGGGGACAACCATTGAAATTGGTCCAGTGTTTAGGGATAGAAGAGCTGCGAGATGAGCTGTGATGGCAAGTGTAACGTTATAACATTCAGAGCCTGTCATGGCAAAAACAAGCACTTTTAGTGGACGTAAATGACGGTGCCAGCTTGCCCCAATAGCACCATATTGCATTGCGTGAGCATCTGCCATCTACAGCGCTCTCCCTCAATACTGGACCAATTTCAGAAATTGTTGTATTTGTCAGTTAGACACAAGGTTGTAAGAATACCTAAGTTATGCTTTAAATGTAATTTTTCAATGCTGTGATCACCAGAAATTAAATTATTTTCACCTCCATTGTACTTGGTAACAGCCCGATCTACATTAAACACAACGTTGTATTCATCAAGTACAGTAGTAGCCTCAGTTACCTTACATAAAAGTCATCCTGATGAGTTCTACTCTGTGGTATGCAGATGTTAAATTTGGGGTATTGGAACCGCATCAGGAGAGATAAAGTGTGATCAATGCATCTCTACTCCAAACCTGGGAAAATAAAACCAAAACTCTCTAACTAGATAGCTAGAACCAGGTCTGCCTTAATAATATTACCTGTCTTAATAAAGGTTAAATATAAATAAAGAATAGATACCAACTGAGGTAAGTGAAAATACAAGTTTTCAGTAATTTGGGTGAACCAACCCTTTAAACCTAACAGTGAAAGCGTGTCTCTATTAATCTAGTATTTTCTGTAAAGCTTCTGCCGCCTGATGGTGATGAAAAATAACATCATAATTAAGCCGGAAAGCAGTTTGTTTGGGGCCAAACAATGGCCTTTGTTTACATGACTCATTTTCACATATTCTTGGCTAATCTGTAATCTAAACACTACACTGAGGTCAGTTCCAGTAAATCTCCACAGATGGCAAGCTAATGTTATTCGATTAGCAGGTGATGGGGAGAGGGTGGAACCCGATCCCCAACAAAACACCAGTCCAGCACACTCCCTTCTATAAAAGACACCTGTCAGAAACAAGAGCCTCCTTTAGCCCGGCTGTTAAAGAAAAGCACTCTCCTTGTCTCATCATCATTTAAGACTTAGGCACTTCAAAGCTGGCCAGGTACAATAGCAACGAGCAGGCCGCCTTCAAAAGAACAGCACAAGTTATGGCGGGGTGGCAGGAGGAGAAGAATAGCGCTGTAAATCATAATAGAGAGGGAAATATAAAAGACGAGGCGGAGAGACGCAGTTCACCTGTTCTCTGTAACACAATCACTTAACGATCCTCGGGGCGCATTGTAAGGGAGAGCGCTCCTGTAGCTCGCGCCCTCGCTTTGTGCCCCGCTGGAGCACAGAGATCATCTTCCCCCTCTCCACAGACCCCCTGACCTTCTCTCTGTTCCACTTACACACACACACCCAGCGAAATTACCCTTACTCCTCACAGATTAAGATCAATGTCATTCATCGCGTTTAGAGTATCAGCCTTTGATTCGGACCAGAGAAAGGGAAGGGAGGGCACGCGGGGCACCTGGGAGCTGTGTGAGGATGGAGGAGGAGAAAAAAGAAAAAAGTCCTCCATTAGATGTGGATGAAAGTGGCTTCTTTACTTTCCCCTTGAGCTTCTGTGTGCTTTATGTGAAGGGCAGCTGATGTTTGAAGTCACTGCAGGTTGACAGAAAGACACTTTTGCATGTAAGCATTATTATATCTCATGTAAGCGTTTCATCAACAAATGTCCCTTCCGATGTCTCTCAACACAATAAGGGGCTGTCACACCGATACAGGTGCGTTCGCTTCAAAAACACCCCTTGGCAAAGGGCGTTGGGCAAAACAGCTGATGTGCCTGTGGAGCGTGGCTGCGTGCTTAACCGAGCGATCAAATGTGATTTATGGAAAAATGGGGTCTGTCTCTCTCAAAGACAGTAGCCTACATCAAACTATCATGACGTGATATATGAATTCCCCCTTTCCTCTCACAGACCAACAGCTAGCTCTACCATATCTACCAGCATCAAGGAAGGAAGGAAGGAAGTGGTAAGGTAATGTCCGCCTCTTGTTTGATTTGATTGGCTGCCTGGGCCAAGTGTGACAGTGACGAGTGGTGCGTCTCCACACCTGGAGCTAAAAAGTTGAGAATATTTAAACTTTTGTATGCTTCTAAAAAAACGCTAGAAAATGTGACATGCAACGCCAGAGTGGAACGCACAGCAGGCGCGCCGTACCATAGGAAATCAATGGTTTTGATGTAGATGCGTTTCTAGCGACGTGTCTCAGCCCACTAAAGTTGTGTTCAGAGACTTACACTGTGTTTTAAAACACACAGTACTGCATTGGTGAGGCATTTCTACAGGTGCAGGTGAGACGGGGACGAATCAGGAAGTCCAGATTAAAGGCTTACTAAGTGCCAAGACCGAGGTGAGTCAGCCTCTATGCAAATTATTTTTGCCTTTAATGGGAATTACACAATGGAGACACAAAGGTCCCTGGGAAAGAGACACAACCAGGAAGCAAACCAGAAAGAAAAACATTTTATGCTTATGCACAGGGTGAGCAACTTTAAGTGGAGTCAATGGATGCCATTCTGTATCCCAGTTCTACATGGCTAAGGTATCACACAGCAGGATTTTGCACTCTTGACAGTTATCACAGCTGCAATGAGCTCCTCTCTCCCAGTGCTTGTGAAGTAAACATTAGAATGAGCCATAGAAAATGTATAAAATATGGACGTAGTCTCCATGATATCACCCATAAGTTTCTGAAGAGCGGATGTGAAGCTCAAAGTGGGTGGCTCCGGCCGTTGCCGAGTGGACCTGTGCTGACGCTATGGTCTCACCGGAACAAATGAAGAGTTTCCTTGGACCCATGCTGTCCATCCTCTCTGTGATTAAACCCAGCCCCCGTTACCTCTGCTTTACCGCAGGGATTCCTCTGTGTTTCTAGTCCCTGACCTTTGACCTGGCCCATAGGTAAGCTTAGCTTTTTGCACAGCACTGACCCTTTTCTATAGATAGCTCTTTTTTCCCATTGAAGTTCCAAGCTCTCCTATCTCCACTCTCTCTCTCTCTCTGTTCACCTACCACCCCCAGCATCCCCACCCTTGGAGTCACCAGGGTATGTGACGCTCTAAATGCCCTCTATTGTAGGCAGAAAGGACCTTTTGTCCGCACCCCCTGCATGTGCTGACTAAGGGACATCCAGTGAGCCCACTTTTGAGTCCATCCAGGGGTATGAGAGGGGTGGATACAGAGGGTCAGCTAAGCCTTGCAATGACGCCTACCCCCCCTTTCCCAGAGTGTTTGAGGAATTTCCTGATTCAATAACTTTTTAAATAGCTGGCCCCCCTTGCCTTTATATACCTCCAACAGCAGCCACTCTCATCCTCACACCTAGCAGACACGTAGCCAGGCCACGTACGTCTACACTAAAACAAGCACTAATTCCTAATTTATTCACCCTGAACAGCATTCCTCAGTTTGGAGAGTGGAAAATGTCGACTTAATCTGGATGGAAGCCCAAATGGAAAGGAAAAAGACTCATTTATAAATCTATTCACATCAGTAAAGACGTGGCCTCAGATCAGTGGAAATGCAGACTGGACTCTTAGGCCCTTTAGTAGAAAATTGCCCAAACTGTTTCAGTAAAAGCAACAGCTCCTGACATGTCACAAACAATATCGCATGATATGATCATTCATACAGCACCAATATACAGTAGGTATCATCTGTTGCCGGATGCTAGAAGCACAGCGTCCTGGCACTTCCCATAGCAGTGATGTTTTTGGCTGGACTGCAGAGGGCCAGTGAGTGACGAAGTTACACAATTGGTTGGCCGAGTGTTGGAGTTTCCTCATTGTCCGTTGTTCTTTCAAAATGAAAAAGTGGTAACAGTCCTTTCTTTATGTTTTAGAGGGGTTCAGCTGTTCCACTCGCCGGAGCGAATGCTCCTCTATTGGCGGACGGAGGTCATCTCAACGCTTTCCATTCATTTCCTATGGAAAGCAGGTGAAGCAGCAGTTGCCCAGTGCATGGTGGGGGTGTTTTGGCGAGTTGGAGAGGGTCTGTATTTGCACAAAGTTGAAAAATCTCACCTTTATGCAAATGAGCCTTTCCAGCGTAACACGTCCGGCTCACGAAACTTGGACCAAGCTGTCAAACTAGGCGATCTAGTTCTAAAATGAAACGAGATTCAGCAGCGCCATCGCCTATTTGTCGCTTAAAATGTTTCCAGAAGTAGATTTTGGTGGATTGTTTAGTCGGAATAGCAGAAAGTTCATGATCAGGCTGCCATGTTGTTTCCCGTTTGAAACGGCGAGCAGAAAACCAGGGACCAATCAGGTGCGTTCCACGATGGGGTACGTCAACGCTTGAACAGCCAGTTGAGTAAAGCAGCGAGTCCCATAGTGTCCTCGACGGACCTGGTTGACATGTACCGCTGGATTTATCATTATAGACATGACCACTGACTATTTATGTAACAATTTAGCCACAAATTCACAAACTGACCAGACACAGTCCAGACATATATCCAGCCAATATGCCAGAATGAAACTTAAGCAGTAATGGGTTATTTTTGTCTTGAGCATGCAGTCAATTTGCTGAAAGCTCCTTATTTATGCACGAACCCTTGAAAAACGATATAAAAGACAGTGAAGGCTCGACATGTAAAAGCATCTTAAGAGAAAGGGGAGGACGGTTTTAAAACGGAAAGACAAAGAGACAGATAGAAAAAAAAAAAGATAAATGAGAGCGGCAGCATCTGGTGTTATTACTTTATTTCCGTAATGAGGATCTGCACACACAGCAGTTTGTGGACCAATAATTAATCTCCCTAACATCCCTTTTTAATAGACTTCCATTAACGTGCTTTTAAAAAATGGTGCTTTTAAACGATACCTAATTCACTGCATACATGAGAGCCCACATTAGTGCTGAATAGTATTTACTGGCCATCCTTTAAACAACTCCCTTTAAAATCTAATCCGCTAATGTATCCAAATCACACGGCTGTCCCGGGCCATATATCTTTAATTGTACGTCGGTCCACTTTAACAAGAGTCAGATGCCTGCTAAAGACTCCTCCACATCAAAAAGCTGCCGCCCAGCACCTAATATCCTCTGCCGTCACAATGCTGCCGTTTCACCACCCATGTTCATAAAACGCAGTCCTCATCCCCTCCTCCCCTCCCAGACCCCCTCCTTTCACTTTGATTGGGCTAATTGTGTTTCCTGCTGAATGCAGTAAACTTAAGGGAAGCTAGGAAGTGCATATGCACGTACCCTGGAGCGTGCATACAAACTCAAATTCACACTGTAGGCGGCTTTTCAAACAAGAGGCCATTAGAGACAATAGGCAGGCTCGTTCACTTTCTGAGGGTCCAATTTACATGGCAGTGGTAGGTACTAAAGCCTCTTCAGCCCTTTGGAGTACGGACTCCTCTTCTGACACCTCTCCCATGGTCATGCGTTGGAAATAGCTCATTATCTGTCTGCGGTTTAACATACCGAGATCAATTTGTATCTATCCATGCATCTACTAAAGTGTCCTTAAGCTGAAAAAGAAGCCTGTTACTGACCTGACCTCTGACCTGCCATTAGAGGAAGACACAAAGCATGTTTTTTAAATATAGAAATAGATAGGGGTGCTTCACAGTAACGGATGGTTGAACTGTTAGTGTAAAAGAGGTTGTCGAACGTGGCGATGCCACATCTGGCCCAGCCGGATCTGATAACTCATCGGTTTTCACCCGGAGAGCCATCGCGAAACCGCACTGTGGTCGCCTTTGTTATCACAGCCCGTCACTCTTTTTCCTCTTCATCCCTCTCTTTCTCTTTGTCAATCTGGGTGAGCTCCTGTTGACCCGAGGGCCTCTGCGGTGGGAGCGGGCCACGCCGGACCACTTCAGAGCCTCTCCCCAAAACCACACCAAGCTTCCCGTGCAATCAATGGGGTGTACTTCTCTTTCTCTGTGCTCTCTCCCTGTCTCTCTTTATCTGAAACCTCATCCCTCTCGGTGCTGGTGACCTGGTCCGTGTGTGTTGCGGCCTTGGCAGAGGCAGACGGCGCGTTTAGCGAATGGGAGGGAAGTCATATGTTAGCAGTTTGAACCTACAGCCCCAATTAGAGGCAGCTGTTGCTGCGCTATCGCACCACAGCGGAGGGGGGTGGGAGGGTGAGGGAGGGGAGGCTGAATTTATGGTCTGCGTCTCCGTGGCGACCCCTGTTTGATGTGCAGATAATTAGGAAGTGAATGGCTTCCTGTGGGTTGCTGCTGGAAGGGGCATGCAATAATAAAAAACAGAGAGAAAGGGAGAACAAGGAGAGGAACAGCTGAGAAGGATGCACGTTGAGGTGGCAGTCGGGTCAGGTGGTGTGCCAACAGAAGCTGGAGGTCGTCTGCTCTTTATAGGTAGTGCCACCCATTCGCCCTTGTGTGTGTGTGTCTGCATCACATGACACATGACTTTGCATGCTGACACACTTGACCCCAGTTTTTGTGCCGCGTCTGAATTTACTCAAAAGACTAAATCAGTCAACGCACTGCTGGAATCAGCTTTGAGTCTCTTCACATACCATCCTTTGACTCACAAGAACACGCCTGTGCAAGTTAGCAGCTCTGAACATATTTACAGACTTGGCAAGATGAGGTAACAGCCCAACAAGTGTTAGAACAAAACAGAATGGATCAAAGAGCGAAACGTTTGTCCTTATAGATTAAGTAAAGAATCCCCTCACATTCGTCTGGACATGTCAAACTTGAATAATCTTCTGTCACATTTGTACCGTGGAAGTTTCGGTTGAGACTACCTTTTAAAGCTCTTCTCAAAAGCTTGGTCTCAACTCAAATACCATCAGCTTGTCCCATAGCAACCCTTTGTTTTTCCCCACTTGCTTCATCACCGCCTTGCATGTCATTTCAACTCTGACCCCTGCAGCCAGAAGTCATGACCCTCGCTCATTGTCCTCACGGTTTTCACCCCGAAGAGGATCAGAATCCAGAAATCCAATCTGGAAAAAAAAGCCTCTTGAATATAAATAAATAGTAATTGATTCCTGGGATTCCTCACAGCCAAGTGTTAAGTCAGTCAATAAAACTTTCTAACAGACTCTGCTGGTCACTGTATGAGCAACAATAGGGCCAGATTGTGATGCTCGGTGCCTTTTGTTTCTCCCCAGCTTTGAATGAAACACAATAGGAAGGAATGCATTGGTTTCTGCTTGAGTGCTAAACCCAATCAGGATGACAACAATGTGCTCAAAAAGGACTGAGAGAGACTTTAACTATCCTCCAGAGCATCAGATTAGCGTGTTACAATCTAACCCCCTGTGGCCGGCTATTCATGTGCATCGTAAGGCCAACACTAAACAACAACAACACGCACACACTGAAACACAAAAACCTCCTTCACATTTGGCATCTGCATTATAAATCAAGCTGGTTATTCAGTTAGCTGATTGCAAATCAATGAATAAATCAGGGGGGCGTATTGAGACATTGCTCTGTCACCATATGCGTGGGAAAATACTGATATTGTTAGATGAGTAGAAGAACAAGAGGATTGTGGGTCTTCTGCACACATTATCTTAACCTTTGTAGACATGGATAAAGTATGTGGCTTCAAGTAGAGCTGGGTATGAGATCTTAATACTTGTTGAGTACTAGTGACCGAAATGTGCCCGGATCATCGAGTATGCAAGTGTCAAGGATCGAAAAGTCGGCATCAGATACTCTGTCAGATCAGACAGTCTGTTTACTTATTATATTATATGTAGCAGGCTCAGTTTTAATTAGAGTGAAGGTACTCATATCATATGATACTAGGAAACCACTGGTACCAACCATGTCATCTTAGCTTGTCGGTAAGGAGGCTAGATAATGCTCCAAAGTTAGGCTAAATTTTGGCGAGGAAATACTGGCATGGCTATTTTCAAAGGAGTCCCTTGACCTCTGACCTCAAGATATGTGAATAAAAATGGGTCCTATGTGTACCCACAAGTCTCCCCTTTACAGACATGTCCATTTTATGATAACCACATGCAGTTTTCAGAAAAAACATGCAGTTTTTTGCATGCAGTATAAATGTGTTATTTTCGCCTATTCTAAAAATGGTGTATTTGAGTATTTTTGCATACTAGGGTCCCTAAACACTCTTGGCAATTCATACATTGGGTATCACTGGAAATGAGCCCAATTGTATCCATGGGTTTCATGGTTGGGTTTTAAGGGGTTAACTGTGTAAAATCTAAAATTCAATTAGGGGAACTTGGGATTATTACAATTCAAACCCTGTGAATGTTCCTTTCCATTACTTTTAGATAGTCGAGTCAGATACTGACTGAAGTTTTGACCCAAATGTGGACCAGGACAAAGTGGAGTATAGATCCACATCAGTGTTGTAACACTGCAACACTAAATACTGCAATATAATGAATTCAATGTTTAATGTGAATATCAAATTGATGACTTCACTGACTCTCTTTTAAATCAGACATCTAAGCATCCTGGCTAAACATTATGATGTCATTAAAGATGCAGGGTGATCTGGGTTATGCAACAGAAAACACACACACACGTATATGCATAGCATTTATCACAGTCAAAACAAGCTCTCCAACCAAGGACCCTCACAGCTCTGCCTCATTCACAGGAATGCAGAGAAAAGGGAAAATATCCTGATAAGAAGCTGTTTTCTTACGGGGCAGCTGGGAGGAGGGTCCATGATATCTTGTTATGCTTAGCATTTGTTTTACTCGATGAGAACATGTGATGTGTCTGAGCCGGTATCTGTATTCCCATTACGACATGTGCCTTGGTGCCATGAGAAAAAGTATGCCTGCTTGTTGCCCAAGGAGAAAAAAATCGGAGGCTTTCATGAGGACGTGGTGAGACAGCGAGTGTAAATGAAGGCATATAGGGAGCATATGGATTGTGCCAAGGGCCCTGATTTACTATATCACCACTCCATGTAATTAAAAAAGAACAACAAACCTCATGTTTCACTCCCTCTTTTATTCCTCATTTCGTTTTTCCATCTTTTTCCCCTTTTTACACTGAAAACCACTAACCCCCCCACACCCCCTCCGCTGCTTTTCTGTGCTGAGGGTCGCTGACAAAAGGAATTGTGCAAACGAGCCTTTAAAATCCCTAAATGGTTGTGGTCCGCGCACAATGGGCCAAAGAATGCGACGCTGGACAAAGGCCGGCCCTTGCCCCACCACTCCGCCCTGCAGTGATGGATCCGAACGGACGCATGAACGTGGGCTGGATTTGGGGCTGCGGAGGCGCCACCTCGCCCCCCACTGGGCCGACCAAAAGGGACAGGCCTCGGGGACACACTGGAACCCCAGCCAAGGGCCTCAAAACAATCACGAGCCGCTAACTAGCCTCGCCATCCATAGGCCTTGATTGATATGGGAAACGCATGCTCGCTTCTCCATACAGCTCCCTCCATCACTCTTTATCATCCTCAAAGCCTGAAATTATTCCCCCTTTCAAAGCCAACGCTACAGATTAGATGTGGGCAGCCATTAAACGCTGATTTTATGTACATAACAGGTTTATATTAGCCCGAAAATCATGTTTTATGAGCGTCCAATATGCCTCACAGGGATGTAACGAATGGCAGAGAAATATGAAAGAGCGATGGTGAAATCGGAGAATGAAGGTATGGACAAATTACAATAAGTGTTTTATTAACGGCGACTGCCCCCCTCTAGGCTAGTGTAGTAAGGAAAACCTTAATTTGCATGGTTCAAGGATATGGAAAATGCGATGTGACAACCCTGATTAAAGCTATAGAGTATAGGATGGTGCTTTGAGGAGCAGTCAAACTTCACAGGCAAATAATTGAAAACAGGTTGGTCAGGTTGCAGCGCACAGTATGAATGTACAGTTTGTAACCAATGAGCTGGAGGACAAAGAGCTCAGATGCAGTTTAGTTATTTGCCCGTCTACACACCTCAGTCTATCCGTTACACACGCCTGCTTTTTCCTCTTCAGGGTCAGAATTTATCCCAGCATGCATTGGGGAAAAAGGACACAAATAGAGATGCGAAGTCCCTCTCCTTTCGGTGGACACCATTGGACCTTATTTCGGAAAAAATATGTACGTTAGTCAACGGAGAGAGACAAATACTTTTCTGATCCCGTTTGAATTGCGCCATGAATCACACATATGATGTTTGTCAATTTCAAAAGATAATTTTGATGGCTAGCTGGCTATGATCCACGCAAATGTAACGTTATCTTACCCGATGTGTTTTATCCAGCGACTCCTGGTCTTTTTATCAGCCAGGACGCAAAATAACAAGCGAGACCCGTTGCTGGTGTGAGTACATCCCAGTACGAAACACACAGACATCGTAGCTTCAGCGAGAGAGACGTCAGTTGCGCAACTTTTGTGTATTCTTTCTATAAGTATTTTCACAGTCTTATTCTTCAACAGTTTTACAACAAACTGCGACTTTTTTGACTTACAAAATTATGTTTTAAATTGACAAACATCATGTGTGATTCATGGCGCAATCCGAACGGGACCAAAAAAAATATACGTCTCTCGTCATTGACTAATGTTAATATTTTTTCCGAAATAAGGTCCCATGGTGGTCCATCGGAAGTGGCGGGACTTCTCCTCTCTATACCCTGTTTAAGTCTTCAGTTTGACTGGTTTTCCTGTTTTTGCACCTTGAGGAAACCCACACATGCATGAGTGGACATAGTCCCACCACTGATTCACCACGCTGCCATGTTGTTGCTCCAAACACACTCACAACAATACGTGAATATTGGCATTATGTAATCCATATCCAGGATGCAGCTGCAGAGCGTGGACATCCTTCAGGAGTCAGATTGACAGCTGATTTCCTCCATCCCTTTGTTACACAAAACAACCCGCAACTAACTTGTTCCGTTTTCAATAAGAACACGATCACAACCAAAAGCTCAGGCGACTTAAAAGCCACCAGTTTGTTAAACTTTAGGCCCTCAAGGTCTCATACGATGGATGATATTTTCCGTCCGTGCTTCTAAACAATCGATCAATTGAGTGCTGAAGGTCTTCATAAGCCTGTAGCTAATTTCTAAGAGATAAAAGGCAATAAATAAGTTAGGGGTGTGTAATTACAGCACGGCAGGGCTGGAGGACAGCAGTACTCTTTGAGCTCGGGGTGATATTTTGAGACACTCTGTACTATTATGGCTTCACACAATGCAGGATTGCATCTATTTGTGTATATCATGTGACTGTTTTACTAGCTAGACTTCAAGCAGTTGGCTGGGTGTTTGTTTGTGTGCGTCTGTTGTGGAGGGCTGTGGCTCAATGAGCAAAGCAAGTTGTAACATCACGCAAATAAAAAAAATTAAAGGGAACCATTGACTCCATGCTTGCATCAGCGTCTATTGCCCACACATACAGCATTTGCAACTCTGTCTCCTACAAAATTATGTTACCAAACAACTAAACTGCATTTCTCAATTACGCTTCAAGAGAAACGTATTGTCTCGATTATGGTCCCTTTGTTGAACACTTTTAAAGCTGCAGTGGATAGAAATGGAGCAAATATGATTAAAAAAAAGTTGTTTTTATAAAACGGTCACTATATGCAGACAGTAGCGCATGAGACCGGAAATCTGAAAAAAAAATCATGTGCCTCTGGTGTCCTCTGGTGCTCCTAATGGCATCTGCAAGATTTCACAGACCGGAGGAAAACAACCAATCAGAGCTGATCTGGAGTCTGCCGTCTCTGAGCAGCTGTCAATCACTCGCTAACTCCGATCAGACGGTCAAACTAGGCAGCGCTGATGAAATATGAATCAATATTTTGTTACTGTAATGCCTATTTCTCACCTCCAATGTTGAGCTGTAAAATGAGAAAGTTTGTGACCCGGCAGCCATGTTGAGATCAGTTGAGGAAACACCAAGCACCGCCCACCAGCTGGAGCGCAGCCAACAGGAACGCCCTCCCTGAAATGACCTGTGATTGGCCAAAGTCAATTTTTAAAGCCTGAAAACAGAGCTATGATGAGGTGCAAAAGTCTAGTTATCTCTCAGAACACTTGAATTAAAATATGCTGAAAGGTTATTATCGAATTTTTGCCCAATGATGCCAAAAATACTCTGCCTACTGAAGCTTTAAATATGTGGTTAACGTTGTAAATTGAAACAAAATCACTATGTTTCACATGGGACACCAACAGCTGTCTCCTGGGGGAAAGTCTGGTGGTAGTTTGAGCCGTCCACCACACCCCCTGCTCGCCAGTAGTGGACTTTCTCACTTGTTATACTTGTTATTATTCCACAAAACTGTCATTAACAGTCACTTGATATACTATGTCACCTGCTCAAGCCATGATTATTAAGCAAAACAAGACATTTCTGGGCAAAATGTGTCTTCACCTTTTAATTTAAATCCAAAGAACCAGTGAGTGACTTCCGTTTAAGCTTCTTCCCTTTTTCCTCTCACCGGTGTTTCATCACTCTATTGTACTCTTTATCTCATTCACACACTCTCACACCTGTTTCTCTTTCATTTTCTTTGTATAGTCCAGACAATAAGCTGTAAAAGTTGCATTAAAACGTCCTGCACTGCTATCTATCGAAGCCTATCTTGATAAGATACGGCGAGAACAAAAGAAAGCCGGTACAGTGAAGATCTTTTGAAGTACTGTGAGTATTATTACAGGCATTTACTGTAAATGAAATGTGGATATAGATGTGGCTGTTTGATTCTTTACCAATATTGGATGTTAGTTTTATAGCCTTGACATAATTGCACATTTCAGGCGATTTTCTGAAAAGAGAGTTCACACACCTCCTGTGTGGATCCAGTGATGCCCCGAGGCCCGTATTACTCACAATAGTGGTATTTTCAAAGTCCTGACTTCATATCCTGCCTTTGTTTTTTGTCTTATTTGACTTGGGGCCCCCCGACCCTCTTGGAGCGTGCACCCCAATCTATGTAAATCCCCTATACAGTACATACCTCAGCTGCACTTAGAGGCACGTCGATTACATAACTGGCACAATTGCTGCGAGGTGGAGCGGCCCTCAATCAGAGGTGCCGCGAAACTAATTGGTAATCCAGTGCTGTTAAGTTTTTAATTCAGAACAATGCCCACAGTCATTCATAAAACCAGGAAAAAGATGGTTAAACTGTGTTCTGTTAATGTTCTATACATTTTCCGTTTGGTTAATGTCTTCCTTACCACTTTCCTTTCACTTCTTGTAACACACACATACACCCACACACAACCCCTCCCTGCACTTGTTTTATTGCTTTTGAGTGGGTGGTGTTAGTGATACCTCTCTGATTCATACCGCTGTTTGAAGTAGGATCATTTTTCCAGCTGTGCACATGCCATTCACTCAGGTATCCACCCACAGACACAGTAATGCCGCTTTTCTCCCACCTTCTTGACTGGAAATGGGTTTTGGAATGCGGTAGAAGACCGGACTTGAAAAAGATTGCCACTAGCATCAATAAACGCAGAGAGAGAAAGACGTGCATATTGTACATTTTAGACAAAGCAGCATGCATAGAGAGAGATGGAGGCAAGAGAGGACCAGCGGTGATTCTTTGGTCACGGTTCAAGCTCAGATTTCTAGTTGCCGGTTTACTATAAATCCAGTGTGGTGAATTAATACGGTGAGGCCGGGTATCAGGTGCCCAGCATTCATCTCTGGTAGATCAGCTAAGCCTGACGCCCACTCAGCCATCCTACACGGTACCTGTTAACCAAGACGAGTTTCCTGAGCTCGCTTTTGTGAAAAAAACACTGTGACCATGGTGAACTTAGTCATGGCAGACCATGTCCCTCTGTCACGGCCCTCCATCCACACTAAAGACTTCTAATCAAGTGCTTGTCAGATCATCCAACAGTGACTGAAACCCCCCTCTCCTCCCCACACACCTTTCTGAGGATGGAATCGAGGGGGAACTGCAATTTCTGTAACTTTCCAAAAAGCAAAAAATCAACAACTATGACTGGAGAGATATGCCGAGGCGAAACTAAACATCTTAAGCCACCATTTTTCAACTCAAAAGTAAAGTAACCAGGCCATGTCTGTCCTACTCCACACAGATTTGGGCTGTGGTGTACAACTTTGTTTTAATTTTACTGTCAAGAAGAGAGAGAATGTTGTTCAAAGTGTCTTAAGGCCGGGTTACGCTCAAAACTAACTTATCTGTATGACATCTACAACAAGGCAAGTGTTTATGCAACACATTCTCACTCCCAACTCGTCAAATACCGCCGCTTGGTCAGTGCCCTTCAGCATCGGAAACCGACACATGAAGTACCCCTCTTGTGTTACTGTTGGAAGTGTCAGGGACAGCGTGTTGCTTATTACATGCACAGTGTCCTTTCAAAATAAACTTCTGTTTTCGCAGGAAGTCAGGTTTAGACAACACACGTTGTAGGAAACGCTCGTGGTTGACATTAACTTAACTGACTAGCGACTTACATGACAAAATAAGTCAACACGTGCCACGAACAGTAGTCCCCCCGGTTGAAAGTCCTGTGTTTGTTTGACCCATACACCATTCCCGTCACACCCGCCCTGAGCGGACTCTCACCCTATTAATACTACGTCACTTGCTCTGACCGTCAAATAATGCAGCGCGTGGGTTTATAGTGTAGTTAATTGAAAGCCCTGTGCGTCACATGCAGTCGCAAAAGGGTGCCTCCATGGGTCAGTATCCGATGCCGAGGGGCACCACAGAACGGTTGATTTACACACTCGACAGCCGGCCTTCTTTCAAAGGAGCGAGACGTATTAATAGTTTAAATATCATGGGCATAACGGTGCACATTTTCAGTCTCTCCTGGAAGGCACTCATGTGTTGCACCGGTGTGTATACATAAAAAATGACATAAAAGAATAAAAAACAAGCCTGAGGGAGAAGTTCAAACCCTGCTTACTTTCTCACCTCAGCACACCTGGCCAGTCGCTGCATGAAGCGGCCGTGCTTGCTGGATTGTGGGTTTCAGAAAGGTGCAGAAATTCCGATGTCAGGAAGGTGTGGGGCGAGGAGGGTTCAGGTGCTATCGGACCAACCGACAAGCACTTCTGTTGGAGTACGCTGGCGCCTTAACCCGGCATGTGCGTGTCCCACTTCTTACCAAATGCTGGCTTTGGGGCGCAATTTTGTAGTTTGTAGAAACAAAGAAAAGGAAGATATTTAGACATTTCCAATTGTTTAGGAGTTTTAATGTAGGTGATGTTTATGAAAATGACCTGAAAGTGTGAACGCGATTTTTTCCACACATAAATGGTGTTATCAAATATAGCTTAGTGTATGTTCTGTTATGTGTGTACATATTGTACATCTAGCTGGAAGATCAAGTGTAACCCTCAGATGTGTTTAGGTCTTTTTCAAACGCCAGGGCCTTCTCGTCCAGGCGAGGCTCAGTGCCACTGGAGGCCTCTGTAAAGAGGGACTATAGCTACACGCTATTAATGTTAGCCACACTCCCCAACAAAACAAGGAACAAAAAGCTACACAACACCCTACTCACTCCTTTAACCAAAGTCACGCCAGCAAGGGTGCAGCGCAATAAATTAACGTCTGATTAAAAATGGCCGTCTCGCCCGCCAAATTGTCATCAAGTGGCACCATTGATACGGGCAACAAAACCGGGCACATCACCAATCACCCGCTCAATGAGAAAAGGAAGGAGCTAAAAACAACATTCTTGAGCAGGTCGGTCTTTCATGAGCTGGATGGGAGTGGGGGGGGGTGGATGCTGAGGTTCTGGGGTATGTAAAGCGGGGTACACAGGACCCCACAAAGGGGGGAGAGAAGGAAGGGCCACCCTGACAGCCTTGGCGGTGCAGGTTTTTTTTTTTTGACGGGTGCGGGGGTACTAGAGGGATGGAAGGCAGAAGCTGGGAGGGGGTGTTCCCCCTCTTCAAAGCCTTTCCGCTGGTTCTGGGGCCCTGTGGATGGAGAATGTAAGTGGGGGGTGCGGTGAAGGGGTGAGGGTGGGTGAGGGTAAAGGAGAGAAAGGGAGAATTAGGGAGCCCTCTCTTTGTCTGCTGGCATCAGGGGGGTCGGTTAGACACTGAACGCCTCGGGAAGATTAACCAGCCAGGCCCGGTCGGAAGCTGAAGGGTAGGTGGGTGGGTGGGTGGGTGTGCAGGGGGGGATAATGGGAGCCTGCTTTGTTTCTGGTCCACGATAGGATGCTGGAGAGGAGAGATGGAATGTAAGAAATGGAGATTGATTGATCGGTACAGTGGATAGCGATGCAGGGAAGGAGGGGAGGGAGGAGGAGGCAAGGGAGGGAGGGAGGATGTCAGCGCTAAGCCGCAAGTCCCCGATTCTCATGCGGCGAGAGAAAGGGATCACCGGTCGGCAGTTTGAATTTTTTGAAATATGGAGGAAATAAGGCGCACGGGAGCTGAATGGTGGGAGTGAACGAGAGTGAAAACTGACAGAAGTGAAAAAGAGAAATGGGGTGGGCCGTTAAGGTGGAGAGGAAGGAACGGGGGAGGAAACTTCGGGGGTGATGGGGTGGGTGGGTGGGTGTGGGGGGGCTTCCTCAATATGGATTAGTGCAGCTCCACAGTGGGGAGAAGGGAGGACGGGGTGAGAAGGAAAAGGAGGGAGGAGAGGATGAAAGTTGGGGTGGGAGAGGAGGGTGAGAATGAAGAATTGCCATTCGCTTCACTCACTTCACTACACAGGAACAAAGCATGATGGGAGGTACTTGACATAACACTCTTCCAGGCCATGTTGGTGTGTGTGAGTGTGAGAGAGAGTGTGTGTGTGGTGTCCAGTATCTCAAGGGAAGGCATTTGTGTATTATTAGTATTTCTGTTGTCAAATGTTTGGGTTTTATTCCCAATGCCCAACGTTTATAGGGAATTTCTTTGAAATATTTTTGGAGAAAAGGCACATCATCTGCAGACTAGAAGACATCATCATGGTATGAGGGTTATCTTGGACCATAAATGGTGACCAGACTGTCAGAAAACGCTCATAGATTTGATGCGCTATAGATGCGCATCCACCTAATTGAGCGTCAGACAATACAGATATTAAAGATATTAAGGTGATAAGCCAGAAGATGCTACAGGTGGTTTACTGTTTAAGAACAGCTACATCTTTACACAGAGACACGGGATTCTTTAAAAGAAAAAAAAAGTGTTTAAGAAATACTTTTCTCATATGTCTGCTTAGGGCTGGGCGATATGGTTTATAAATAATATCTCAATATTTTTAGGCTATATCGCGATATACAGTACGATATATATCAGACCTATTACTGATAAACTATAGAGAATTATAACATTTTACTATCTGTGGGAAGGAGAGAGCCGCGGAAGCGAAACACTAAAGCGAGTCTAACGCCGGCGGCTTAAAAAATGCATCAAGTATACTTGATATATCGCCCACACCTATGTCTGCCTAGTGAAACCATTTACTTTCATGACTTACCATTATGCGTGCTGATATTTTCATATTCTCTTACATTTTCTTGCCTTCTTCTCTGCCAGAAGACAAATGAGGAGCACTAATAAACTCACACGAACAGTGTTTTGGAAATGACCTCTTAAAAGTCTCTCTGCTGTGTCTTTGTAATTCAACGACATGCTAAGAGGTATGCAACAGCTGAGAGCAAAGTAGCACTTAGCTGCGGCGAAACGTCTCTGCCTGCGGCTAATGACCTGAGGCAGAGTTTCAGAGCCTTCATTAAGGCCTCATTAATTACAGGGATGATTAAGATTATCTCCACAGGTGATGGCCCACCAGGGAAACAGTTCCCTTAGGAACTATCATTACCCCGTCTGCTGCAGGTACAAATTGGTTCAACTCTTTTATCTTATAAACTGAAGAATCAGTACAAAACATCACAATCTGAATCACTTTTACTGAGAAACACAAGAGGTATCCATGTGTGCAGAGTCAATGTGTGCTGTGAAAGTGTCTTTATTGATGGGGTGCAATCAGCTGTGCGACACCCTCTTTTTTTAACTGCGCTCGGCTCCAAACAAACAAAGAGGTAGACACATCATTTTAGCGCAACGACCTGTCAGAAAACGTCATTTTCTGCTGCAGCTCATCCAACAGCGGCCCCACTGAGCAGCAGGACGCCCTCGAGCCACTGTCAACAAAAGCAATTTAAGCTGATGAAAACCTATTTTTGCTGGCATTGGATAGGTTAAGAGGCCTGTTTCTATCTGAAATATTTCACTTTTCATTTCTGTTCTCTTGTTTTTCCCCCTGTCCATATTTACTCCCCAATGTGTGTGTGTGTGTGAGAGTGTGTGAAGACGCCGAGAGCTTGGTTTGGGAGCTGTCACACTGAAGGTGGAGTGGGAGGGGAGAGGCAGAGGCATTGTGGATGGATTATAGCAGAACCAAACATGGACCCCTCTCTCACACAGCAGCTCCCTGCAGGTACAGTACCCCCACCCTCTCATCCCTCTCACCCCTCCCCTCTGATCAATGGAGCTGAAACAAGGAGGCCAGGAGGGGCCTCTGGTTCCCACATCAGACCCCACTGTAGCTATTCTCTTCTCACCACCACCACCAACCCCCCCCCCGCTCCACCAAAGACCTTTACTGTACCCCAAACCTGTTGTTATCTAAAACAACATGATCACATGCTACATGATAACGGCACCTTATCAACAAAAAAACACATCACAACAGCATGAATGCATATAGCATGTCTGACTGGGGGGGCAAATCTAACCTGTGAGTGTGGATGTTTAACTTCCCAGCACACATTTTGATATTAATGCTGATAAAAAAAAAGCATGGAGCGGTGTTGTAAAATAGACATTGCATTTAAAGCTGAAATAATTAGTCAATTAACCAATTAAATTAAACAATTAAGCCATTTTATCAGGCAAATATGCAAAATATCTGCTGGTTCCAGCTTCTTAAATGTAAGGGTTTGCTGCTTTTCTCTATTTTATATGAATGCATTTGATTATGTTTAAGTTTTAGATGGTTGGTCAGACAAAAACAAGCATCTTGAAGACATCAAAATGCTTGTTTTTGAGCTTTGAGACTCAACGATGTGAAAAGAACAATACATTTTGATATTAATGCTGATAAAAAAAAACAGCATGGAGCAGTGTTGTAAAATAGACAGCATTTAAAGCTGAAACAATTAGTCAATTAACCAATTTAAATTAAACAATTTGACAACTGATTAATCGTTTAAGCCATTTTATCAGGCAAACGTGCAAAACATCTGCTGGTTCCAGCTTGTTAAATGTAAGGGGTTTGCTGCTTTTCTCTATTTTATGTGAATGCATTTGAATATGTTTAAGTTTTGGACCGTTGGTCAGACAAAATAAGCATCTTGAAGACATGAAAATGCTTGTTTTTGAGCTCTGAGACTCAACGATGTGAAAAAAAATAATCGATGGACTAACCGATAAGGAACATATGTATGTATTCAGAGGGTTAAGATGTAAAAAAAAGATCCTTTAAATATTTGTACATCTGCATATTGATCAAGGCAGTACCACAACAACAACTCGGTAAGTTATTCAGTGTGTTCTACAAAGATGTGACAGAACGTATCATAGCTGACGAATGCTGAACAACTCAGTGACGGTATTTTTGTCTCTTTAAAATGAATAACAACACATAAACACAAAGCATGTGCATTCCAATACATAGAAACATTAGAGACACTGTAGTAACCCCACAACACACACACCAGCAACAAGTAATTAAGAAGGCATGTGAAAGGCACAATAATCCCTCCACCTTCATCCATTAACAGACAGAAGGAGTAGGAGAAGAAAAGCAGGAAAAGGAGACCCCTTGCTCTAAAGGAGGAGCCCTTTGAACTTTTGCAACAAGCCCTTTCCCCTAAACAAAAACACAAAATCTTCCCCTTATCTCCTTTCTCTCTCTCTCCTGGTCTTTTTTCTCTCCCTCCTGCTCTCTTGTTTCTTTCCTCTGTAAAGTCAGTGGTCCGACTCTCTCAAAGGAGCCCGGAGCCCCCGGCCTGCTCCTATTGGTTCCTCCCTGCTCTCCCACACTGAGTGCCCATGGCTCCTGAAGTGATGCTCTTTGTGTGGGGTTCAGGGGTCGTGCCTATTAGCGTGAAGAAAGCCCTGCTGGGTCTTATCCCGACCCGGAGGAGGACGCAGGGCTCTTCACCCCAACGTCGGCCCGGCCAGCCCCCTCCCCCGGACGGGACACTTTCATCCTTTGTCAGGAGGTCAATGAGCGGACCCCCAGAGGGGAAGGAGGGCCCCCACCAATAATGATATGCATGACAGTCATTGTATGACCCCCATGGGGGGGTCATGGTTGGTTGAGGTGGGTGGGACGAGGGAGGGGAGGACTGGCTGCGTAACTAAGGATGGTTATCTTATCCAGAAGTAACTGAGTTACAGAACGATGGTGATGAGTGGGAGAGAGCTCCGGTGGATCGTGACAGATTTGATCCATGATCATATGTGGCATGAAAAATGAGGGACTATATGAAAACATTTTCACATATAGGTCTGTGCTTTTCATCATGATCAAATATCAGAATCAAATATTACAGTTCTGTAATATTATCTATTTCAAATAGGCATTCCTCGACCCCCCCCCCACACACTCACACTCATCTTAACCCCTAACCTCAACCCTAGCCTTCGCCTGAGAGATGGATTTGATTTGGTTCGCTTCACTCCCTGCAAAAAATGTCAGCTATTTGCCTTGATATGCAAATGAGACGTTACATAACAATCTCATCAGTAGCAGAAAAACGCCCAGACCGAGGTAGAATGAATATATAGTTTAAACTGCTTTTGAAATACTCCCATCTGAAAGTGAATCCAGCCCAACTGAAAATCTAACTTTGATTTAAAATGACAGTTATATTCAAATTTAATTACTAAATAACCCAAATAACTATTTTCTCAATCAGCTTGTTTTTATTAGTGATGGGGTCGTACATGGACTCACTGTTTACTGTCGAAGTTGGAACAATTGAGGTTATTTTACTCTACACTATTTGACAGTTCTCCTCTCACTGGTTGAAGTGGGCTGGGATCTGTTTGAAAACGGTGATGTCACACATCTGTGCACCAATCAGCTAACCAAATCACACTCACACAGTTCTTTACCAACATTAACACTGATTGTTGTCTATTTAAAGGGCCCATATCGTGCTCATTTTCAGGTTCATACTTGTATTTTACTAGAACATGTTTACATGCTGTAATGTTAAAAAAAAATTATTTTCCTCATACTGTCAGCCTGAATATACCTGTATTTACCCTCTGTCTGAAACGCTCTGTTTTAGCTCATTTCAACGGAATTATGTTGCTAGGCAACAGCTTGGGTCCATATTTACTTCTGATGTCATTCACATAGGTTGTGTCCGAAATTCTATACTAACATGCTATTCAGTATGTGAGATACTTTAGTATGACCAAAATCTCAGTATGCAACCAATAGTACGCAAAGTGCATACTATTTCCGGTGAAATATTACAATATGCAACCGCTGAATACTATGACGGCGTAAATATCCCACAATGCAATGCGGTAGTGACATTAACGTTCATAACCAACATTGACAGACAGCTCTGTAACATCAATAACACTTTAATTTTAGGACTGTAAGTATAGGACTTCACTTTGCTAGGTGTAATATATATTCTTAATTAATTCAGACTTTGATTCTCACAAAATCGTCGTTTTAGTCACATGGGGTTGACACAGGTTACCATGGTGACGCGTCTCCAACCGACAAGGGGGATCTCAGGAAGCGAAAAGAAACATACTACAGTTTATTCACACAAAAGTATGTTGAGCGATAGTCCACCTGTTGAGTATGTAGTGCATAGTATGCGATTTCAGATGAAGCCATATACTGAAACCGGAAATAAACTTAGAATATTTACGTTTAAATGTGTTATTGTCTATATATTGTAGATTTGTGACATCACAAATCCTGCTGGCTTGTTTCAAATACAGTTTCTGAATACGGGCTGTGTATATTTCTCCATGGATTGAGCCTTTCACAGTATTTATATCGCACTTAAACCTGCTTTTTTATATTAAAGACATGAAAAATCTGACTTTACAATTTGGGACCTTTAAGTCAAGAATATTACTGAGAAATATAAAAGATTGGAGACCACTGAAATCCTGTTATGTGTTGGTGTTTTATCTGTTGTCTCTTCTCACTGGTTTGAAGTGGGCAGGGCTCTATTCAAAAAAAGATGATGTCACATATTTCTGTGCACCAATCAGAATTCAGCAATATGAGAATCAGAAGCTGATGACAGTCGTGAGGTTGTTTGCTTGTGTTGCCATGGAGACCACTTCATCAGAACTGTGTGGGTGTTCAGATTTGATTAATGTTTGAGTGTTTAACTCGCAATAACAAATAATTAAGGATGTGTTTTTTTTTACTTTAACACTGATTTATTAATTTAGGTTATTTGACAGTACATGTTTTATTCTAATGTCAGAATGCTTTAAGAAAAAAAGACATTTTAACAGAAAAAAAAAAACACACGGTATAAAGAGTGAAGGACCCCACATACAGCGAGTGTGTGGGAGGGTTGAAGCAGTGCATTACATACTGTGGGGAGTAGGATACATTTACAACACCGACATCAATATGTCTGTGTGGAATACAGTACGGCTGCAGCTGCAGAGGAAAGTGAGCGTTCAGTGGTCAAGTTTACCACGTTGAGGAAGACATAATGAATAGAAGAAGATGCAGAAAATCAATTCTGAGCACTGAAGGATCTACAATCCCGAGGCTGAAATATCCACCGAGGGCTGAAGTGCACAGTGTTCCTTATTGATTCAGGAATATGTCATAACATCATGTTCAGAAGCTATTTAGCAGCTATCAAGAGCCAGACAGTCCTAATCTATTATTAATGTCCCGAGCAGTCCTTTATGGTCGGTTCATTAGACATGAAAACTCTAGCATGGAGAAGGTGCAACATTCCTCAGTGCACTTTATCTCTCCAATGAGTCTGTCTTCATTCAGAAATAAAACAAAAAACAGCATGATTAACATAGAAAGAGGGGGATGCTTGAGAACAAATGCTGGAGATTTAATTAAAAATCCGCACTTTTGTGAAATGGTCATAATTGTGTCACGACAACACAATGGTGTCAGTCAAGACTGGAAGTGGCAGCGAAGGGTAGAATTGGAGGTAATTGAACAAAAGCACATTCAATTGTGATTTCACATAAATGTGTGACATAATTAGCCGAGTCTAGACGTAATTCAATAAATTACTAATTTAAACGTAATTAGAGAATTAGAGTTAAATTATACAATTACATTTAAATACAATTTAAATACTTTTCACACAGCTTCCCCTTGGGTTCCTGCAAGATCAGATCTCTCTCTTTTGCAAAGACACTTAATTCTAAGTAACAGTTGTGCTGATCGATGTTTGTTTTTTCCTACACTGATTTAACTAACTTACCATCAGAACTCAGACGTGATAAAATCTGCAACCTGTGGTGCATTTAGAGATGTTTCTTGTGGAACGGCATGCCTGCCTGCTGAGCCGTTAATCAGCACGTGTGAATTTTAAATCCTTAATTACAAACATTTTCCAAGGAACTGACACCTTACAAATGTCTGTTCTCCATATGCCTGCTCACCAGAAACTTTGCTCTGTGCTCCACAAGAGTAGTTAAAGTTACGGATATGATTTGGATTGTGATATTAAGGATAAGATAATAATGTAAAACAGAACGTGCTGCTGCGATATTGTCGTACTGAGCACAGACACACAGACTTTTAAAAGGGAGCTGTTGTTTGAATAGAGGGGACATTGCTATCAAATAGTTTTTCTAATGTTTAAATATTTTAAATAAAATGTTCACAATTTTTATAAATGTTATTCAAATTTCTTTGACACTAAGACTAAGTCGACCATGCTGGAATTTAACTGGCGTGCTGTGACGTAACTCCCCCACCTCCTCCTACTCTCGCCGCCCCTGTCCTCTGCTTTAAAAAGTAAAGAAATAAAGAGAAGTGTTAAACCTAACCAGCATCAGAATTGAAAAACCAAGTATCAAGTGTCAGATGTGCAGCAATGTTGTAATTATAATTTTGTATACGTAACATATATGTATATGTCCGAGTATGTGCCTATACTATAGGACTCTATATGTTTAATCTGATTCCTATCAAAAGCACACACACATCCTGTGACCACACTGTGCTGCTCCAGTCTCATCCTTGATCTGTCATCATACCCACAGTGCGTCCGTTAGATTTTTCCCGCCGAAACACACTCTTGGCTGTGTGACTGTGTTAATTAGGTGAGCAGCACACACAGGCGGCGAGAGGCCGACAGACCGGAGGAGACAAAAAATGTGAGAAAAATAAACGTGGTCGACCCCGACGGCCACTTGACTACACCTTCTGCCAGCCAAATGATTTCTCTTAAAGATTTTTTGGACGAGTGTCACAGCGACCACACTGTCCCCCTCTGTCTGTCCTTCTTGCTGCGTGTCACCAGCTCAAGACAGATCCAACACCACCATCTTTGTGTGTTAGTGTGTGTGTGTGTGTGTGTGTGAGGATGAAGAGTATTAGCCAGTTCCCTGCTGCTAGAGCTGTGAGTGTGAGCTGCCAGAGGAGAGGGGGTAATTATGGGACCTGTTGTGTTGAAGGGAAGCCAGGCCACCAAGGAGGGATTAGGACCGTCAATCTCCTCTCCTCTGCTCGGTCCTCCCTGTACCCCCTCTATCTTCATTAAACCTGCGGACTACTAAATTGATTCAATTACATTTGGGATTAATTATTCCAACACCAATGCTAAAATATATGAAAATGTTCATTTCAGGGCTGAAAACATTCGTGGATTGATTGACTTGTCAATTGATATAATAAAAAAAATAACTTTAGTTTTTTATCAAGCAAAAAATGTCAAATATTTATTGGTTTCAGCTTTTAAAATATGAGGGTTTTTGCGGGCCGTATCCAGTGAGCAACCTCCGGGTCCGAAAAGTGAAGCCAATGCAGAAGTGCCTTAAACTTGCATTCTTTCTAATAGCCAGCAGGGGGCGACTCCTCTGGTTGCAAAAAGAAGTCTGATTGTATAGAAGTCTATGAGAAAATGAGCCTACTTCTCACTTGATTTATTACCTCAGTAAACATTGTAAACGTGAGTTTATGGTTTCAATCGCTAGTTTCAAGTCTTTTCAATACAGCATGATGTTCATTTAGTAAATTATGGTCCCATTTAGAGTCAAATAGACCATAAAGCAGGGGATGCTTTAGGGCGTGGCTACCTTGTGATCGACAGGCCACTACCACGGCTTTGTCCATGTTTTCATGGACAACGCTGCTTTAACCAAGAGCTATTAACCAAAAACCAAGATGACGACAGCCAAATGCCGAGCTCAATGCTTCAAAACGGCAGTCCACAAACCAATGGGTGACGTCATGGTGACTACCTCCACTTCCTATACACAGTCTATGGCCGTATCCTACAGCCCAGCTGCTGAAGAAGGCCATGGGATAAGTCTGAAAGCTTCAGGAATAGCCAAGTAAGTGAACTATGAATTTAGAATTTGTTTTTAATCACAGAACAGATTCATTGATAATGAAAATAATCGAGGCAGCTACTTTTAAACATATATTTTCTATGAGGCCTTCATTAGAGGACAGAGCAGCACAAACTTGTCCTTCAAAATAAAACAACCCCACATCACAATATTGCAGAACATTCGCCACACAACTCCTCTCCTGTTTGTCTTTCCTGTCTCGTTGCTCTCGTCTTCCTGTCTTTACAGACGTCCAAATGTTCCCCAGAGGCATGTAGGGACCTTAACACTGACCTTTAGTCCCAATGTTAAAAGCCTGTCTGTCCATATACACGTAGCATGTGCACACACACATGCAAGCGCGCACACACACAAATACCATTGTGCTGTGAAAAGGGAGCCCTTTGACAGCTCCATTATAAATCCCACACTGGCCAATTATCTGTTTTAGGGTGATTGTCTGGCCTCCTCTACCAACCAGACCGCCTTTGATCCCCCTCATCCCTCCTTGTGTCACTCTAGATCTACGCGCAGGTATAACATTTCCACCTGGGAGCCTGAACGCCTCTTTTAAAGTTCCACTTGAATCATTTTTGCTGCCTTTAAAAGAAGAAGAAAAAAAAAGCGCTTCCTCTTTCTCTTTAGCTCCTGATGAATCACGGATCATTTCTCCTCTCATCATCTCCTCTCGTTTCTCTTTATCTCCCCGACCCCGTTGCCTATGACACGGGAAATTCGGGGGGTATCTGAATAACGCTGATTGCGAGTGGCAGGTGGCAATTAAATAGGAATGAGGGAGAGGAATAAAAGTAAATGTAGGGGGTGGGGAAAAAAGGGCAGAAAGTAAAAGGAAAATCCCCCAAAAAGTGAAAAAGATTGAGAGGAAAAAGGTGGAGAAAAAGAGCAGAGAGAAGAAAGAAAGATAATAAAGTGAGAGAGAGCATGACAGAGATCTCTGCTGGTGGTTTGTTTGATCAGGGAAGAGCAGTAGTTATCTGGGTGAGCCCCGTCTCCCTGTACAGTTCAGTCATCAGTCCTGATTCCTCCAAATGGATACCAGAACACCTCGGTAGCTCGCAGTACAGTAAGCGCCTTATGTCCCTCGACAGAGCCCTAATACAAACCAGACCCACATAATCACTCACACACTGCACCTCGCTGCACATACAATCAATCTGTCGGCTCGCCCGTAATTTCTCAAACTATTGTGATTAGCCCATCATAAAGGCAACTGAATAGGACCAATTGCCAGACATTACTGAGCAACTTCAATTTATAGTGTAATCGGAGTGTGTGTCTGTCCTGTAGCATCAAAGGAGAGCAGCATAAAGCAGTGTGGGAGACTTTTTCTACTCTCTATGCATCATGTATCTGTGTGTGTGTATCCGTGTGTGTGTGTGTGTTGATCATCAAAGGGCAGCGGTGAAGACACCAGAGCGGCGGGGATCGGAGCATCCCCACAGCGGCGTAGCGACACACAACCAGACAGCATCGCACACAAAACAACACAAAAAAAAAGAACCCTCTTCCAAGACAGTGAGAGAATATCATGCCTCTTCCTTCTGCCCGTAACCCGGGCAACCCTGGCACAGAGCGGTACCCCATCCCCACCTCGCGCCCGCCTCCCCCCTCCACCCGCAGGATCCTTTAGACTCCGTCCAGCGGCACGTCAAGTTCATCCCCCCACACGCTGCTTCCCAGCAGGCTCTTGACTCGGACTGGCGCGCCCCGGAGGCTAAAGGGGGTGTTTTGCGCCGCACATCCACCCCGAAGTGGGGTTCGCCTGTGTGGGGTACATCTCAATCAGCGGGGGCACGGTCCAGAGAGGCCCCTCTTTTTTCCATTCCTGCACCACCTCACCACCACCACCACCACCACCACCACCTCTCGCTGGCATGGAAGCCTTCATACCCTCCCACTGACTGGTGTGTATGAAGCAGGGGGTTTTTCCTCCTCCCCTCCACCTCCACCCTCCTCCACCTCCTGAGATGTCTTTTCATTTTCCGTTGCTCCCACTGTCCTCTAGTGAATGCACTGAATCACACTCTGCTCTCCGAAGTTTCTCTCTGAAAATGAGGAGAGAGGAAACAATGCCAGGCTGAATAAACACTTTGATAACTAGACAGAGGGTGAGGAGGACAGACGGCGGAGGGCTTAACAAGGACACTGATGGCTTTATACTGACTGACTGGAAGAAAGTGTTCCTTCTCTCACACATTTCCCTCGACGTCTCTCACCTCCCTCCTGCTGTCGAGGACAGAAACAGGAGAAGTTAAATCAACGAGAAACTCGCTCGGGGTACAGGAGGAGATTTGAGAGATGGGAGGATGAGACGAGACAAGGCGGGACATTATCACAGCAGGAGGGGGGCGAGGAGGAGAGTAAAGAGGGCGATGCTCAGCAGTGGTCGGCCTCTGCCCATCTCCTCTCATTACTATTTCATTCCTCCCTCTGCACCTCTCACCCTCACTTTCCTCTCTGTTTTCTTTGCGGTACCACTTTTTTTGCCACATCTGCTCCGGGGCAAATCAAGCACGGGCCGAGACACAGGAGAAACTAAACTGAAGAGTCAGGCTGGGTATCAAACTCTTATACTTGTTTGTCACGGAAAATGTGCCAGTATATAAAACTGGCATGATAATATGACTCATCAGATAGTTCCACATATAAATCAAAATTTACTTTTTAATATATGCACAGTGCATGCACTTGTGTTTAAACAATATTTAACGTTAGAGAGCTTTTTTAGTAATGTGTATTTATTCATTTAACAGGTACGATGAAATACAATGAACATTAAGGAACATTATATATACATATATATATATAAAAATAACCCAAAGAAAAAAAGAAAATCATAATAAAACACTGACAATCAATAACCAACCCTTCCTTTAGTGGATATGTGAATGATAAAACAAAAAAATACGCTGTAAATGATTTATAATGTATTCACATGCATTGACAAAGTGTCCATCAATGGTGAGAGCTTTGTTTCTATTAAATGTATTGCTTGGCTTTGTAGAAAAACATGTAAAAATATCAGTGTATATCTGTGTAGTATCTGATTGGTATTAGTATCAAAAATAGAGCTGCAAAAAGTAGTCAATAAAGCCTTACGGCAAGATAATCAATCAATCGTTAAAGCCATTTTTAAAGCAAAAATGCCTAAAACCCTCCGGTGTCAGCATCTCTGATTTGAGCATTTGCTGCTTTTTTATGTTTTCTGAAAATCTTTGGGTTTTGGATTATAAGTCAGACAAAACAGGACATTTGAAAACATCACCTTTGGGAAACTTTGATGGACATTTTTTTCACTATTTTCTGACCTTTTATAGCACAAAAAAACCTCAAAAAACTCAAGTCTATAATCTGCAATTATCTGCGCTGGTGAAAATAATCCTTAGTTGCAGCCCAAATCAAAACATTTCCAGCCGTAATAAAGAGCATAATATGTTTTATTGCACCAAGAGTTGACACACTGTGTGACCATTCCTGTGTGGGATGTTGCTAGACAGAAAAACAGACATATAAACAGGAGTTTGGTGATTTTAGAGCAAGATTGGGGGGTTGAAGAGTTTACTCTTCGTGCATGAGTAGACAGAGGGCATCCTCCTGAGTCTCCCTGACTCCTCTACTCTACTCTCATCCCATCTCAACAACCCCCCATCACACACAAACCCACATACACGCCTGCACCCCTCCATCCATCCATCCTCTGCATCCCCAGGGCTGTTTCAGCCTGACCCACTTTCCCCCTCCTCAGCCCAAACAACTCAAGAGCAAAAAGGCTGATGTCTGATTTCCAGTCTAGAAGCTCAGAAGGTGTGTCAGCAAGAAAGCGCTGCCAAGCCCATGTCAGTGCTAAAAGAGAGTATATTTTATGCATTTCAAGTCTCTTAAATATCCAAACGGGAAATGAATAAAAGAAAATTCAGAAGATGTTAAAAACTGGCATTTTTTTATACATTTTCGCTTCATGTATAGACAATGCCATCTTTTCAGTGGACAGCTCTGTGATTAATTATATTTTCCTATCCTCCTTACGTCTATAAACCACCGCTTGTGAGCCCGGTTCTGTCCTCTGGTCACCCTTGGGTGAGGAGTGTCATTACCGGCGTTGTCACAGCTGAACCGCTCGGCAGCACCACAGACTGAGCGCCGCCTGGTCCAGGCAGACATGTCAGCAGATTTCCAGGGCCTAAGTGCCACTGTGTGTTTGTGTTTGTATTTGCCCTCGTCAGCCTCTGTGTGTGCCTTCTCTCTGCGACGCATGGAAAATGAAAAACGCTGCGTCGGGACATTCTGTGGTCCAGAGGCTCCCCGTGTCGTTTGGTGAGTGACCAGTTTAACATGCATCACTAGCGCCTTACTCCAACGCTGGGCCTCTGCTCAGAGGTCATCAAAAGGCATGAATACATATTTTTGTATTCATCCGTGTGTCCATTCATCTCTTATCTGTAACCTTTTATTCGTCCTTACTGTGATGCTGGAACTCGAGCACAGATTCTGAATGTTTAAAATATTGATGACGTAGCAGAAGCAACAATAACAGCAGCAGCGGTCAAAGAAGCTGGAGTAATAATCGTAGTAGTAGAGGCAACTGAGGCAGTAGCAGTAGAAATGTGAGCAGTAGTAAAGCAGTGATAAAAGCAGTGATACTAGCAGCTGAGTAGGAGTATGCGTAAACAATATTACACAGCCAGGTGTTCAGATATAAAAAAAAAATAAAATAAAAAAAAAATAACAAATGAGGCAAAGCCAAAGGACGACATAATGTGCATGTCAATGGTGGACTCGGGGGAGACTCGGTGCCTCCATGTTAAAAAAAAACGCAGCAAAAGTGCCCTCTTGGATGCCCTTACGTCAGATAAAAACATGATAAAGTGCTCTCTAGGATGCCCATCCAATATGTTAATGCGCCCTCTTGGGTGTCCTCTAAGGTGCGCTTCCAGTGGAGAAAACATGATAAAGTACCCTCTAGGGTGTCCTTCCAGAAGAGAAAACGTGATAAAGTGCCCTCTACGATGTCCTTCCAGTGGAGAAAACATGATAAAGTGCCCTCTAGGGTGCCCTTCCAATATGGTAAAGTACCCTCTTGGATGTCCTTAAATGGAGAAAACATGATGAAGTGCCCTCTATGGTGCCCTTAAATTGAGAAAACATGATACAGTGCCCGCTACAGTGCTCTTCCAGTAGAGACAACGTGATAAAGTGCCCTCTAGGGTGTCCATAAATGGAGAAAACATGATGAAGTGCCCTCTAGGGTGTCCTTCCAGTGGAGAAAACATGATAAAGTACCCTCAAGGGTGTCCATAAATGGAGAAAACATGATAAGGTGCCCTCTAGGGTGCCCTTCCAGTGGAGAAAACATGATTAAGTGCCCTCTAGGGTGCCCTTAAAAAGAGAAAATATGATGAATTGCCCTGTAGGATGCCCTTCCAGTAGAGAAAATGTGATAAAGTGCCCTTTAGGGTGCCCTTCCAATATGGTAAATTACCCTCTTGGCTGTCCTTAAATGGAGAAAACATGATGAAGAGCCTTCTAGGCTGCCCTTCCAGTAGAGAAAACATGATAAAGTGCCCTCTAGGGTGGCCTTAAAATGGAGAAAACATGATGCAGTGCCATATAGGCCGCCCTACATGCCGCTGGTGCGCCACCACATGCAGCTGGTGCATATCAGGACACTTAAGAGCGCATATGGCTCTTACAACATTGTCACTTACCCTCCATGCGCGATACAGTAGGCCTGTTTCACCAGCGAGCATCAAGCAGTATACTGTTGCTATGGTTACCCTCCATGTAAAATACCTTGCGCACAAATTACATCTAGATTTCATTTGAGTTTTAGTTTGTTTGTGAAAATCCTAGAAAGCACATTGTTACATAACATTTCTGATTGTTTTCGTTATCACATCATCTCATCCGACAGACAAGGGCTGCTTACGATGCTGATACAATAAAACAGGAAAAACTCAGTTGTCACAAGCCTCATGCAACTGTTGTTATATAATCCGCCAATCACAAACTAATGAAACCAATTTCACACAGCAGCGACTAAATTCCCCAGTCCCTATCTCGCCTGTTAACAGCCCCTTGGGCAATCAGTGTGTGTGCACTTGTTGTGTGCGTTTGTGTGTGCACACAGTCTGTGTGTGTTACGCCGCAGTCTGTTCAGCTGTAGTACTGGGCCCCGCCGGAGGAACGAGGCTTGGCGTTCGCAGCAGCGCTTCACAGCCAAACACAGAGAATGTTCTGCCAGCTCTCTCTAATATCTTTTCAAACACTTTGCATTCCTTCTTAACTTGCACAACAACTTCTGCTCAAACCACTCTTTCTCCTCTCTCCCTCTTACCCATGCTGCTCCGCAACTTGCTCACAAACACTCTATTGTTCCTTTAGGTTTTTACTTATGCAAATAATTGTTTACAATGCACCTTTTTTGCTGCCTGTGCATCCTCGGGGGGAAAAGCAGCTGCATGAGTTACAGTTCCAGGGGTGTGAGTGAAAATGACTTATTTCGACATACGGTGGTTTCAAGGTTTATTGCATAAACAGGCGTTTGCATTGTGTCTCAATGGAAAATGCAGTTTTAAATGCACGCAACACTATAATATACTCCTTCTGCTACCCTGACACCAGTTGATGAAATAAAAAGATATATTTGTTCAATGAGTTTCTAATTAAGTTTGAGTTCTAAATGTTTTTTTTTTCTTTCCTTTTCGGAAGAGGATGTGAAATTTTCTACAGTTTGAGGCGACACGTGAGAGCAGTACAGGAAGTTCAACCCAGGTTTCCCCCGAGGGCTTCGAACCGTTAATCAATCAACCCTTCCCACCTTGAAAAAACAGCTTTGGGCTCTGATCTGCCCCCATCATCATTCTGTCACCCGCCCCATCCAAGCGCAAACCCTCCACCCTCCGCACCCCACCCACCTAGGAATACATACATACCAACCGCACATTTAACCACCGCTGCTTTCCCACAGCTTTCTCTCTCTCTCTTTTCGTGTCTGTTGAACCCCGATCCCGGACACCCGCGATTCTTATCAGGGATCAGACTTCCGTTCAGTGGAGTGTGACGACTGGAGGTTGGAAGCTCCAGGTGTGACGAGGTCTTGGAGAGAGAGAGAGAGAGTGTGTGTCTCCTCATCCCTCATCGCCCGCAGGACAGAGTTTATACATGAAACTAATCGGATTAGAGGGGATTATGACACCGGCATATCACAGCTTCTTGGGGGAACTCACACATTTTCACTCATGGAGTGGTTCTTGTTCATACACAAAACACACACACAAGTAAATGCAAACTTTACTCAACAGCATTCTTACACCCACTCATGTTCATGTGCAGCCACTTGTCTCTAACCGCTTTAGAAAAACTGAGCTGTAAAGACTTAAATATGACAACAGGTATGCAAAATGGATATGAACAATTGCTCAACTCCTCCACTCCCTCCTCTTAGCTCATTGCAGGGGCATCTGTCATGTCAATGTCACCTCATTCAGACTTTAACTGCTGTTAGACGAAAGCTGTTGAGAAATCAGCAGGTCAAAGGAACAAACAAGGTCTTATTTTTTGCAGAAAGCGAGGCCAAGAGTGGCGGCCCTCTGTGTTTTACACCTGGCTGCAGGTTAATGGGGTGTCAGTCGTTGATCCCTCTCATTTTGACTCGTCCGACCTGCTCTTCCTCTCAACTCAGCTTCTGTAGTCTTGTTTTTTCCCACTTTTTTCCCATCTGTCATCACTCTCTCTAAAGATTTAAAAAAAACTATATGCCCCCCGTGCTCCCTATTAAACAAGTCTCTCTCCCTCCTTTGCTCTCGCTGTCTCATCTTCACTTTTTTTCTCACACACGCCCACATACCATCCTCGACGTTGGCAAGCAGCGGCCCATCCAGCCAGCCTGTTGCATTCTCTCCTCTCAGCGGCGTTGGGCGATCAATCACATGATTTGATGGTTCTTATTACAGGCCTGCCTTTCCGGGTTAAGAGGCAGGAATCTTTATAGCGGCAGATACGGGCAGCTACATCCTTCAGAAGAGGAAGACAACCTCGCACAGGTGTGATTTATTATCATTTTTCTTCCTTTCAAGGGAAATGTCAAATACGTTTTTTTTCCCCCCGTTTTGTGGTTAAAGACTTTCTATATATATATATACATACTGTATAATAGAGCTGTCAATCAATTAAAATAGTTAATCACGATTAATCACAAATTAATCACACCATTTTATCTGTTCAAAATGTACCTTAAAGGGAGATTTGTCAAGTATTTAATACTCTTATCAACCTGGGAGTGGACAAATATGCTTACTTTATGCAAATGTATGTATATATTCATTATTGGACAACAATTAACAACACAAAACAATGACAAATATTGTCCAGAAACCCTCACAGGTACTGCATTTTGCATAAAAAATGGCAAACTCAAGCCCAACAGGCAACAACAGCTGTCAGTGTGTCAGTGTGCTGACTTGACTATGACTTGCCCCAAAACTATATGTGATTATCATAAAGCGGGCATGTCTGTAAAGGGGAGACTCGTGGGTATCCATAAAATCAATTTCCATTCACATACCCAAGAGACCCCTTTGAAAATGGCCATGACAGCTTTTCCTCGCCAAAATTTAGCGTAAGTTTGGAGCGTTATTTAACCTCCTTTCCGACAAGTTAGTCTAGTTCATATGATGCCAGTATCTTCACTCTAGCTTTAAAACTGAGCCTGCTACAACCTCTGAAAGATTGATTGCGTTAGAAAATTAGTGGCGTTAAAATTAATTTGCATTAACGTGTTATTATCGCGTTAACTTTGACAGCCCTAATGGCTGGTTTTGAAGCCAACGTGCATTCGTTAGGAATGAAAATCAATACCTGAAAAATCATTTTAATGATGAAGGAAGTAACCGCGCCTTAATCTGACAAATCCTGTCATCAGCCCGGCAAAACACAAAACAACAGAGAACAAATAAAACGCCGGTGCCAAGATTTCGCTGCAACACGCACTCGCATATTTGTGCATGTCAAAAAAGACACAGGAAACAAAAACTCTCATGCTTGCCAAGTCACCGACTTTGGACATCCTCTCTTTCTCATCAGCGCCCTTTACTCTGCAGTGCTTTCTGTTTCAACATAGATAAACCCTTCTAAAACACACTCCCCAAAGCAGATGCAGGGGAATCTTAAGCATGCAAAAACCAGACTCGTAAAGTAAACTATTTCCTCTCAGCTCCCAGGTAACCGAAGATACCTGCACACACTTACGACACGACGCACCATTTGTCACGTGCGTTGTCAGTCTATGAGGTACATCACCTTGTCCTATTCATAAGAGCCTTAAGAAGTATTCTCATGTTGCAGCGACTTGGAGAGAGACATATCTCAGAGTGTGGGCGCAGAGTGTGCGTGTTAACAGAGATGAAGAGGAAGAGAGAGTCCTGCTATGCCATAACAGTCACGTTGCCACCGCGGCGCAGGTGAGATGCTGTTTTGGGAATGCAAGCGAACACGATGCAGGCCCATTCAGCTCCTGCAGACTGTGGTGACGGGGATGTGATTGATTTATCCTGCAGAGCACCTTTGATTTGCAGTGGCAGTGTTATAACACCGTGGCTGATCCCTGTGCCAGCAAACATCCGTCAGAGAGCCCTGTATTGGGAGTATTCAGAGCCAGAGCCCCGTTACAGCCAACCTCAAGAGGTTTTACCAGCGTTTTAACAGCCTGGCCACCTCTCCTCCCAGCTATTATCACTGGATTCCTGCGGGCTAGTTTAAAGAACTGTTTTCTTCCAGTTAGTTTGCTTTTGTGTTGTGAACAATGAACTTGGTATTTGGGTCAAACAGCATCTCTACAGTTGTTGAAGTCGATATACAGTAGCCCATTCTCTAACGTATGCGCGTGGGTGTTTTGGGAGCGTCTGCTAAGCTCCGCGTAAAGCAGGTTAATGACGTGGACGCATAACTCACTAGGCTGTTGGACTCCCAGCTCTTCTTCCGTGGTTAAAATCACACGCCACCTATTTTTGGCGCCCGCCTGAGTGACAGCGTGACCCCTAAACCCTGACCTTTACACAGCGTGACCTCCAAGGCCCGATAATGGAGACAGGAAGGTATTAGGGGTGGGGAGGAGAGCGGAGGGGTGCAAAGGGGTCAAGCCCGAAATGATGCATTCTGGGCCGGACAGCGGAGAGGAAGGTCGCTGTCTTCCCCCTCAGACAATAAGGCCTCAGTTATTGGTCTATAATTTGGCCGATTGATTACCCCGATAATTGTTACCATAATGAGCTGGTGTGGATGGCTGGCTGCTGCTCAGCCGGTTTGCACGCCTGAATGACTCCATCACATGTGTGTATGTTGCACTAGCAGTACAGTGCATGTGTGTTCATGCTTCCTGTGCTTGTTTATAGAGGCATCAGTCACTAAAAAATACATGAGATGCCATCTGTAGGTCAGTTAATCCTCCTGAAAATACCACATAGAATATCATTTAATATTCGTTTCACGGTCAAATTGGCTGACGTATGAATGTTTGATGGAAAACCTGTAGGAACAAGAATTATTTATTATTATATAATATTTTTATTCCAGTAGTTCCCAGCAGTATATAACAATAATTCCAAATGATATAATTAACATCAGAGCAGAAAATGTATGGACAGATTAACAAAGTTTTGCCACAATCAAACACTTGTTTATTATGAGACAATGAGCTTCTTAACTAGCAGTAGTTACAGTGTTTGCTACAATATGGCAATGGGCAAAATGATGATGTATGTTAAAACGATATAAAAATGTCGATTGTATATATTTTTCTATATCGTTTCTATCGTGATATAGCCTATTTGTATTTATTTTTTCTCTTAAGTTAATTTTGCACTCAAGTTCATAAAATGAGAAAATACTCTTAATTCGTCAAGTATTTAATTCACACAAGTATACACAAATAGGCTTTACCATGCGGTTATCTCATATAGAATTATTTATTGAATTATCAGAAAACATGCTGTATCGTGATATATATCGTTATCGTGATAGAAGCTTTTGGCCATATCTCCCAGTGCAGATAGAATGAAACTCCGTGAAGAAGGACTGAACAGCTTCCTTCACTGTCGCCACAATCCCATTTTTAGTTTAATGTCCCCAAACAGCCTGCAGTCGTATACATAAACATTTTATAACTAACTTTAGACAATGTTTTAAAGGCTTTTTAAGACTTTACAAAATCCAGAAAAAAAACTGAAATAATAAATAGTCTATGAAATCACCCAGCGCAAGGTGGCGGGTTTCAATTGCTTGTTTTGTCTGACCAACAACCCAAAACGTGAAAGTATTAAATTAACTAGAGTTGCCCCCTCTTAGTCGACTAATCAGTCGTTTTGGTCTTATTTGACTAAGATTTCTTCAGTCGATTAGTCATTTTTTATGCTTTTTTCATTCTGAATAACTTATTTCTAAGAAACTTATGAGCACATCTCTGGTAAATACAAGATTTAAAGTGGTGCTTTTGTGTGATTCTTTGTGTAGAAACTCCAAGTTATCTGTTGATTCAATCAATTTATTGATTAGTTGACAAAATCGTATGAGTCTTATTCCACTAAGAATTTCTTTGGTCTAGGACTGCCCTAAAATTTACAATGATTTTAAGACAGAGAAAACCTGCACATCGTCATATTAAGCTAATATAAAGCTGAAAACAGCACTATGTATTGTATTCATATATTCCGAAAATCAATGGATTACAGAGATGTACTGTGATCTAGAGCGGAAACTATTAGTCGATTAATCAATCAGTCAATCGACAGAAAATTGTTCTGCAACCATTTTTATAATCGATTACTCGTTTTAGTCACTTATCAAACAAAAATGCCAAATACTCTCCGGTTCCAGCTTCTCAAATATGAGGATTTGCTGCTTTTCCTTGTTTCATATCATTGTAAATTGAATATCTTTGAGTTTTGGACTGTTGGTCGGACAAAACAAGAGATTTAAAGACGTCACCTTGTAGTCTAGGAAACTGTAAGGGCCCTTGTTCACTATTCTGATATTTTATAGTACGGAATTATTTATGAAGGGTACCTAGTGTAAATGATTTAAAGTATTTCCAGTGGTTCTTCATATAAAGACATTAAAAGCCGAGCCTCTGGGCATCATTCATGAGTGTTGATTTCTCTGAATGCGGCTCTTTGTCTATGAAATAACATTTTGCTCGCACAAACAGGCGACACAGTTTAAGTCAGTGATTTGTGGCCATGTTGCTCGTACATGCGATAAATGAAAGAAGTGCTTTCTAGCCCTGCAGGGTCCTGCGTGGAGAGAGGAGCTCATCTCAGGGTCAGTGAGCCCACTGGGGGTCTTGTGCTCTGATGGGTACATACAGAACCAGAGGGCAGCCGAGGCACATAACCGGGGTCACATCGGAGTCTATCAGACGACACACATGATATCAGCGCCGGTTAGCACGGGAAGGGTAGACCAATTATGCGTGTGTGTATGTGTGTGTGTGTTGATGGACTAGGTCAGTGAACATGTCAACATCAATAGTAGGGGGATGTACATAGTTCACTTGTTCGCCCCAAGGGGTGTACCCTGAAGAGGGTCTGGTTTTTGACTTTTTACAAGCAGGTTTTTAATCACTGTGATCTACGGGAGGTTTGTTTAACAAAACTCTCTCTGTAGTTTGGTTACAAAACACAATCTCGAAAGATGATATATCTTGACAAAGCGTGAGATAGCAGCCTGCACAGTGTCAAATCACATCTCATCTGCGACTGTGGCCCTCTTTGTCTGCCGTTTCGACCCGTCGGGAGTTCCTGAAGGGGGCAGGAATGCCGTCTCATTTCCAGATTTCCTGCTGATAAATCCAGGTGAGTGACTGGGATGACACAGCCTTATCCCGCGATTACGGGAAGCTCCTGGAATTCTGGCTCCATCAAAGCACCGTGAACTTCCCAGGCTGCAGTTTCACTGTTCGTTGATCCCTACATATAGCTCCCAGCATATGAAATTCCCAATCTCCCTGTCCGCAGCACGCTTATGAGTACATATAGGAGAGGTCAGCACCACATTGGAAAAACCACTGGATTTGACGGAGTTTAGATAGCAGATCACTGGAAAATTACTATTACAAGCTTGTTGCATTCCCAACAGATGGTTAACAACAATAAAACGTTGATTAAGTTTTATAGTAACAGTACTGGAACACGCTCCCTTATTCAGACCCAGTCATTAAATTGTTGTAATTGGTCTAATGCACTGTAAAAAAAAAAATCACACCAATTTATAAGCAACACCAAAGCAACAACAACATATGGAGTGACCATAGCATGCCATACGTTCATAACAGCTGAGGGCATTTTGGGACTCCGTCTTGAAACTTGACACCAGGGAACATATTGTTCTGGCACTTACAAGATCCATACATGTGAAAGAACGCACTGTTCTCTAGAACCCTTCAAGAGCACCAAGTGTTTCCCTCCCATACATGTTTTTCCTCACTCAAAAGAAATGTTCCGCAGTGACACCTATCGGCATAATGATTCATTCATTGATTAATTCTGATTTATAAGCTGGTCACATATCAGGCTAAAAACAGAAACAAGCAACTTCAGAGTTACTACAAAATCCATCTTCGTTTCACGTCTTCCCTTCAAACTCAACTTAACTACCTATCCAAATGATGTATGCATCATGGAAAGTGGACTTTTTGTGCCCTGATCTGGGCTTTCCAGACAAAGAGGTAATTCAATCAAGAGCAGGAGCTTCCGAAAAATGAAAACAAAGCTTCTTTACTTCTTGCGTGAGGTCAATATGTGTTTTCTTTTGTAACTAGTTGTGCTTTAAGATGTTAGTAGAAATACGCATCAGATATGTTTGGTTTGTTTTTGATTAATGTGTCCAAAATAACCCCATGAGGGATGAGTCATGGAAAGGAATACAAATATCCATTCATTCATACCAAGCAAGCTGCTCTAAGCAGTGAACATGACGCCGTTGTTCTCATCTTAGAGTTCAGTGTAATGCCTTTTAAATACATTTTCAAAATGTATTTATTGTATCTATTGTTTCTTTTGTCCTTTAAGGGGAGACACTCCAGGTGATCGGACCGGCACATTCGGGAACTTTGCAAAAAGTCAAGGCTTGGTGGATTGGAGGATTTTTTGGGGGGAGATATAAAACCAAAGATCCCAAAGACTTCTATGTGATTTGACATGTTTGGATTGTAATTCTGACAAGTTTGTATGCATTCATCTCTTGTTAACCAAACGTTTGTTTTATACATTTGTCTAATAATCATTTTGCAACCTTGCCTGAACCTGAGTGTTACACGTTAATAAATTAAGGTTGATCGCCGCCATGTCCCTTCAGTCTTCCCCCGTCCAACACAGTGGCCAGATATGGCTTATCCAGACATAAATACATATTTGATTGAATCTCGTTATAGGCTAAGTGTAAATAACCAACCTATTATAGCCAATTGTCTGATGTTAAAACATTAATGTATGACACTATTACTGCAGCAAATGAGATATTATCTTATTAAATATGTACTAATTTGCATAAATATCCAGAACAGATATCTGAACATTGGATAAAGCCAGGTTCAAAAAATCCTTTAGTTTTGTTGGCATATTAGAGTCAAAGTTTTTTGCAGAGGAAATTTTAGATATCTCTTTTTTATCACTCCTGTCAAAACAGCCATAAAAATTCCATTTCGCAATGTTTTTTGGAATAAAATCAAGCTATGAATGGCATGTAAACAAACCCCTCTGTAAAAACCTTCAGAACATTGACAGGAATACAACTGGACAGTTTGGTGGATGTAAGCGCTACTGAAGTGGCGATTTCAGGCTCAGTCTTTGAGAAAACGGCCTTTATAGATATGGATTGTAAAATTTCACATATCTTGCAAGACACTACAGGTGAATAGGGTAAAAATCTTTAATTAATAGATATCACCATGAAACTTCTCCTGTTGATTACTTAAATAAAGACTTGTTTTTTGTATTATATGTTTTCTAAAATGTTATGTTTAAATATGCAAATGAGGCATTATCTAATGATAACTTTCGGTGAATTTAGGTGAAATCTACAGACGCAAATAGATAAAGTAGTGAAATAAACACCTAAATGTGTATTTGTGGGTGTTTTTCTTTCCACTAGTCTGAAAGAAGACTCAAAACACAAAAATGTCACAATTGTTCAGTACATGAAAAACAATGTTTTTGCTTCAACACAAAACAAAAGCAGTAATTTCTAGGAAATCTCTTGTGCCTTCATGCTCTTATTCTCCTGGAACAAAATGTTCCCAAGTGGATACCTTCAATTATATATTCTAATCCAGCCTGCTTGTGCTCTCATTAGTAACCGTGGAAACAGATGTAATCTGGCGCTTGTTATTGTGTGACGGTCTTGTGTGTCCGCCGCTTCCACAAGAGATTAATTGTGTGTACGTATCCACTTTGCATTCGTCCATATGTTTAAAGCTGGGGGGCTCTAACCACACACACACACACACACACACACACACACACACACACATCCACGAGGGAGGAAGTGCTAAATGCTCCACTTCCTGTGTGTCTGGGTCCGTCTCGTCCACAGCTGTGGCCCGACACAGAGCAGGCCGGCAGACAGCGCCGAGGTGCGTGGCTCTCCTGAAAGGCCATGAAATAATGCTTTATTCTCTCCCGAGCTTAACCCTACGCCCCTCTCTCCTCCCTCTCGGCCTCGCACACAAATACATTTCTCCCCTCCGCTACCTCTCTATTAGCCTCTCCTCTTTAGGGCTCTCCTGCCACCTATAGAAGAGGGCCCATACCGCTGCACACAGGTTGAGTGGCCCTCTGACCTCCAGGACTAATGAAAAAAAACTCTCCCCCATCCTCGCTGCACCCCATTACTTATAGAAAAGGCTTCTCCCGCTGCCCCCTCGTCTTCCTCCTCCTCCTCCTCCTCCTCCTCTTCGTCTTTACTAGCCTCCCTCCTTCTTCAGTAGCCCTCCCGCTGCGATGCGGTTGGCTCCTTTGATCTGGCCCAGCGCTCTAATTAGAAGGAAGTGAAGTGTAGGCCAGTGAGGTCACCATTACCCGCGACCCCTCTCATCGACCACTCCAAATGTCGTTAGGGAGCGAGACGTTCTCACGCCGTTGACCCGCTGGCCGCGATGGCGTGGGGATCTGGATCGCGTTAGGGACCCCCGTAAAAATCAGGCACAATTTACATCTAATTTGAGCCGCCGCAGAGGTCAGTGCGCGGCGTCTCGTTAGTGTCCAACCGGGGAGGGCAGGGGGGAACCATATTACTGCCGGACCGAACTGGCAGAACCCTCGTTAAGGCCGCACGGCTGGTTTAAGGTTAGGAGTTCATCATAAACAGAACTACCGGGTCTGAGGTTGACAGTTTGTCATAAACGTAAAGATTTGTCATGAAAGCCTGGAGTTGGAAGCACCGGGCCCCGACATAGCTGGAGGATTTATCATAAAAGCAAGATTTAAAGTTTGAGATTTGTCATAAAAGCAAGATTTAAAGTTTGAGATTTGTCATAAAAGCAGTGATTGGGCTTAGTTAGCGGATAAGAGTGATGAAACAACATGCATGACTACTGCTTTTGATCATGGCTGTAAAGTAGCGGGGGCTTACTGCGTGTGTTGAGGGATAATGTGTCATTACTTGAGGGATGTGAGTCACCAGAACAGGCCGGCGCACACATAAACTAACAGACTGGAGGAGAAAAACAACGCTAATCACACTTTGACTCTGCTTGTTAAGGGTATTTCCTCTTTGCTCACTCAAACTCCCAGAGCGATTAAATCTCCCAAAGCCTCGTCGAATCCCTGTTGTAGCGTGGCTCAAAATAAAGGCCTCCTGGCAAGCGGCGCAACCTCATTGGCTGCGTGTACGCACACACACACATCATTAGCATCATCTACTGTATGTATACCTGGCCGAAAACCAAACACGTGTGTGAGCATGATCGCTCTGAGCTTCCTGCAAAGGAAACCAAGAGGAGGGAGGAGGAGGGGGAGGGTTTTAAAGGTAACACATCAAAGCTAGAGGGATATTTTACTTTGGATAGGGTAAGAACACATCAAACGACGGAGCCTCGCTCCTCGCCGCCCCCCTCCCTGTCCCTCACTTTGCATTGTGTTGTACTCAAATTAAGGGGGTTGGGTGAAAAATCCATATATCTGGCGAGGAAATGTCTGCTCTCTGACAGTTCAAAGACAGTGTCAGGGTGGGAGAGCGATGATTTAATATGCAGTGAAAACATACACCGTGGGTCTTCCCATTCACTCATTATATACTCCATCCTAAATTGGGGCAATATTACCAAATTACTGGGTGTGTTTGTGCATACTGCGCTCGCCCAAGGTGGTGAGCGACGTCCAGGTATAAGCAGGTGTGTTCATCCGTTAAGATGATTTATTGTACAGGAGCACTTCATGTAATTATCATGCCAAAAATGTTCTGTCTATGAACTGACGTGTGTGTGGGGGGAGAGAGAGAGTATGTATACGTAGGTGTACTGCATGCACACTGCTGTTCAGTGTCTGGCTGTCATCCAGAGAGTTGATTTAGGTGGATTATGTTAATCCATACCTGCTCTGTGTCTGTCTCTAAATGATCTCTGAGCCGACTTAGATGTGAAGCGAGGCCACCCTCAGCTGAGAGCGGAAGTCCCCTGAAACTGTGTGAATCCACCGGAGACTGATAGATCCACCAGAGGAGACGAGACTTATAATACACGTAGAGATATCAAGATGATTTAAGGGTTGGACAGAACTTTTCTCTGGTTTGTGTTTATGTTTTAAGCAATATGTTGACATTTTGGGTAGAGCTGCCACATCTTAGTCTATTAGTCGACTAATTGCTTATTTTGGTCTCAGTCGACTAAGATTTATTTAGTCGATTGTTGATTTATGCTTTTTTCATGCAGAATGACTTATTTCCAAGTAACATTTAAGTACATATCTGGTAAACACAATATTTAAAGTGTTGCTTTTGTGTGATTCTTTGTGGAGAAACTCAGTTTGGCAAATCCGCCGATTAAATCAACTAATCGATTAGTCGACAAAATCGAATGATTGTTAGTCGACTGGCAATTTCTTTGGTCGAGGACAGCCCTAATTTTGGGAAATATGTTTATTCACTTGGAGTTGGATGAGAAGATTAACACCATTCGCATATCCGTCCTTTAAAGGGCGGGTCCATCTGCGTTCTGTTCCGTTTTGTTTTTTTAAATGGAAACGCCCACTCAGCCGTTGCAAAAAGCAGTTTTCCAAAGTACGCTTATCAATAAGGTTATGAATAATGTGAACGTTAGCACTGGCTGAGTCAATGTTAGCTATGCTAAGTTTGGAAATAACTGAAAGAGTTGGTTTGGATTGTTTTGAAGTGCGGTTGTATGTATACTCCCATGCTCTGCAAGCTAAAATGACTGTTTTGTGAATTGAGTCTGGGAGTATGCTGACCACCATCTAATTTACTGTAACGTTAATACACTGACTATAAGGATGTATACAGTATATACTATACATGAGTCATCATGCAGAAACCGAGCTTTTAGAAGGGCTTGGGAAAATAGCATTTTGACACTAAAACATACATACTTTGATCAAAATTGTAAATTTGAATACATAAGGAACACCACTGTGAAGCTACAGAGTGATATAAAAACTTCAAAAAACTCAAAAATAAAGGACCTGTCCTTTAAACATAAGGCTACTGCCAGCAACCAGTTAGCTTAGTTTAGTACAGAGACCAAAAACAGGGGGAAACAGCGAGCCTGGCTCTGTCTAATGGTAACTAAATCCACATACCAGCACTCCTAATGCTCACTAATTAACATATTATACTGTATCTCGTTTGTTTAATCCGCACAAAAACCGAAGGGCAAAAAACGGCAGTTCACTTTTAAAAGGGGGGTTATGTGCCGGGACTATTTCTCTGCTGGGATCAGTCAATTCCTGGAGTCTCTTAAATGTTTGCACAGATTAAAAAGCAGAGATACTCTGTGTTAATTAACAAGTTTTAGGTGGATTTTATTACCTTAGGACAGAACTAGGCTAGTTGTTTCCCCTTTTTTCCAGTCTTTATGCTAAGCTAAGCTCATTGGTTGCTGGTGGTATCCTTATATTTAATGGACAGTTATGAGAGTGGTATTAATCTTCTCATCTACCTGCCAGAAAGCGAATAAGCGTATTTCCCAAAAGGTTAAACTATTCCTTTGAACAATATGCACAAATTCAAATCAGTAATTTGGTTATATTTTTGGAGCCAGCTGGGTAAGTCTGTCACAATGCTGGTTACAAAAGCAGGCTTGAAAACTGAATGTTGACGACTCGAATGCCAACAATATCTATGCGAGGAAAAGCGATGCGTCACGCTCTCCCTTCCTAAAGACTACTGTTGTTGGGACGCTGCATCCTCTCCAGGATAGCGGCTGCCCTTCCTTTGGGGGCACTCACACAGTCCGACACACACCCCGAAGGGAAGCTTCATTCTATTCAACCACAATGGTGCCGCATGGAAAATCACCAGAGGTTCGGGAAATGTGAGAGGCGGTGGTACCCTGATGGAAAGACAGTTTGGGACTGGAAGGCGGCTTGGTTCAATTCCCAGAAGAGGAAGGGTTTGACAGACAGCTCCTCTCGTCTTCCTGTGATGGCTGCTGAGTTGCTCTTTAGCAAAGGAAGAAGAAGACAATTGTGTTGCGTGAGACTCGTGTGGGTGAAATCCCTTTACCAAATCCCCTGCCTTAACAGTTTTTCCTTGAACACGTCCTACCTCTGTTGCTCCTACTTTCTGCATGAACAGAATTATTATCCCCGCCAGTGCAGATAAAAGAGCACAGTCCTCTGTAGCTAATGCCCGAGCTGCTGTTTGATCCCGATAAAAAACACTCGGGCTAGATAACAAACACACACACACCCTCTCTACCAGCGGCAGGAAGTTATTCATTCATTCTCATAATCGGAGCAATGCCACCGCTCCCTGCTTCTCCCTCTCGGAGGTATGTGGAGTTAAGTAAAGGAAGTGTTAAGAAAAGTGGACATAAGGAAATGACATATCTGGAGTTGCTTTATAAAATGGTATATTTAAATGATTGGCTGCAAAAACTTTTCCCTTTTTTTCTTTTATTTTCCTTTATTTCTGAGTATTTTTCTATACAGTAGGGTTGTCAAAGTTAACGCGATAATAATGCCACAACGCAAATTAATTTTAACGTCACTAATTTCTTTAACGCACTAACGCAATCGATCTTTCGGAGGTTGTAGGGGCTCCGTTTTAAAGCTTTGGCTCCGAAGTTGTGCTAAATTTTGGTGAGGAAAAACTGTCATGGTCATTTTCAAAGGGGTCCCTTGACCTCTGACCTCAAGATATGTGAATGAAAATGGGTTTCT